>NC_092144.1:9619894-9920966 GCF_043159975.1 Macaca nemestrina
CTGTAATCCCAGCACTTTGGGAGGCCGAGACGGGCGGATCACGAGGTCAGGAGATCGAGACCATCCTGGCTAACACGGTGAAACCCCGTCTCTACTAAAAAATACAAAAAACTAGCCAGGCGAGGTGGCGGGCGCCTGTGGTCCCAGCTACTCGGGAGGCTGAGGCAGGAGAATGGCGTAAACCCGGGAGGCGGAGCTTGCAGTGAGCTGAGATCCGGCCACTGCACTCCAGCCTGGGCGACAGAGCAAGACTCTGTCTCAAAAAAAAAAAAGAAAAAAAAAAAAAAGACTGCTAAATGTTAGCAATTATTGTAAACTATAAGTAATTAAAAAAAAGTTGTCAAGAGATCTCACTATCTAGAAATATACTAAAATATTTATGGACAAAGTAATCCAGGCGGGGCGGGGACACACAATACAGGGGTATAGATGAAACAATGGCTGTAACTTGATAACTGTTGGCACTAGATGGGTATTTCAGGGTTCATTATACAAAACTCATAATTGTGTGTACATTTCACCTTTCCTATGAGTAAAAACAGGTAACGCTTTCAGAAATGCTATTCATAAACATCTAGTGAACAGAACTGCAAGATGAAAACCTATATAACATGGAAGACAGAATTGCCACGTGACCCCCTACCAATTCCATCCCAAAATGGCTGACCCCTAAAAAAATGCAGCTGCCAATTTATCATATACTGACCCCTTTGTGAAATGAGATGTGATGGTGGTTTGTCTGGTGCTTTTCCTTGTAATCCTGGGGCTAGGTGAAGGTTCAGCTGTTTAAAGAAAAAAATGTATTAAAAAAAAAGCCACTGTAAATAGAAAGCCCACAGCAATAATGCAGTTCAACATTACTAAGCTATTGCAGGAAGCCAGGTTCTAAGGACTAAGCATCTTTGCATTTTTATTCTAGTCAATAACCAGCTCGCTAATGTCAGCAGTTAGCACCTGCCAGTTTGCTGAGCCATATCATGTCAGTTATTTGAGGGGCCAAATGCTAAAGAAGGCCAGGAAACAGAACCTCTTGTTAAAATACCAAAAGATGAAGTGGGCCAGGCACAGTGGCGCACATCTATAATCCCAAAACTTTGAGAGGCCGAGGTAGGAAAATAATCCAAGCTCAGGTATTCGAGAACAGCCTGGACAACATGGCAAAACCCCATCTCTACTAAAAATACAAAAAAATTAGCTGGGCGTGGTAGTACACACCTATAATCCCAGCTATTCAAGAGGCTAAGGCATGAGAATCACTGGAACCCAGGAGATGAAGGTTGCTGTGAGCCAAGATCACACCACTGCATACAGCCTTGGCGACAGAGCAAGACCCTGTCTCTTAAAAATAAAAATGCCGGGCGCGGTGGCTCAAGCCTGTAATCCTAGCACTTTGGGAGGCTGAGACGGGCGGATCACGAGGTCAGGAGATCGAGACCATCCTGGCTAACACGGTGAAACCCCGTCTCTACTAAAAAATACAAAAAACTAAGCCGGGCGCGGTGGCTCACGCCTGTAATCCCAGCACTTTGGGAGGCCAAGACGGGCGGATCACAAGGTCAGGAGATCGAGACCACGGTGAAACCCTGTCTCTACTAAAAATACAAAAAATTAGCCGGGCGCGGTTGTGGGCGCTTGTAGTCCCAGCTACTCGGGAGGCTGAGGCAGGAGAATGGCGTGAACCCGGGAGGCGGAGCTTGCAGTGAGCCGAGATCGCGCCACTGCACTCCAGCCTGGGCGACAGAGCGAGACTCCGTCTCAAAAAAAAAAAAAAAAAAAAAAAAAAAACAAAAAAAACAAAAAACTAGCCGGGCAAGGTGGCGGGTGCCTATAGTCCCAGCTACTCGGGAGGCTGAGGCAGGAGAATGGCGTAAACCCGGGAGGCGGAGCTTGCAGTGAGCTGAGATCCGGCCACTGCATTCCAGCCTGGGCTACAGAGCGAGACTCCGTCTCAAAAATAAATAAATAAATAAATAAATAAATAAATAAATAAATAAAAATAAAAATAAAAAAAAGAAGGCCGAGCACGGTGGCTCAAGCCTGTAATCCCAGAACTTTGGGAGGCCAAGACGGGTGGATCACAAGGTCAGGAGATCGAGACCATCCTGGCTAACACGGTGAAACCCCGTCTCTACTAAAAAATACAAAAAACTAGCCGGGCGAGGTGGCGGAGGCCTGTAGTCCCAGCTACTCGGGAGGCTGAGGCAGGAGAATGGCATAAACCCAGCTGAGATCCAGCCACTGTACTCCAGCCTGGGGGACAGAGCGAGACTCCGTCTCAAAAAAAAATTAAAATAAATAAAAAAACAGAAAAGGAAGAAAAGAAATAGCCCTGGTGCAGTGGCTCATGCCTGTAATCTCAGCACTTTGGGAGACAAGATGGGCAGATCACAAGGTCAAGAGATTGAGACTATCCTGGCCAACATGGTGAAACCCGTCTCCAATAAAAATACAAAAATTAGCTGGGCGTGGTGGCACCTGCCTGTAGTCCCAGCTACTCAGGAGACTAAGGCAGGAAAATCACTTGAACCCAGGAAGTGGAGGTTGTGGTGAGCTGAGATCGCACCACTGTACTCCAGCCTGGCAACAGTGTGAGATTCCGTCTCAAAAAAAATAAAATAAAATAAAGAGCTGGGTGCAGTGGCTTACGCCTGTAATCTCAACACTTTGGGAGGCCAAGGCAGGTGGATCACCTGAGGTCAGGAGGTCGAGACCACCTTAGCCAACATGGTGAAACCCCGTCTCTACTAAAAGTACAAAAATTAACTGGGCATGGTAGTGCGTGCCTCCATCTCAAAAAATAAAATAAAAATAAAAAATAAAATAAAATAAGGCCAGGCACAGTGGCTCACACCTGTAATCCCAACACTTTGGGAGGCCGAGGCGGGCAGATCATGAGGTCGCGAGATTGAGACCATCCTGGCTACCATGGTGAAATCCCATCCTACTAAAAATACAAAAAATTAGCCAGCCAGGCATGGTGGCAGACACCTGTAGTCCCAGCTACTTGGGAGGCTGAGGCAGGAGAATGGCATGAACCTGGGAGGCGGAGCTTGCAGTGAACCGAGATTATGCCACTAGGCAACAGAGCAAGACTCTGTCTCAAAAAAAATAAAATTAAAAATAAAATAAAATAAAAATGAAGTGGCTGAGAACCAGACCTGAGCTCAAGTACTATCCTCTTGTTTGTTTTTTTAAAAATTCCAGAAGAGTTCCTTTGCCTACAAACTAGACAGGAGTCTGAGAATAAATGTTTAGTTTAACCAGGCATATAAGGTCTTAGAAGGAGTTAAGTATTTTTAGCACTTATCATCTGCAACCTCTCACACATGTAGCCATGTTTTGGAATCTAATGCTGTAACTTGGTCAAAAACAAATTTTTTTTTTTTTTTTTTGAGACGGAGTCTCGCTCTGTCACCCAGGCTGGAGTGCAGTGGCCGGATCTCAGCTCACTGCAAGCTCCGCCTCCCGGGTTCACGCCATTCTCCTGCCTCAGCCTCCCAAGTAGCTGGGACTACAGGCGCCTGCCACCTCGCCCGGCTAAGTTTTTGTATTTTTAGTAGAGACGGGGTTTCACTGTGTTAGCCAGGATGGTCTCGATCTCCTGACCTCGTGATCCGCCCGTCTCGGCCTCCCAAAGTGCTGGGATTACAGGCTTGAGCCACCGTGCCCGGCCAAATTTTTTTTTTTTTTTTTTTGAGGCAATGTCTCTCTTGTTGGCCAGGCTGGAATTACAGGTGCCTGCCACCAAGCCCAGCTAATTTTTTGTATTTTTAATAGAGATGGGGTTTCACCAAGTTGGGCAGGCTGGTCTCGAACTCCTGACCTCAGGTGATCCAGCCACCTTGGGCTCCCAAAGTGCAGGGATTACAGGCATGAGCCACCGCACCCCCGGCTAAGACAAAATTTAAAGATGTACACATCTTAGTTAGGAAGTGTCTAGTAATTACTAGTGAGGACGTGTATACAAGAAAGGAACCTGGAAACACTGACCCAGGGTCCAAGTTTAACTGCCCACTTATACACTACTAAAGCCTCCTTCTAGGCTGAAAATGAGCCAAGTGGTGCCAGGCTCAGTGGCCCATGCCTGTAATCCCAGCACTTTGGGAGGCTAAGGCAGGTGGATCTCTTGAGGTCAGGAGTCCAGACCAGTCTGGCCAACATGGTGAAATCCTGTCTCTACTAAAAATACAAAAATTAGCTAGGGGTGGTGCTGCCCGCATGTAATACTAGCTACTTGGGAGGCTGAGGCAGGAGAATCCCTTGAAACTGGGAGGCGGAGGTTGCAGTGAGCCGAGATGGCGCCATTGCACTCTAGCCTAGGCAATAGAGCAAGACTCTGTCATTAAAAAAAAAAAAAAAAAAAAAAGAGTCAAGCTGGGCCAGGCGTGGTGGCTCATGCCTATAATCCTAGCACTTTGGAGGATTCTTGAACCTGGGAGGCAGAGGTTACAGTGAGCCGAGGTTACACCACCGTGCTCCAGCCTGGGCAACAGAGTGAGACTCCATCTCAAAAACAATTAAAAGGAATCATCTGCTCTTACGCTTAGTCTCTCCATCGGACTTGCTCCTCCTGGGCGTGCGAGGTTTGGAAAGGGGTTTGGGGGGACTGTTGGCATCTGCCATTCCCACTCTATGGTCTTCACCTCTTGCTTGGTTCCCGTTTTCTAGACGTCCATTCACTTCCCAGTTGCAAGCATGAGCACCGTTCTCCAAGGACAAATCTTTATTTAAAAGGGATTTGACTTTAGCCAGGTAGCCCTCCTATAGCAGGAAAGGATAATTTAAGTAGCAGTGAATGTAAACAAGTGTCAGAGAACAAGGAAACACATGTGTTTCCATCATCATCATCATCATCATCATCATCATCAGGCAATGAGGACAGCTGGAGATCTTGCTGCCTCCGTGGTCACAGACAAGTTACTGGGAGGAGACATTTTTCTAGAGGCTGGGATGCTGAGAACTGACTTACCTCAGATAATTCTTCTTTACGTAATTTGGTTTCCAAGTCACATAACTGATTCTTTATTTCTGTTTGCAGAAATTCATGCAAGAGATTCAATTTCTCCTTCACACATTCCTGAGGGAAGGATAGAGGTTTAGTGGTCCCCAGATTCCCAAGCTATTCACTAATGGACTAACACACAAATTACTGAGCTGCCTGGTAACATCACAATGACTGAACGACAGGCAATGCTGTCTCGGCCAAAACACAGTCATGAAATGTGTTCAGGGAATTTCCATTAGGATCATTTCACTCCTGTCTCCAAAGTGGTGAAAATTGGAAAAGCTGGAGGTGAGATGGAGACTTATGGTTTACAAGAACAATACTGTGCTTCTGTAAAGTGTTGGCCGGGCACAGTGGTTCACACTTGTAATCCCAGCACTTTGGGAGGCTGAGGCAAGTGGATTGCTTTGAGCCCCAGAGTTCAAGACCAGCCTGGGGTGACATGACAAAATCCTATCTTTACAAAAAATACTAAAAAACTGGCCGGGCGCGGTGGCTCACACCTGTAATCCCAGCACTTTGGGAGGCCGAGGTGGGCAGATCACGAGGTCAGGAGATCAAGACCATCCTGGCTAACACGGTGAAACCCTGTCTCTACTTAAAAAAATGCAAAAAGATTAACCCGGCGTGGTGGCGGGTACCTGTAGTCCCAGCTACTCGGGAGGCGGAGGCAGGAGAATGGCGTGAACCTGGGGGACAGAGCTCGCAGTGAGCCGAGATCGCGCCACTGTACTCCAGCCTGGGCAACACAGCCAGACTCCGTCTCAAAAAAAAAAAAAAAAAAAAAAAGGCCAGGCACGGTGGCTCAAGCCTGTAATCCCAGCACTTTGGGAGGCCGAGATGGGCGGATCACGAAGTCAGGAGATCGAGACCATCCTAGCTAAATACGGTGAAACCCCGTCTCTACTAAAAAATACAAAAAACTAGCCAGGTGAGGTGGCGGGCGCCTGTAGTCCCAGCTACTTGGGAGGCTGAGGCAGGAGAATGGCGTAAACCTGGGAGGTGGAGCTTGCAGTGAGCTGAGATCGCACCACTGCACTCCAGCCTGGGTGACAGAGCGAGACTCCATCTCAAAAAAAAAAAAAAAAATTAGCTGGGCATGGTGGCTTGAGCCTGTAGTTAGAGCTACTCGGGAGGCTGAGTGGGAGGATCACTTGAGCCTGGGAGGCGAAGGTTGCAGTGAGCCAAAATTGTGTCACTGCACTCCAGCCTGGGCTACAGAATGAGACCCTATCTCAAAACAACAACAACAAAAACACAATAAAACAGTGTTACCAAGACAAGTTACAATCCAGAGTAGATTGTTTAGGAACTGAGATTGGTTAAAAAAAAAAAAACACAGGCCAGGCACAGTGGCTCATGCCTGTAATTCCAGTACTTTGAGAGGCCAAGGTGAGCAGATCACGAGGTCAGGAGTTCAAGATCAGCCTGGCCAACATGGTGAAACACCATCTGTACCAGTAATATAAAAATTAGCTGGGCGTGGTGGCAGGCACCTGTAGTCCCAGCTACTCAGGAGGCCGAGGCAGGAGAACTGCTTGAACCCAGGAGGTCGCAGTGAGCCGAGATCGTGCCATTGCACTCTAGCCTGGGTGAAAGAGTGAGACCACCTCAAAAAAAAAAAAAAAAAAAAAAAAAGGGCCGGGTGCGGTGGCTCACGCCTGTAATTCCAGCACTTTGGGAGGCTGAGGCAGGCGGATCACAAGGTCAGGAGATCGAGACCATCCTGGCTAACACGGTGAAACCCCGTCTCTACTAAAAATACAAAAAATTAGCCGAGCACAGTGGCGGGCACCTGTGGTCCCAGCTACTCGGGAGGCTGAGGCAGGAGAATGGCGTGGGCCCAGGAGGCGGAGTTTGCAGTGAGCCGAGATCGCGCCACTGCACTCCAGCCTGGGCGACAGAGCAAGACTCCGTCTCAAAAAAAAAAACAAAAACAAAAACAAACAAACAAAAAAAAACACCCAACTATTAGCAGCAAATTAGTGCTGACATTCACCAAGAGTATCCAAATTATCTTTGAAATCATGGGAAAAAGTGTGAAATCCATTTAAAGAAAACAAACCTCTTTTCATGATCCACAAAGTATGTCAGTCACATTTGGTAGCAAGAAAAATTTTAAGGTGGAGATTACCTTTTCTGTTAAGCTGTCTCTTTCCAAATCTTTGAGCCTGGGAGGAAGAAATAGGGGAGAAAATACAAATACTTGTTAAGCAACTTCATTTGCCTGTAAGAATATCACAGTTCTAAACAAGTTTTGGACAGAAACAAGTTTAACGTATGAGTGTTAGAAAAACCAAAGCTGGCTTTTGTCTCCCCACAAGAGTCTAGAGTGTCCTACTGGAATGCCTAATGCTAAGAAGTCATCTGATCTGAACAAACTTCCCCTTTTGGGGGCCATTTTTCTGATGACTGTGAGATTACACAGCAGCTCTGTAACAGAATATGTATATGTGTGTGTGTATACATATATATGTGTGTATATATATGTGTATACATATATATGTGTGTATATATATGTATATACACATATACATATGTGTGTATGGAGTGAAGTGGTGCGATCTCAGCTCACTGCAACCCTTGCCTTCTGGGTTCAAGTGATTCTCACACAGTCTCCCAAGTAGCTGGGATTACAGGTGCCACCAGCCTGGTTAATTTTTTGTATTTTTAGTAGAGACAGGGTTTCACTATGTTGGCCAAGCTGGTCTTGAACTTCTGACCTCAAGTGATCCGCCTGCCTCCGTCTCCTGAAGTGCTAGGATTACAGGCGTGAGCCACAGTGCCTGGCATGCATATATACATATAATTTTTTTTTTTTTTTTTTTTTTTGAGACAGTCTCCTTCTGTCGCCCAGGCTGGAGTGCAATGGTGCAATCTCGGCTCACTGCAACCTCTGCCTCCCAGGTTCAAGCTATTCTCCTGTCTCAGCCTCCCAAGTAGCTGGGACTACAGGTGCCCGCCACCACACCCAGCTAATTTTTGTGTTTTTAGTAGAGACAAGGTTTCACCATATTGGTCAAGCTGGTCTTGAACTCCTGACCTTATGATCTGCCCGCCTCAGCCTCCCAAAGTGCTGGGATTACAGGTGTGAGCCACCACGCCCGGTCTAATTTTTTTTTTTTTTTTTTTTTTTGAGATGGGGTTTCACTCTTGTTGCCCCGGCTGGAGTGCAATGGTGCGATCTCAGCTCACCACAACCTCCACCTCCCGGGTTCAAGCGATTATCCTGGCTCAGTTTCCCGAGTAGCTGGGATTACAGGCATGCACCACCATACCCAGCTAATTTTACATTTTTAGTAGAGACAG
The DNA here is from genome assembly GCF_043159975.1 of Macaca nemestrina. Taxonomy (NCBI): domain Eukaryota; kingdom Metazoa; phylum Chordata; class Mammalia; order Primates; family Cercopithecidae; genus Macaca; species Macaca nemestrina. Next base: position 9,628,209 of record NC_092144.1, read on the forward strand.
GGTTTCTCCATGTTGGTCAGGCTGGTCTCGAACTCCAGAGACCATGCCCAGCCTATATATTTTAAAAGGTACCAGGGACCGGGCATGGTGGCTCACACTTATAATCCCAGAACTTTGGGAGGCCAAGGCAGGCGGATCACTTGAGCCCAGGTGTTCAGACTAGCCTGGGCAACATGGCAAAACCCTGTCTCTACAAAAATTAGTGGCTGGGCGTGGTGGCTAATGCCTGTAATCCCAACACTTTTGGAGGCCAAGGTGGGTAAATTACCTGAGGTCAAGGGTTTGAGACCAGCCTGGCCAACATGGCAAAACCCCATCTCTACTAAAAATACAAAAATTAGCTGGGTGTGATGGTGGGTGGCTGTAATCCCAGCAACTCGGGAGGCTGAGGCAGGAGAATCGCTTGAACCCAGGAGACAGAGGTTGCAGTGAGCCGGTCACATTGCCCAGGCTAGAGTGCAATGGCAAGAGTGAAACTCCATCTCAAAAAAAAAAAAAAGCTGGGTTGGTGGTACGTGCTTGTGGTCCCAGTTAGTTAGTTGGGAGGCTAAGGAAGGAAGATCACCTGAGCCCGGGAGGTCGAGGCCACAGTGAGCCGTGACTGCATCACTGCACTCCAGTCTAGGCAACAGAGTGAGACCCTGACTCAAAAAGATATCAGGAAAGGAGGGGCAGGTCATACAGTTGGGGCCCTTTACGTAAGGGAAATGACCTACAGCTGGTCTTTCTCCAGTTGGGTCTGACCACAGCCCATAACAAGGTGTGCCACAGTATGGCCAGTGTCAGAATAAGTAGCCCAGGGCCACAGGACACTGGGGGAACAGCCAGTTAATATTCCTAAAGGCCTGGTGGGGGGTGGTGGCATTTTAATGAGGATGAAATGGGGGAGTGAAGCATCCAGGGAAGCAAGGGGTACCCACACACAGGGCGGATAGAGGTGAAATTAGAGGAGGTGGCTGGCGCCTCCCCAAATAACTCATTCTTCAGGATGTCTCTAACTAATCATTCCTAAATGTAGAACTGCCAGGAGTTTCCCTGGGAAATCGTGGTCTGATTTGATTACTGACAATTAGTGGCTTGACTCTTTCGGGGACAAAAAGGGAAAACATAAAAGAACAATAGCTGGGTGCGGTGCTGTGGTGCTGAGTGCCTGCAACCCCAGCTACTCAGGCGGCTGAGGTGGGAGGACGGCTTGAGGCCAGGAGTTCGAGTCCAGCCTGGGCAACATAGGGAGATCCTATCTCTTCAGAAAAAAATAAAGGAACAAGAAGAGAAGGTACCAAGGAAAGGGAAGGGAACACAGAGGCTGTTGTTCCCAGCCTGGGTGCTAACTGCAGACGTGGAATGAGAACAGGTCTAACCAGCTGGGTAAGTGTCTGTTGGTGGAGAGAAGGTGCCCCAGGCAGGGACCAGTCCACTGCCATCTCTGGACCTTCCCACCCAGCACCCGCACAGACAGGTGCTCAGTTATCATTTGCCTGAAAGGCAGAAGTGGCTCCTCCAGGCTGGCCTTCCTAGAGGGCAAGTACAGGCAGTAGCATGAGGAATGCTTTGCTGGACCGATGTCTTACAGCGGCTGCTCTGGGTCATGCGGGCCCTGATTCCCCACCAGCGCTGCTCACATCTGAGCACCTGCTGAATGCCAGACCCTGCTCCAGGCAATGAGTTAAGTGATTAAATGTAGGTGCCACTAGGCAGGGACTTCCTGACTTGCTGCATGGTTAGGAAAGACTGCTCTGTAGGCCGGGCGCGGTGGCTCAAGCCTGTAATCCCAGCACTTTGGGAGGCCGAGACAGGCGGATCACGAGGTCAGGAGATCGAGACCATCCTGGTTAACACGGTGAAACCCCGTCTCTACTAAAAAATACAAAAAATTAGCCGGGCGCGGTGGTGGGCGCCTGTAGTCCCAGCTACTCGGGAGGCTGAGGCAGGAGAATGGCGTGAACCCGGGAGGCGGAGCTTGCAGTGAGCTGAGATCCGGCCACTGCACTCCAGCCCGGGCGACAGAGCGAGACTCTGTCTCAAAAAAAAAACAAGACTGCTCTGTAGGGCCAGGTGCAGTGGCTCATGCCTGTTATCCCAGCACTTTGGGAGGCCGAGGCAGGCGGATCACAAGATCAGGAGATTGAGACCATCCTGGCTAACACAGCGAAATCCCGTCTCTACTAAAAATACAAAAAAATGGGCAGGCGCAGTGGCTCAAGCCTGTAATCCCAGCACTTTGGGAGGCTGAGACAGGCGGATCACGAGGTCAGGAGATCAAGACCATCCTGGCTAACACGGTGAAACCCCGTCTCTACTAAAAAATACAAAAAACTAGCTGGGCGAGGTGGCGGGCGCCTGTAGTCCCAGCTACTCGGGAGGCTGAGGCAGGAGAATGGTGTAAACCCGGGAGGCGGAGCTTGCAGTAAGCTGAGATCCGGCCACTGCACTCCAGCCTGGGCGACAGAGCGAGACTCTATCTCAAAAAAAACAAAAAACAAAAAAAAACACTCTGTAAAAGAGACACTTCGCACCCTGGAAACACAGTGGTAACATAGACTGCATATTATATATACTGCATCAGTTGGACTCAAGGTGCTATGAGGTGAGACACAGTAGCTCTCGCCTGTAATCCCAGCACTTTGGGAGGCCAAGGCAGGAGGATCATTTGAGGTCAGGAGTTTGAGACCAGCCTGGGCTACATTGAGAGATCCAGTCTCTCAAAAAAAAAAAAAAAAAAAAAGTAAAAATTAGCCGAGTGTGGTTAGTCTGCACCTGTGGTACCAGCTACTTGGGAGGCTGAGGTGGTAGGATCGCTTGAGCCTGGGATGTTGAGGCTGCAGTGAGTTATGATGGCACCGCTGCACTCCAGCCTGTTCAGCCTGGGCAACAGAGCAAGACCCTGTCTCACAAGGAAAAAAAAAAAAGATGCTTTGACATCAGGATTTCCAGGAGCACAGGGAACCTCTTCCGGGCAAAAGTCATTCTACCCTTGTAGCAACTGGGGTCCGAGGAGAGCCTTAAGTCAGGAGGGCTACAGAAACTGGTACTTCCAGCCAGAGGCACACAAGCTGTGGTAACAGCATTACACTCGATTTCTCAGTCACTCTGCTGAGAAAACTGGAAGGACATGGCTTGTACCTCTACCAAGCTAGCCAGTCTCCTGATCCCGAGGTTGCCTGGGGTGTGAAGGACAAGGTTCAACTGACTGCGGAGACCAAGGTGTCCTTTGCAGAATGGGTCTGCTTTCTTTCAACCCCTCCTATGAACTGGGATATTTAGCCTGGCAAAGAGAAGAATAGAGAAACCTTCAAAACCCCTAGAATGTCTCATCCAGTGGAGACTGGATTTAACCTGCCTGGCCCCAGAGTGGCAGGTGGGATCCCAGGCAGGCACCCAGGGGCTGGCAGGAGGGTCACTGTAAAGACACCCTTCCCTGGTAAAACTGTGATGACACCAATCACACCTGCTAAAGCCAGGAGGGTCGAGGACGGCCAAGAAGGAAGCAGCAGAAGACTCAGAATGCCGGCTTAGCGCATAGCCTGAGACCCTATGATTCCTTCCTAGTGTTTCCCTCGGAGATGAGCCCTCTGCAGAGGGAAGATAAGATATATATATAAACAGTTGGCTGGGCACGGTAGCTCACGCCTGCAATCCCAGCACTTTGGGAGGCTGAGGTGGGCAGTTCACCTGAGGTCAGGAGCTCGAGACCAGCCTGACCAACACAAAGAAACTCTGTCTCTACTAAAAATACAAAATTAGCCGGGCATAGTGGCACATGCCTATAATCCCAGCTACTTGGGAGGCTGAGGCAGAATCGCTTGAACCCGGGTGGCGGAGGTTGTGGTTAGCCAAGATCACACCATTGCACTCCAGCCTGGGCAACAAGAGTGAAACTCCGTCTCAAAAAATAAATAAATAAATAAATAAATAAATAAATATATAAACAGCCACAGAAGAATAAGGCAAATATGGCTCACGCCTGCGGGCTTCCCAAGATAAAGGGTGTAACAGCCTCAGGAAGGAATTGAGAGCTCTGTGCGAACCGGGCACAGGAAGCTGCTTAAATAAGCGGACCGTCGAGAAACGGCTGCCTCTGGAAACACCCAAGAAACAAACGCCAGACTGGTCACACACAGAGAGGGAAAGGCACCTCCAGAGAGGAGGCTGGCGACAGTCGGAGGGAGAGCAGAAGCATCACACTTATCAATCTTATTCCATAGTTAACAAACCACCAAAGCAGTCAAGGGAAAGTAGAACCCGTGATATCAGAGCCATGTTAAGAAAACTAACCCAGCAGAGGTATCTAGTATAGATTGGATAGGAAGAAGTTATAAAATGTTAGATTACTCTAACACCTCTATGCCAGAAATGCTGGTCTGAAATATAGCAGACCATGGCTGGGCGCAGTGGCTCATGCCTGTAATCTCTATACTCGGGAAGCCAGGGCAGGAGGATCACTTGAGCCCAGGAATTCGAGACTAGCCTGGGCAACAGAGCAAGACCCTGTCTACAAGAAAAAATAATTAGCTGGGTGTGGTAGAATGCACCTATAGTCCTAGCTACTCAGGAGGCAGAGGCGGGAGGATCACTAGAGCTCAGGAATTTGTGACCAGCCTGGGCAATACAGTGAGACCCTGTCTCTACAAAAAAATAGTAATTAGCTGGGTGTGATAGCATGTACCTGTACTCCTAGCCGCTCAGGAGGCCAAGGCGGAAGGATCACTAGAGCCCAGGAATTTGAGACCAGCCTGGGCAACATAGTGAGACTCTGTCTTTACAAAAAATAGTAATTAGCTGGGTGTGGTGGCATGCACCCATAGTCCTAACTACTCAGGAGGCTGAGGCGGGAGGATCACTAGAGCCCAGGAATTCACGACTAGCCTGGGCAACACAGCGAGACTCTGTCTCTACAAAAAATAGTAATTAGTAATTAGCTGGGTGTGCTAGCATGTACCTATAGGCCTAGCTACTCGGGAAGCTGAGGCGGGAGGATCAATACAGCCCAGGAATTTGAGACCAGCCTGGGCAACACAGCAGAGACCCTGCCTGCCTAAACAAAAAATAGTAATTAGCTGGGTGTGGTAGCATGCACCTGTGGTCCTAGCTACTCAGGAGACTGAGGCAGGAGGATCACTAGAGCCCAATGAGCTATAATTGTGCTGCTGCATTCCAGCCTGGGTGACAGAGCAAGACCTTGTCTCTAAAAATATAGTGGACCATGCAAGACTAGTTACAAGTCTGTCAACCCAGCTTCTTCAGGCTGGCTGCATGGCAGCTGGAGCAGGGCTGCCCAAGACAGCATCTGCAGTAGGCAAAAGAGTAGACCCACTGGGCACAGTGGCTCATGCCTGTAATCCCAGCACTTTGGGAGGCTGAGGCTGGCAGATCACCCGAGCTCAGGAGTTCAAGAGCAGCCTGGGCAACATGGCAAAACCCCATCTCTACTAAAAATACAAAAATTAACCGGGCTTGGCCCGGCACGGTGGCTCACGCCTGTAATCCCAGCACTTTGGGAGGCCAATGCAGGCGGATCACGAGGTCAGGAGATCAATACCATCCTGGCTAACACGGTGAAACCCCGTCTCTCCTAAAAATACAAAAAATTAGCCAGGCGTGGTGGTGGGCACCTGTGGTCCCAGCTACTTGGGAGGCTGAGGCAGGAGAATGGTGTGAACCCGCGAGGCGGAGCTTGCAGTGAGCCGAGATCAGGCCACTGCATTCCAGTCTGGGCAACAGAGTGAGACTCTGCCTCAAAAAAAAAAAAGAAAAAAAAAGAATCATAGTATAATAATTTTTTTTTTTTTTTTGAGACAGGGTCTCGCTCTGTCGCCCAGGCTGGAGTACAGTGGCATAATCATGGCTCACTGCAGCTTCGACCTCATGGGTTCAAATGATCCTCCCACCTCTGCTTCCTGAGTAGCTGGGACCCCAGGAGCATGCCACCATTTTTGGCTTTTTTTTTTTTTTTTTTTTTTGAGACGGGGGTGGGGGTCTTCCTATGTTGCCCAGGCTAGTCTTGAACTCCTTGGCTCAAGCAATCCTTCTGCCTCGCCTCCCAAAGTCCTGGGATTACAGGCATGAGCCACTGCACACGGCCTAGTCTAATAACTTTTACACATACTGGGACCAAAATGCGTGTGTGACTCACTTTCTTGCTAGATTCACTTTAGTGCGGTAATCTGGAACCAAACCCACAGCATCCCCACTGTATACACAGGACCACAAAATTAACAGGTGACAAAAGGCTTTGGACAGGTGCTGCTCTCAACACATCTATACCGATAAGCTCAGTCTTCCTAACACCCCTGTGGAGCAGGTAGCCCCACCCCCTTTTTATAGATGAAACACCAAGGCACCAAGAAGTTTAATAACTTAGCCATACAGCTGGCAAGTAGGGCGGGATGTGAACCCCAGCAGTCTGCACCCCTAGAATTCTACCACAGGGGAGCAAAACAAAAAGAGGTAAGTCAATTTTGCCTTATTCAGTATGTACTCAGTAGTAGCCAAGGAACTGGAGTTAAGGAGTTCAAGACCTAGCTTAATCCAATCACAGAATGACTAGCAGATAAGAAAGCTGTAGTAGTTACAAAAGCGAATCAGTTGTGCGAAGGAGGCTGCCAGCATTAATGTGTTAATCCAGGCTGTACAGGGGAAGAGCTAGCATGCAAGCATTCGAGTCTATTGTGCTCCAAGCTACAGATACAGTGAATATGGCAGACATGCTCTGGTAACAGACTCTGAAATAATCACTAATTTCAGTGTTATAATGGCACCATGTGGGGTACACCAACAAGATTCAACACTCTTATTGTGGGGAAGCAAGCCTAGCTGTCTGAGAGCAGGCTTAAGAATCAATTAACAGGACAGGCACGGTGGCTCACGCCTGTAATCCCAACATTTTGTGGGGCTGAGACGGGCGGATCACTCGAGGCCAAGAGTTCAACACCAGCCTGGCCAACACAGTAAACCCTGGTTTCTACTAACAATAAAAAAAAATTAGCTGGGTATCTTGGCGCATGCCTGTAATTGCAGCTACTTGGGAGGCTGAGGCAGGAGAATTGTTTGAACCCGGGAGGCGGAGGTTGCAGTGAGCCAAGATCTCACCACTGCACTCCAGCCTCGACAACAGAGCGAGAGTCCGTCAAAAGGAAAAAAAAAAACAAAAAAAACATCAAACAATGAACCAGCTGGACACCATGGCTCATACCTGTAATCCCAGCATTTTGGGAGGCTAAGTCGAGTAGATCACTTGAGGTCAAGAGTTTCAAACCAGTCTGGTCAACATAGCAAAACCCAGTCTCTAATAAAAATACAAAAATTACCTGGACTTGGTGGCGGGCGCCTGTAATCCCAGATACTTGGGACGCTGAGGCAGATTTGCTTGAACTCAGGAGGCGGAGGTTGCAGTGAGCCGAGATCATGGCCACTGCACTCCAGCCTGGGAGACACAGCAAGACTCAGCCTCAAGGGGGAAAAAAAAAATTAGCTGGGCGTGGTGGTGCACACCTGTAATCCCAACTACTTGGGAAGCTGGGACAGGAGATTGCTTAAACCCGGGAGGCGGAGGCTGCAGTGAGCTGAGATCACGCTATTGCACTCCAGCCTGGGTCACATAGCAAGACCCTGCCTCAATTTAAAAAAAAAATCTAAGTTTCAGGTACTGTTGGATGCCATGTTTGTTTATTTTTCATATAATGAAATATTTTCAAAATGTTAAAAAAAAAAAATCTGTGGAGTGAGTCATATAAACTGCAGTTTCAATGTCTACCACATGGTCAAAAGCAGTCCTCCAAAACTCCAATGCCTACAGTGAAGCAATCTGAGTTCAAAGAAATGTGGAACCCAGGGTCAATGGTGGATTGTAAGGCTCACCTAATGGTATTCCAATTCAGCCAAACAAAATATTTGCACAGGGTCAACAGAGCCCCTAAGCCAGTGGCCTATTGGCAACCCCAGTTGAAGGGAAAGGCTTTGGCAAGCAGCAGACCTTAGCAGGAATTCCTGCTTCCTGGCAGTTAACTCCTCCAGCATCCACTTTTAAGAACTCTTGAGGAATAATGGCCGGGCCCAGTGGCTCACGCCTGTAATATCAGCCCTTTGGGAGGCCAAAGCAGAGGACTGCTTGAGCCCAGGAGTTCAAGACCAGCCTGGGCAACAAAGCAAGACCCTCATCTCTAAAAAAAAAAATTTTTTTTTTTTTGAGACAGAGTTTTGCTCCTGTTGCCCAGGCTGGAGTGCAATGGCGCAATCTTGGCTCGCTGCAACCTCCACCTCCTCCGTTCAAGCCTCCTGGGTTCAAGCGATTATCCTGCCTCAGCCTCCTGAGTAGCTGGGTTTACAGGTGCCCGCCACCATACCTGGCTAATTTTTTTTTTAGTAGAGATGGGGATTCACCACATTGGCCAGGCTAGTCTCAAATTCCTGACCTCAGGTGATCCACCCATCTTGACCTCCCAAAGTGCGGGGATTACAGGCGTGAGCCACTGAGCCCGGCCTTCTAAAAATTTTTTTTAAGGATTAGCTGGGCATGGTGGCATGTGCCAGTTACTCAGGAGGCTAAGGCAAGAGGACTGCTTGAGCTCATGGGTTTGAGGCTGCAGTAAGCCATGATTGTGCCACTGCATTCCAGCCTGGGTGACACAGTGAGATCCCGTGTCTTAAAAGAAAAAACTTAAAAAACAAGCTAAGTTAGCCACTAGCATATGAACCTTTATGTGCCATGCATATTCTCATTTAACCCAATACCACCTGAAAACACATGTCATTATTCCTAGACTATGGATATAGAGGTGGCATATGCTTGTTTAAGATCATCGAGCCAGTGGAGGCCATGTTTTCAAGAAGGCTGGGCAGGCCAGGTACAGTGGCTCACACCTGTAATCCCAACACTTTGGGACGCTGAGGCAGGAGGATCGCTTGAGGCCAGGAATCGAAGACCAGCCTGAGCAACATGGCAAGACTCCGTCTCTACAAAATTAAAAAAAGGAATAAAAAAGGAAGGCCAGGCCCAAACTTCTCTGAATTGGGTCTAACATCATGAAGCCAGGTACTTTTGTAACTTCACTTCCATTCCATTTTAAATCAAGTTTTATCTTGGGAGGATACTGGCACAGATGACTCAAGAAGGTATATACCCACTAACTGGTTAAGAAGTGGTTTGACTATAATCCCAGCACTTTGGGAGGCTGAGGCGGGTGAATCACTTGAGGTCAGGAGTTCGAGACCAGCCTGGCCAACATGGAGAAACCCCAACTCTACTGAAAACACAAAAATTAGCCAGGCATGGTGGTGGGCACCTGTAATCCCAGCTACTCAGGAGGCTGAGGCAGGAGAATCACTTGAACCCCGGAAGTGGAGGTTGCAATGAGCTGAGATCACGCCACTGCATTCCAGCCTGGGTGACAGAGCAAGACTCCATCTCAAAATAAAAAAGTTGTAGTTAAGGCATGGTGGCTCATACCTGTAACCCTAACCTTTGGGACACAGAGGCAGGAGGACTGCTTAAGGGCAGGGGTTTAAGACCAACCTGGGCAATATGGTGAAACCTCATGTATACAGAAAAAACTAAAAGTCAGTTGGGCATGGTGGTGGTCGCCTATGGTCCCAGCTACTCAGGAGGCTGAGGATCCCTTGAGCCCAGCAGTTCAAGGCTACAGTGTGTTATAATTGTGCCAGGGCACTCCAGCCTGGACAACAGAGTGAGACTCATCTCTAAAAATAAAATTGTTGTTGTTGTTGTTTTTGTTTGTTTGTTTGTTTTGAGACAGGGTCTCACTCTGTCACCCAGGCTGGAGTGCAGTAGCACGATCTCGGCTCACTATATACAGCCTCAATCTCTGGGGCTCAAGTGATACTCCCACCTTAGTCTCTTGAGTAGCTGGGACTCCAGGTACATGGCACTACTCCTGGCTAATTTTTGTATTTTTAGTAGAGATGGGGTTTTGCCATGTTGCCCAGGCTGGTCTCAAACCCCTGGTTCAAGAGATTCATCCGCCACTGCCTCCCAAATTGCTGGGATTACAGGCGTAAGCCACAGCACCCAGCCTTCAAAAAAAAAGTAGGGGGTCGAACCAAATATCCATCCCTCCCCAAAGACCCAAATCAGAACTGGCCTGGCCCAACCAGGCCAGTTAACAAGCCCAAGGAAATAGAAAAATGGCAGAGTGCTTTCACAGATTCAGCTGGAAGTGTCCAGGCCTGGTGAGGGTTCCTATGCCTCATGCACACCTCCCTTGAACAAGTTGTTAGGAATGAATAGATGGCGTTCATGGACAAGGGGCTGGGACCACTGCTCCCACTGATCCTGTGCACGGAAGTCGGACAGAGGCATGAATTGCTAAAGCCAGGGCCTCCAACATTAGACACACACACTAAAGAACACACCCATGAACACACGCAAACACACACGAAAGTGTAGCCAGTTCTCAATAGCAAGACTTCCCTGATGCCCACGGCTCACAGGCACAGATTTATAGGAAAAGACCAACCATGGAGCCTTCACGCTTCCCGGGCCCTGCGCGGCATTGCACGGTTCAAGTTCCTGCCAAAACACAGACTTTCCCAAGGAGCAAGGAACACACAGTCCCAAGTGACAGAATGAGTCCCCCCTACGGAAGGCTGGGCTCTCAAACATGAGCCAGCCCAGCCCGGGCCCCGACCGGTGACGTCCGTCTCTGGAGGCCGCCATCGGGATGCACAGCTTTGGGGGAAAGGCACTGAGGGACCCCCCACCAGAGAAGCACCACCGGGGACTGGGCCGGACACCGGAAGTGGAGGCCGAAGTGCCGGTGCCCGAGGGGTGTCCGTTGGCCGCGGGCTGCCCACTTCCTGTGCTACCAAGCTGGAGGCAGGAGCCCGGCCCACCGCTGCTTGGAGAAGGGGACCCCGGAGACGAACCCAAAGCTTGCTGTATTTGGGGATCAAAAGAGAACCCCCACCCCGCCCAGTTTCTAGCCACCAGGGAGCTACGGGGGAATCCACAGCCCATTTTGGCGCCAAACAGCCCGGGCACGCGCGACCGGAAGTGCCACCCTGCCCGCGCCAACTGCCGCTGCGCGCCGCACCACCCCACGCATGCGCGCCCGTCTGTCAGCAGCGGCCACTGGCCACCCCGAGGGGAAGCGACCCCCCACCCAGCGCCCTGCCTGGCCCCCCGAGTCCACGTTCCCCCCACGGTACCTACCGCCTGCGGACATCGTCGGGCAGTGAGATGGCCGGGACGGCCAGTGTGGGCACCCGGGCTGGGGCGGTACGCGCCGGCATCTCGGAGGCTGCAGCAGACGCGACGGCGGCAGCGCAGGCGCCCCGGCTTTTCGCGCGGAAACCGATGGGGAGGGGCGATGAGCGGAGGCGGCGTCTACCACCCCAGTCCGGGCGCGGGGAGGGGGGAGCGGATGTACCAAAAGGAAAGAGGCGATACCCTGTGCAGAAGGATGGAACGGAGCAGGCCATGCCCAGGGACCACGCATGCGCGAGGCGGTCACGCACCCCCGCGCGGAGCAGTGGGCTCGTCCAAGCTCCACGGTTTGCTGGGAGGTGGGCACGGTGCCCGAGGCATTCATTCATTCATTCTTTCAGGTGTGATGGGGATAAAGCAGCAAGAAGTCCCCAAGGGCTTGTGAGAGCCCTTGAGTAAAGTCCTCAGTTCCAATTCAACCTCCATCTATTTGCTGGCTGTACGACCTTGGATGGGTCACTAGGACTCAGCCTCTGTGTCCTCGTCTGTAAAACGGGGTAATTGCACCTACTCTAGAAAATCTTGAGTATGCACAGAATTTGTAGCTAGTACCAAGAATCTCACAGTGTATAGAGACCCGTGCCACTTCTATACCCAGTGTGTGTGGGGTTTTTTGTTCCCCTTTTTAAGCACCACGTGGCTTATGCCTGTCATCCCAGTACTTTGGAAGGCCAGGGCAGGAGGATCGCCTCCTGGTTTAAGAGAAACCACATCTCTTAAAAGAAAAAAAGGAAAACAAAAATTAGCTAGGCGTAGTGGCGTGTGCCTGTAGTATAACTACTCCAGAGGTTGAGGCAGGAAGATCGCTTGAACCAGTGAGGCAGAGGTTATAGTGAGCCATGATTGCGCCACTGCATTCCAGCCTGGGAGACAGAGCAAGACCTTGTCTCAAAAAAATAAAAATAAAAAGTAAAAATAAATTAAGAAGCACTATGCCAGGCGCAGTGGCTCATGCCTGTAATCCCAGTGCTTTGAGAGGCCCAGGTGGGAGGATCGCTTGAGGTTAGGAGTGCAAGACCAGCCTGAGCAACATAGGGATACCCCATCTCTACAAAAAATACAAAGATTCGCTGGGCATGGTGACATACACCTGTAATCCTACCTACTCAGGAGGCTGAGGTGGGAGGATGGCTTGAGCCCTGGCAGTATAGGCTGCAGTGAGCTATGATTGGGCCGCTGGACTCCTGCCTGGGAGACGGGGTAAGACCTTGTCTCACTCTGTCACGCCGGCTGGAGTGCAGTGGTGAGATCTCGGCTCACTGCAACCTCTGCCTGCCAGGTTCAAGCGATTCTCATGCCTCAGCCTCCCTAGTAGGCTGGGATTACGGGCGTACTCCACCACGCCTGGCCAATTTCTGTATTTTTAGTGGGAGAGACAGGGTTTCACCATGTTGGCCAGGGTAGTCTGGAACTCCTTACCTCAAGCAATCCACTTGCCTCAGCCTCCCAAAGTGCTGGGATTATAGGCCTAAGCCACCGCAACCGGCCGGAATTTTTTTTTTTTTTAAGCACCAGAACACGGGGGAAAGATTGTGTCTTTAACAAATGGTGCGGCCGGGCACGGTGGCTCACGTCTGTAATCCCAGCACTTTGGGAGGCCAAGGCGGGTGGATCATGAGGTCAGGAGTTCGAGACCATCTTGGCTAACATGGTGAAACCCCGTCTCTACTAAAAATTACAAAAAATTAGCCGGGCGTGGTGGCGTGCGCCTGTAGTCCCAGCTACTTGGGAAGCTGAGGCAGGAGAATGGCGTGAACCCGGAAGGCGGAGCGGAGCTTGCAGTGAGCCGAGATTGTGCCACTGTACTCCAGCCGGGGCGACAGGGCGAGACTCCGTCTCAAAAAAAAACCAAAAAAAAAACAAATGGTGCTGAGATAACTGTATAACCACATATAAAAGAATGAAGTTGGACCCTTACCTTACACCATATACAAAAACCACAAAATTGATTAAAGACTTAAACATAAGACCTGAAACTATAGTGCTCCTAGAAGAAAACATAGGGAAAAGTTTCATGACATTGGATTTGGCAATGATTTCTTGGATATGACAGCAAAATACAGCCAACAAGAGAGAAGATAGACAATTGAGTTGGCATCAAACTTAAGGATAGCTATACAGCAAAAGAAATGACCAACACAGTGAAAAGGCAACCTATAGGATGGGAAAAAAAAAAAGTTTGCAAACTATATTATCTGGTAAAGGGTTAATATCCAGAATATAGGAAAAATTACAGCCAGGCACGGTGGTTCATGCCTGTGATCCCTGTACTTTGGGAGGCCCAGGCAGGCAGATCGCTTGAGCCCGGTAGTTTTAGACCAGCCTGAGCAACATGGCAAAACCTCATCTCTACCAAGAAAAGAAAAAAAAATTATATAAAAAATAAATTACTACTGGTCAGGCTCGGTGTCTCATGCCTGTAATCCCAGCACTTTGAGAGGCCAAGGCAGGTGGATCACCTGAGGTCAGGAGTTTGAGACCAGCCTGGCCAACATGGTGAAACACTGTCTCTCCTCAAAATATAAAAATTTGCTGGGCGTGGTGGCACACACCTATAATCCCAGCTACTCAGAAGGCTGAAGCAGGAGAATCGCTTGAACCCAGGATATGGAGGCTGCAGTGAGCCGAGATCGCACCATTGCACTCCAGCCTGGGAGACAAGAGAGAAACTCTGTCTCAAATAAATAAATAAAAATTTAAAAAATAAAAAATAAATTACTACAACGCAACAACAAAAACTTGATTTAAAAATGAGCAGATGGGTTGGGTGCGGTAGCTCACGCCTGTGATCCCAGCACTTTGGGAGGCCAAGGCAGGCAGATCATGAGGTCAGGAGATCAAGACCATCCTGGCTAACATGGTGAAACCCCATCTACTAAAAATCCAAAAAATTCGCTGGGCGTGGTGGCAATCGCCTGTAGTCTCAGCTAGTCAAGAGGCTGAGGCAGGAGAATGGCGTGAACCTGGGAGGCGGAGCTTGCAGTGAGCCAAGATCATGCCACTGCACTCCATCCAGCCTGGGCAACAGAGCGAGACTCCATCTCAAAAACAAACAAAAAGAGCAAATGACTTCAATACATACTTTCCCAAAGAAGATATGCGAATAGAAAACAAGCATATTAAAAGATGCTCAACATCACTGGTCATCGGGGAAGTGCAAATCAAAACCACAATGAAATATCCCAAAGACCCCTTAGAATGGCTACTGTCAAATAATAAGTGTTGGTGAAAATGTGGAGAAATTGGAACCCTTATGCACGGTTGAGAGTCAAATAAAATGGTGGAGCTGCTATGAGAAACAGTGTGGAAGTTCCTCAAAAAATTAAAAATAGAATTATCATATGATCCAGCAATCCCATTTCTGGATATAAATTCAAAAGAATTGAAAAGAGGATCTTAAAGAGATATTTGCATACCCATCTTCATTGCAGCATTAGTCACAACAGCCAACAGATAGAAAAAAAAAAAAAAAGGAAGATCATATTGCTTCTAAGAGATGGAGTCTTGCTATGTTGCCCAGGCAGGTCTCAAACTCCTGGGCTCAAGGCATCCTCCTACCTCAGCTTCTCAAGTAGCTGGGACTACAGGTATGTGCCACCATAATGGGCTAATTTTTTATATTTTTTGTAGAGACAGGATTTTTCCACGTTGCCCAGGCTGGTCTCAAACTCCTGAGCTCAAGCAATCTGCTGGCCTTGGCCTCCCAAAGCACTGGGATTACAGGTGTGAGCCACTGCACCCAGCCTAATTCAGTCTTTAAAAAAGAAAAAATGGCCACGTGCAGTGGCTCATACCTGTAATCCCAACACTTAGGGAAGCCAAGGCAGGCAAATCACCTGAGGTCAGGAGTTCGAGACCAGCCTGACCAACATGGAGAAACTCCATCTCTACTAAAAACACAAAATTAGCCAGACGTGGTGGCTCATGCCTGTAATCCCAGCTACTCCAGAGGTTGAGGCAGGAGAATTGCTTGAACCCAGGAGGTGGAGGTTGAGGTGAGCCAAGATTGCGCCATTGCACTCCAGCCTGGACAACGAAAGAGAAACTGTCTCAAAATAAATAAATAAATAATATAAAAGTAAAAATACAAAATTAGCTGGGTGTGGTGGCACACACCTGTAATCCCAGCTACTCAAGAGGCTAAGGCAAGGCAATCGCTTGAACCTGAGAGGTGGAGGTTGCAGTGAGCCGAGATCCCGCCATTGCACTCCAGCCTGGGTGACAAAAGTGACACTCCGTCTCAAAAAAGAAAAAAGAAAAATATCTTTCTCAAAAAAGAAAAAAGAAAAATATCTTTTTTTTTTTTTTTTTTTTGAGACGGAGTCTCGCTCAGTCGCCCAGGCTGGAGTGCAGTGGCCAGATCTCAGCTCACTGCAAGCTCCGCCTCCCGGGTTCACGCCATTCTCCTGCCTCAGCCTCCAGAGTAGCTGGGACTACAGGCGCCCGCTGCCATGCTCAGCTAAGTTTTTGCATTTTTAGTAGAGACAGGGTTTCACTGTGTTAGCCAGGATGGTCTCGATCTCCTGACCTCGTGATCCGCCTACCTTGGCCTCCCAAACTGCTGGGATTACCGGTGTGAGCCACCACTCCTGGCCTGAAAAAATATCTTATTATATGCTACAACATGGATGAACCTTCAGGATATTACGCTCAGTGAGAACTTAATCACACAAACACAAAATACCGTAGGATTCCACTTATGCAGCATCTAAAGTAATCAAAATCTTAGAAACAGAAAGTAGAATAGTGGTTACCAAGGACAGGGGGAAGGAGGAAAAGGCGTCACTGTTCAAAAGTTTCAGTTTTACAAAATGATTCCAGACATCTGTTGCACAACAATGTGTATATACTAAACTGCACACTGAAAAATTTATAAGATGGTAAATAAAATACTATTAGTAAACGGGGCTAAGGTTTTTTTTTTTTTTTGAGACCGAGTCTCGCTCTGTCACCCAAGCTGGAGTGCAGTGGCACAATCTCAGCTCACTGCAACCTCCGCCTCCTGGGTTCAAGCGATTCTCCTCCCTCAGCCTCCTGAGTAGCTGGGATTACAGGTGTGCACCACCACGCCCGGCTAATCTTTGTATATTTAGCAGAGAGTGTTTTGCCATGTTGGCCAGGCTTGTCTTGAACTCCTGACCTCAAGTGACCCGCCCACCTCGGCCTCCCAAAGGGCTGGGATTATAGGCATGAGCCATGACACCCAGCCCTAAAAAGTACTTTCCCTTCAACAATAAGCACCAAAAAGGAGTTTAAAATTCGGGCATATTTTTACATTTTTGTATTACAAAATATTTGTATTATAAAATTCACAGTGAATGTGTTTATATGCACGTACACACTCACGCACACACAGTTCCCCCAACAGCTGGTGGGGAAGGGTCATTCTGGCCAGAAGTGAACCCTCACACAGACCCCCCCGTTTGCTATGAATTACTCACACATGGCAGGACCCAGGAAGACTGAATAATAAGACAAATTCCCAGCGGTTAATATTGAATCAGCACTGATGTATTCTACCAGGTTCTTTAGATAACTTTTTTTTCTTTTCCAATTTTTTTTTTAAATAGAGACAGGGTCTCGCTATGTTGCCCAGGCCAAGCCAATCTTGAACTCTTGAGCTCAGTTACAGGCATGAGCCACTGTGCCTGGGGCTTTTTGGTGTGTTTTTTTTTGTGTTTTTTTTTTTGAAATGGAGTTTCGCTCTGTCACCGAGGCTGGAGTGCAGTGGTGCGATCTCAGCTCACTACAAGCTCCGCCTCCTAGGTTCACGCAATTGTCCTGCCTCAGTCTCCCGAGTAGCTGAGATTACAGGTGCACACCACCACGCTTAGCTAATTAGCTAATTTTTTGTGTGTTTTTAGTAGAGATGGGGTTTCACTATGTTGGCCAGACTGGTCTCCAACTCCTGACCTCGTGATCTGCCCACCTCAGCCTCCCAAAGTGCTGGGATTACAGTTGTGAGCCACTGTGCCAGGCCATTTTGTTTTGTTTTGTCTTTTTGAGATAGGGTTTCACTTCCGTCTCAGACTGGAATGGAATGGTGTGCAATCTCAGCTCACTACCACCTCCACCTCCCAGGCTCAAGCAATTCTCTTGCCTCGGCCTCCCGAGTAGCCAGGAATACAGGCACACACCACCACACCTGGTTAATTTTTATATTTTTTTGTAGAGACGAGGTTTTGCCATGTTGCCCAGGCTAGTCTCTAACTCCTGAACTCAAGCGATCCTCCTGCCTCGGCCTCCCAAAGTGCTGCAATTACAGGCCTGAGCTACTGTGCCCAGCCTTCTTTTATTTTGAGACAGGGTCTCACTCTGTCACCCAGGCTGGAATGCAGTGGCACGATCACCATTCACTGCAACCTCAGCCTCCCAGGCTCAAGCAATCCTCTCATCTTAGCCTCCCAAGTAGCTGGGACCCACAGGGACACACTACCGGGCTTGGCTAATTTATATATATATATATATATATATATATATATATATATATATATATGTGTGTGTGTATATATATATATATATTTTTTTTTTTTTTTTTTTTTTGAGATGGAGTCTCGCTCTGTCGCCCAGGCTGGAGTGCAGTGGCCAGATCTCAGCTCACTACAAGCTCCGCCTCCCGGGTTTACGCCATTCTCCTGCCTCAGCCTCCCGAGTAGCTGGGACTACAGGCGCCTGCCACCTCGCCCGGCTGGTTTTTTGTACTTTTTAGTAGAGATGGGGTTTCAACTGGGTTAGCCAGGATGGTCTCGATCTCCTGACCTCGTGATCCGCCCGTCTCGGCCTCCCAAAGTGCTGGGATTACAGGCTTGAGCCACCGCGCCCGGCCTTTTTTTATATATTTTTGTAGAGACAGAGTGTTCCATGTTGCCCAGGCTGGGAATTATTTAATTTAATCCTTAACAACCATAAAGGTAGGTAGCAGGACCCTGCTTGCCATGGCCTGAAATATTCGTCACATAGGACTCTCAGACACCCCTTACCCAAGATCATAGATTCACTCAGCAGTAAGGACCATGAATCCAGCTGTCTTTCATCCAGAACCTGAGGGCAAAACAGTGGCCCCAGGGATGGCCAGCTGTCCAGGCCATGGGAGACCAAAGAGATAGCCCTTGAAGGAAGCTGGACTAGGATAGGATCAGAACGGGAATAATAGAAGTCATTCTTACCAGAGTGGACCTTAGGCCCGTCAACCTGTCAGAACTCGTGATCAGGACCCCTAACCCACCTTAGAGCCAGGGGAGGAGATGGAAGAAGGGACAGATGAACAGACTTCCTACTCAGGGACTTCAAGGCAAGGAGAGCAGCTGCATTTACTGGGGACTTCCTCTAAGCTAGATTTCCTTTGTAACAGCATTGTCAACCTTGTCAGGAAGAGATGGCTTGACCCATCTTCCAGATACGGGTAAAAAAGCACAGAGATATGGAAACGATTTGCCTTAAGGGCACCCTGCAAGTTGGAATTTGCTTCCAAGTTGTTTGGGCGAAAAATCCAGGCATCTCCTTTCATGCCTCTCCTCGCCTCAGATGCTAAACATTAGCAAGCTCTGCTGGTTCTTCCTCTGGAATACAAGCCAAGTCTTTCTACTTATCCACGCTCCTGCTACCCTAGCCCAAACTGCCATCATCACGCACCTGGACTTCATTCTAGAAGCTTCCTCCCTGACCTCCCAGCTGCCCTGGAGATTCCCTTCCAAATGCTTCAGCTAGAAAGCTTTATTTTATGTATTTATTTATTATTATTATTATTATTATTATTTTGAGACGGAGTCTTATTCTGGCGCCCAGGCTGGAGTGCAGTGGCACAATCTCAGCCCACTACAACCTCTGCCTCCCGGATTCAAGCAGTTCTCCTGCCTCAGCCTCCCTAGTAGCTGGGATTACAGGCACTCACCACCACGCCTGGCTGATTTTTGTATTTTTAGTTAATACGGGGTTTCAACATGTTAGCCAGGCCAACTCCTGACCTGTGATACACCCACCTTGGCCTCTCAAAGTGCTGGGATTACAGGTGTAAGCCACCCCACCAGGCCTTTTTTTTTTTTTTTGAGATGGAGTCTCACTCTGTTGCCCAGGCTGGAGTGCAACGTGCAATCTTGGCTCACTGTGACCTCCATCTCCCAGGTTCAAGCAATTCTCCTGCCTCAGCCTTCCAAGTAGCTGGGACTACAGGAACGAGCCACCATGTCCAGCTAATTTTTTGTATTTTTAGTAGAGATGGGGTTTCACCATGTTGGCCAGGCTGGTCTCAAACACCTGACCTCAAGTGATCCACCCGCCTCAGCCTCCCAAAGTGCTGGAATTACAGGCGTGAGCTATGTGTCCGGCCTTTTTTAAAACAACAACAACAACAACAACAACCACCACCACCCAGCTGGGGTCTCACTGTCACCGCAGGCTGGAGTACAGTGACATGATCATAGCTCACTACAGCCTCAAACTCCTGGGCTCAAGCAATCCTCCCACCTTAGCCTCCCAAAGCACTGGGAATTACAGGCATGAGCCCCTACACCTGGCTCTGAGAAATGTTTACAAAAATAAACTGGAACATGCCATCCCCTTCTTTGCCACTAAAACCTTCCAGAACTTCCCATTGTTCTTGAAATAAAATCTAAGCATTTTGTTATTTTTATGGGGTCCTGCTCGGTGAGTTTTATTCCTCCCTTCACTGAGCACCAGTTTTGGGTTTTTTTCGTTGTTGTTTTTTGAGACGGAGTTTTACTCTTCTTCCCCAGGCTGGAATGCGGTGGTGTCATCTTGGCTCACTGCAGCCTCTGCCTACTGGGTTCCAGCGATTCTCCTACCCCAGACTCCCGAGTAGCTGGGATTACAGGCACGTACCACCAAGCCCGGTTAATTTTTGTATTTTTAGTGGAGACAGAGTTTCACCATGTTAGCCAGGCTGGTCTCGAACTCCCAACCTCAAGTGATCCGCCTACCTCGGCCTCCCAAAGTGCTAGGATTACAGGCATGAGCCACTGTACCCAGCCTAGCTTTATTTTAATTTTGTATTTTTGAGACAGGGTCTCATTCTGCTGCCCATGCTGGAGTGTAGTGGTGCAATCACAGCTCACTGCAGCCTCCAACTCCTGGGCTCAAGCAATCATCACCCCTCAGCCTCCCAAGTAGCTGGGACTACAGGAACACATCACCATGTCTGACTAGTTTTTGTTTGTTTTTGTTTTTGGTAGAGACACTATGTTGCCCAGGCTGGTCTTGAACTCCTGGGCACAAGCGATTCTTCTGCCTCAGCCTCCCAAAGTGTTGGGATTACAAGTATGAGCCACTGCCCCTGGCCTCTCAAGTTCTTAAGTGCCCCAAAGCCTTTGTTTTTGCTGCTACTTCTGCCCAAATCAGCCTTCTGGAAGATTCACACAGCTCAACATTGCCTCAAAACAGAGGCTTCCCCAGACCACTGGAGAGTAACCTTTACCCGCCGAGTCATGCTTTACTTTTACTGTTTCTTTGTAGCATTTACCACTGTCAAAGATTCTTTTTTTTTTCCTTAGAGTCTTGCTCTGTCACCCAGGCTGGAGTGCAGTGGCACAACCTTGGCTCACTGTGACCTCTATCTTCCAGGTTCAAGCGATTCTCCTGCCTCGCCTCCAGAGTAGCTGGAACTACAGGCGCCCACCACCACAGCTGGCTAACTTTTTGTATTTTTTTTTTTTTGAGACGGAGTCTCGCTCTGTCACCCAGGCTGGAGTGCAGTGGCCGGATCTCGGCTCACTGCAAGCTCCGCCTCCCAGGTTCACGCCATTCTCCTGCCTCAGCCTCCCGAGTAGCTGGGACTATAGGCGCCCGCCACCTCGCCCGGCTAGTTTTTTGTATTTTTTAGTAGAGACGGGGTTTCACCGTGTTAGCCAGGATGGTCTCGATCTCCTGACCTCGTGATCCGCCCGTCTCGGCCTCCCAAAGTGCTGGGATTACAGGCGTGAGCCACTGCGCCTGGCCAACTTTTTGTATTTTTTTAGTAGAGATGGGGTTTCACCATGTTGGCCAGGCAGGTCTCGAACTCCTGACCTCAGGTGATCTGCCCGCCTCCACCTCCCATAGTGTTGGGATTACAGGCGTGAGCCACTGTGCCCAGCCTGAGATTTTCTTATTTACTATCTATTGTAATCTGTCTGCCCCACAAGAACAAAGCAGGGGTTGGCACACGTTTTCTGTAAAGAACCAGATAAATATTTCAGGTTTCATGAGCCACACATCCTATGCCCCAACTACTCAACCCTGCCATCATCAAAGTGCAGAAACAGCCATCATCAATATGTAAATGAGTAGGTATGACTGTGTTCCAGTAAAACTTTATAAAAACAGATGGCCAGCCAAATTTGGCCTTCAGGCCTTAGTATGCTGACCCCTCCACAGACTACAAACTCCAGAGGAATGCAAATATAGGTTGAATTAACATATAGAACACGAGGCCAGGCGTGGTGGCTTGACACCTGTAATCCCAGCAGTTTGTGAGGCCAAGGCAGATGGATCACCTGAGGTCAGGAGTTCGAGACCAGCCTGGCCAACATGGTGAAACTCCATCTCTACTAAAAACACAATTAGGCCAGGCATGGTGGTTCACACCTGTAATCCCAGCACTTTGGGAGGCTGAGGTGGACAGATCACCTGAGGTTAGCCGTCAAGACCAGCCTAGTCAACATGGTGAAACCCTGTCTCTACTAAAAATACGAAAATTAGCCGGGCATGGTGGCATGCACCTGTAGTCCCAGCTACCCACAAGACTGAGGCAGGAAAATTGATTGAACCCAGGAGGCGGAGGTTG
This sequence comes from Macaca nemestrina, assembly GCF_043159975.1. Taxonomy (NCBI): domain Eukaryota; kingdom Metazoa; phylum Chordata; class Mammalia; order Primates; family Cercopithecidae; genus Macaca; species Macaca nemestrina. The sequence continues at coordinate 9,650,207 of NC_092144.1, forward strand.
CAGTGAGCCAAGATCATGCCACTGCACTCCAGCCTGGGCGACAGAGGGAAATTGTCTCAAAAAAAAAAAAAAAAAACCTCAAAAATTGTCGTAACCTGGGAGGTGGAGGTTGCAGTGAGCTGAGATCACATCACTGTACTCCAACCTGGGCGACAGAGCGAGACCCTGTCTCAAAACAAAAAAAGTAAAGTTGTTTTCCCCACAACAACAGTGTCATTTCCATTTTACAAACAGAAACCCAAACCAGATCAAGTTACAAACCTAGGTTTGTCTCCAATTCCTGGATCATTTGCTTTGTTCACTTGAACACTAGAAATCTCAAACAAAGGATCAGGTGCGGTGGCTCATGGCTGTAAACCCAGCACTTTGGGAGGACGAGGCAGGTGGATCAATTGAGGTCAAGTTTGAGACCAGCCTGGCCAAAATGGTTAAACCTCATCTCTGCTAAAAATATGAAAATTAGCTGGGTGTGGTGGTGCACACCTGTAATCCCAGCTACTTGGGAGGCTGAGGCAGGAGAATCGCTTGAACTCGGGAGGCAGAGGTTGCAGTGAGCTGAGATTGTGCCACTGTACTCCAGCCTGGGCAACAGAGTGACACTCTATCAAGAAAGAGAAAGAGAGAGAGAGAGAGAGAGAGACAGAGACACAGAGAGAGACAGAGACATAGAGAGAGACACACACACACAGAGAGAAACAGACACACACAGAGAGAAAGAGACACAGAGACACAGAGAGAGACACAGAAAGAGACACAGAAAGAGACACAGAAAGAGACACAGAGACACAGAGACACAGAGAGAGAGACACAGAGAGACACAGAGAGACACAGAGACAGAGAGAAAGAGACAGAGAGAGACAGAGAAAGAGAGAGACAGAGAAAGAGAAAGAGACAGACAGAGACAGAGAGAGACAGAAAGAGACAGAGACAGAGAGACAGAGACAGACAGAGACAGAGAGAAAGAGAGAAAGAGAGAAAGAGAAAAAGAAAGAGAGAAAGAAAAAGAAAAAAGAGAAAGAGAGAAAAAAAAGAGAAAAAGAGATCTCAAAGAGAGAAAGATCTCAGACAGAGAAAGATCTCAGAGAAAGAGATCTCAGAGAAAGATCTCAGAGAAAGAAGGAAAGAGAAAGAAAGAGAAAAGAAAGGAAGGAGAAAAGAAAAGAAAGACCAAAGGCCGGGTGCAGTGGCTCACGCCTTACCTGAGAGAAGGAAGTGGAACCTCTGGAAGAAAACACGTACCGATTTTGTGGGCATTTACTCTGCCTCCACCTCTCAGCCTCCAAAGTCACATTCACTAACATGCCACAAGACAGACTTGCCAGGCCAGGCATGGTGGCTCATGCCTGTGATCCCGGCGCTTTGGGAAGCTGAGGCAGGATTGCTTAAGGACAGGAGTTTGAGGCTGCAATGAGCTATAATCGTGCTACTGCACTCTAGCCTGGGCGACAGAGCAAGACCACATCTCTAAAAAACAAAAAATAAATCTAGGCCGGTCATGGTGGCTCATACCTATAATCCCAGCACCTTGGGAGGCCAACACAAGTGGATCACTTGAGGTCAGGTGTTCGAGACCAGCCTGGCCACCACGGTGAACCCTCGTCTCTACTAAAAATACAAAAATTAGCTGGGCATGGTAGCAGGCGCCTGTAATTCCAGCTACTCAGGAGGCTGAGGTACAAGAATCGCTTGAACCTGGGAGGTGGAGGTTGCAGTGAGCCAAGATCAGGCCACTGCACTCCACCTTGGGCGACAGAACAAGACTGTCCTCACCAAAAAGAAAAAAATTAAATGAAAAGGAAAGATCTGCCAGGTCGTAGCTCCTTGCTTCCCAGGCCACATTCCAGGGAGGCTAGGAGAGGCCCAGAGATCAGTCTAACCGAGGTCCAGGCAGCCCCGAGCACAAGGACTGGTGGAGAGCTGGGCACATGTCCTGAGCCACGGTCAGTCAGAAGGCTGAAGCTGAGTCATCCCAGACACCGTGCTCAGTGCTAGGCCCATCAGAGGCCCAGCAGCACTCAGTAACAATGGGGACACTTTACCATCCTCACCCCGGAAGGGCCTCAGAAGTACTCTCTCCAGTCTCAAGTGACTTGCCCAAGCCAGGAACCAGATCTGCAGAAACCCAAGTACCATAGCGTGTGCTGGGTAGAGCCGCCTACTCCTCATGGAGCCTTTGAGCAGGCGGACAGCTCTCTGTTGGGATCACAAGAGGCTTGCTGCCAAGCCCTGCGGGTTTTTCCTTCAAAGAGCCCTTGAGTCAACTGATCTGCTCCTCCTGGGCCCCTGGCCCAGGTCACCCTCACCTTTCTCCTGGATGCCTGCCCAGCCTCGTTCCTGGGCTGCTACTTGGCCCCTTCACCATCCATTCACCATGGAGGAAGTTCGTCAGAATCCAGATCTGATCATGTTAGCTCCTCCCTACCTCACTGAATGCCCCTGAATGACTTCTCAGGGATCTTAGGATAAACCCAAGCCCACCCTCTCCACTGCAGCCCACAAGGCCTCAGTGCCCAGCCCTGTCCTGTCCTGTCCTTTCATCTCCTGCCACCCACCTATTAACCCACTCCAGCTGAGCCACATTATGGACAGTCCCAGCCTCTTTCTGCCTAAGACCTGTGGTGGCCAGCCTCCAAGAAGGCCCTCGATGTCTCTTGCCTCTTGGTATTCATACCCTGCCAAGCCTTCTCCCTTCTTCCATAGTCACGGTCAGTTTATGTGGCCAAGGGAAGGTGAGTGACTTCCAAGGCTAGATCATAAAAGGCACTACAGCACCACCTTTCATTCCCTGGGAAACCAGCTGCCATATTGTAAGGATGCTCAAGCAGCCCTGCAGGGAGGCCCATAGGAAGAGAAACCAATTTATCAGCCAGGTGAGTAAGCCACATTGGAGGTAGCTGCACTCCAGCCCCCATCAGACCTGCAGATGAGTGGAACCCTGGATGATATCTGACTGTAACCTCATGAAAGACCCCTAAGAGAGCTGCTCCCAAATTCCCAACCCGCAGAAACCACAGGATATAATGCCTGGGTGTTGTTCTGAGCCACTGAGGTTTGAGGCTTGTTGTTAATGCAGCCAGAGATATGTATTGCAAGGCTTCTGCATGGGCTGTTTCCTTAGCTTGGAAAGTCCTATTCTACATGCTCGGTTCTCCTGCTTGGATAATCTACAATTATCCTCCCTATTGTGGCTCAGCCGTGACCTCCCTCAAGGAGCCTTTCCTAACCTCCCCTGGCCCTTTCAGGTCTTTGTTCCATAGTCTTTTAGAAGCCAAGCCCTTTCCTTCAGAGCCTTTACCCCAGCTGTTGATCATATAATTTGAGATTTATGTCAGCCATACCCCCACCGATGCCCAGTGCCTAGCAAAGCACCCAGGATGTAGTTAGCAGCCAATAAAGCATTATGGAGCCCTACACAGATGAGAGAGGGTATGACGCCTGTTCTCCCCACATTAAATGCTCAGTTTACAAATATCCATCAAAATTACCAACAGGTGGCCAGGCGCGGTGGCTCAAGCCTGTAATCCCAGCACTTTGGGAGGCCGAGGCAGGCGGATCACGAGGTCAGGAGATCGAGACCATCCTGGCTAACACGGTGAAACCCCGTCTCTACTAAAAAAATACAAAAAAATAGCCAGGCGTGGTGGAGTGCGTCTGTAGTCCCAGCTACTCGGGAGGCTGAGGCAGGAGAATGGCCTGAACCCGGGAGGCGGAGCTTGCAGTGAGCTGAGATCCAGCCACTGCACTCCAGCCTGGGCGACAGCGCAAGACTCTGTCTCAAAAAAAAAAAAAAAAATTACCAACAGGCTGGGCAGTGGCTCACATCTGTAATCCCAGCAATCTGGGAGGATGAGGCAGGCAGATTTGCTTGAGTCCAGGAGTTCAAGACCAGCCTGGGCAACATGACAAGACTCTGTCTCTACAAAAAAAATATAAAAATTAGACGAGCTAGATCGCCTGAGGTCAGGAGTTCAAGACCAGCCCGACCAACATGGTGAAACCCCTTCTCCACTAAAAATACAAAATTAGCTGGGCATGGTGGCGCATGCCTGTAATCCCAGCTACTTGGGAGGCTGAGGTAGGAGAATCGCTTGAACCTGAGAGGCAGAGGTTGCAGTGAGCTGAGATCTGAGATTACGCCATTGCACTCCAGCCTGGGCAACAAGAGCAAAACTCCCTCTCAAAAAAAAAAAAAAAAAAAAGATTAGCTGGACACGGCGGCAGGCACCTGTAGTCCCAGCTACTCTGGAGGCTGAGGTGGGAGGATCACCTGAGCCCAAAGAGGTTGAGGCTGCAATGAGCTGTGATCACACCACTGTGCTCCCACCTGGGTGACAGTAAGACCCTGTCTCAAACAAAAACAAAAACAAAACACACAACTCAGACACCTTGCATATCTAAATACAAAAGCAAAGTCAAGAAAGCTTTTGAAATAAAACACAGAACAGCTATGTGACTTGTGGACAGGCAAGCGTTTCTTCAGCAGGACACAAAGTACATTAGTCATAAAAGAAAATATGCTGGACTCTATGAAAAGGAGTTTTTGGGTTTTGTTTTGTTTTTTGAGAGAGGGTCTGTCTCCCAGCTTGGAGTGTAGTGGCACAATCACAGCTTACTGCAATCTTGAACTCCTGGGCTCAAGTGATCCTCTCACCTCAGCCTCCAGAGTAGCTAGTAGCTGGGGCTATAGGTATGCACCACCACACCCGGCTAATTTTTTTTTTTTTTTGTCGACACAGGGTCTCACTATGTTGCCCAGGCAGGTCTCGACCTCCTGGCCTCAAGTGACTCTTCCACCTTGGCCTCCCAAAGTGCTGGGATAACAGGTGTGAGCCACCACTCCCAGCTGAAGATGAGTTTTGGTTCATCAAAAGATGCCTTTGAAAAGGAGGCCACAGATGGCCAGGCATGGTGGCTTATACCTGTAATCACAGCACTTTGGGAGGCCGAGGCGGGTGGATCACGAGGTCAAGAGTTTGAGACCAGCCTGGCCAACATGGTGAAACCCTGCCTCTACTAAAAATACAGAAATTAGCCAGGCACAGTAGTGGGCGCCAGTAATCCCAGCAACTTGGGAGGCTGAGGCAGGAGAATTGCTTGACCCAGGAGGCGGAGGTTGCAGTGAGCCGAGATCACGCCACGGCACTCCAGCCTGGATGACAGAGCAAGACTCCATCTCAAAAAAAAAAAAAAAAAAAAAAAGCCACAGACATACGTCATACCTATAATACATATAGAACTCCTTCAATTTAATGACAGACAATCACTTTTTTACTTAGTGGCTAAAAGAGCTAAACAGGCACTTCACAAAAGAGGATACCCAGATGGCCAAGGCTAACGTGGGAAGCTGCTCAACTTCATTAGTCATCAGGGAAATGCAAACTCAAACCTCAATACAGTATCACCCTCACACACACACGCAAATGAAACAAATTTTTTTTCCCGGGGTTGGCAAAACCAGAACTCTTCTATATTGCTGGAGGAAGTCTCAAATGGTATGGCCACTTTGGAAAATGATTTGGCAACATTTGCTAAAGCCATGTCTACTGCTGACCAGGACACCCCAATCCCATGCCTGGAATGAGTGTATATATCTACCAATTGACACGAACAAGAAATGTTCATAGTAGTTTAATCACAGTAGCCAAAAGCTGAAGACCACATGATCAATAATAGAACAGATAGTTACTCATTCACATGGAATATTATACACGGGGGTCATCAACTTTCTTTTTTAAAGGCAGGGTCTTGTTCTCACACCCACGCTGGTGTGCAGGGGTGCAATCGTAGCTCACCGCAGCCTCAACCTCCAGGCTCAAGCAATCCTCCCGCCTCAGGCTCCCAAGTAGTAGCTGAGACTACAGGCATGCACCACCACACCCAGCTATTTTTTTTTTTTTTTTTTTTTGGTAATCTCAAAGTGTTGAGATTACAGAAATGAGCCATTGCACCCAGCAAAAAATAGAAATCAAAATTTAAGTTAGCTGGGCATGGTGGCACATGCCTGTGGTCTCAGTTACTCGGGAAGCTGAGGTGGGAGGAATGCTTGAGCCCTGGAGATAAAGGCTGCGGTGAGCTGTGATTATGCCACTGTACTCCAGCCTGGGCAACACAGCAAGGCCCTATCTCAGAAAAAAACAAACAAATGTGAATTTCAAAAACATTACATTGCATGAAAGAAACCAGTCATAGGAGAGTACATACTGTGCAATTCTGTTTATAGAAATTACCAAGGCACTTATCTTCATTTTTCTCACCCACTTCAAACTTAGGCTTCCTTCCTTCTTTCCAGGCCACTTACACCCTGCCTTCCTCCCTCAACTCTTCCCAGCCCCCTTCAGCCTGCCATTGTCCATGACAGCCACAAGCCCTAGAGAAAGAAAATGCCATTCACAGGCCAGAGACTTGCCCACCTCCTGGAGAATGACGTGAAAACACACAGTGTCCGCTCCTGAACTGCAAAGAAAGTTTCCCTCTCTACCCCGTGGTGAGCAGGAATAAAAGCTAGGCCTGCCCTGGCCTTAAATTAAGCCAGAGGGATGTCACATGAGGAGACCCCTTTCTGGAGGGGAAAAAAAAAAAAAACCCACCAATTAACCACAGCTGATTCTCCAGAAGCAATTGGCAAGTTGGGGATCATTAGTTGGTGCAGAGGTAATTGCGATCTTTGCTTCTAAAGTAATGAGCCGGGTGCAGTGGTTCACGCCTGTAATCTCAGCACTTTGGGAGGTGAAGGCGGGCGGATCACAAGGCAGGTGAATCACTTGAAGCCAGGAGTTTGAGACCAGCATGGCTACATGATGAAACCCCGTCTCTACTAAAAATACAAAAAAATAGCTGGACGTGGTGGTGGGCACCTGTAATCGCAGCTCCTGGGGAGGCAGAGGCTGGAGAATCGCTTGAACCTGGGAGGCGGAAGTTGCAGTGAGCCGAGATCGCACCACTGCACTCTAGCCTGGGACACAGAGTGAGACTCCATCTCAAAAAAAAAATAAATAAATAAGGTAACGTACTTATTTAACAGATGAGGCCAGCTGACAGTTGTCATGTGCCATCCCCAAAGTCTACTTGGGTTGTTGAGTGTTGGATGTGAGATTCAAATTTGCTTTTCCTAACTTGATAGTATGCACTTTTAACAGCTATGCCACCACAATTGCCGACAAAAATGAATCACATCCGACCCACTTCATTTCCCTTTTTTTGGACAGACTTGACTATTCCTGGATGAGACATTCAAGGAAGGGTGGTGGCATTGGTTTCTTTGAATGTCTTATCCGAGAATAGTTAAATCTGTCCAATAAAAGGGGGAAGATGGCAGTATCGGGTGTCCAAATTTTGGGCAAGTATGTCAGCTTTGTAGACAAATGGGAAAAAATGGCTAGATATGAGGATGGAGAGATGGTTTAGAAACTGTTTGTAGGCGTGGTGGCTCATGCCTGTAATCCCAGCACTTTGGGAGGCCGAGCCGGGCGGGTCACGAGGTCAGGAGATCGAGACTATCCTGGCTAACACAGTGAAATCCCGTCTCTACTAAAAATACAAAAAACTAGCCGGGCGTGGTGGCGGGCGCCTGTAGTCTCAGCTACTTGGGAGGCTGAGGCGGGAGAATGGCGTGAACCCGGGAGGCGGAGCTTGCAGTGAGCCGAGATCACGCCACTGCACTCCAGCCTGGGAAACACAGCGAGACTCCGTCTCAAAAAAAAAAAAAAAAAAAAAAAAAAAAAATTAGCCGGGCATGGTGGTGGGCGCCTGTAGTCCCAGCTACTCAGGAGGCTGAGGCAGGAGAATGGCGTGACCCCGGGAGGCGGAGCTTGCAGTGAGCTGAGATCGCGCCACTGCACTCCAGCCTGGGCGACAGAGCGAGACTCCTTCTCAACAACAATAAAAAAAGAAACTGTTTGTAGGTTTTTTGTTTGTTTGTTTGTTTGTTTTTAGAGAGGCAGTCTCACTGTGTTGCCCAGGCTGGAGTGCAGTGGTGCAATCATAGCTCACTGCATCCTCCAGCTCCTGGGTTCAAGTGATCCTTCTGCTTCGCCTTCCTGAGTAGCTGGGACTATAGGTGCATGCTACCATGCCCAACTAATTTTTAAGATTTTTTTATAGAGCTGGGGGTGTCTCACTGTGTTGCCCAGGCTAGTCTTGAATTCCTGACCTCAAGCGATCTTCCCTGCCTGAGCATCCTAGAGTGCTGGAATTACAGACGTGGGCCACACCACGCCCAGCCACAAACCCTTTGAAGACTGCTAATGAAACAACACTTCCAGGCAATGGTTATCCATGGGTGATCAAACCTTTAGGGAAACGCCAGATGGGGAATTTACAAAGGCAGGGTCAGGCAGATGGCATCCGAACCCCTGGATCATTCTTAGCTATCAGTGAAAAGTGGAAAGACAGGCCAGGCACAGTGACTCATGCCTGTAATCCTAGCACTTTGGGAGGCTGAGGCAGGAGGATCGCTTGAGCCCAGGAGTTCCAGACCAGCCTGGGCAACATAGTGGGACCTTGGTTCTACAGAAAGGTTTTTTGGTTTTTGTTTTGTTTTGCTTTTAAGATGGGGGTCTCACTCTGTCACCCAGGCTGGAGTGCAGGGGTGCAATCTCTGCTCACTGCAGCCTCCACCTCCTGGGCTCAAGTAATCCTCCCCACTCAGCCTCCCAAGCAGCTAGGACTACAGGCGCATGCCACCATGCCCAGCATGCCCAGCTTTTTTTTTTTTTTTTTTTTTTGTAGACACAGGGTTTCACCATGTTGCCCAGACTGGCCTCCAACCTCTGTGCTCAAGCTGTTTGCCCACCTCAACCACCCAAAGTGTTGGGATTACAGGAGTGAGCCACCACGCCCTGCCCAAAAAAGGTATTGCAGCATTTTTTTAAAAAGTGTTGCTACATTTTAGAGATAAAAAATGGAGTATTTACAAATGAAATTATTTGAGGTCTCAGATTTGCTACAAAATATCCGGTGAGGCTGGCTGGGTGTGGTGGCTGACACCCATAATCCCATAATTTGGGGAGGCCAAGGTAGGTGGATTACTTGAGCCCAAGAATTGGAGACCAGCCTAGGCAACATGGCGAAACCAACCCTTCTTTACAAAAATTAGCCAGACATGGCGGTTTGCACCTGTAGCCCCAGCTACTTGAGAGGCTGAGGCAGGAGGATTGCTTGGGCCTGGGAGGTCGAGGCTGTAGTGAGCTGTGATCACACCCCTGCACCCTAGCCTGGGTGACAGAGTGAGACACTGTCTCAAAAATAAAACAAAACAAAACAAAAAAAAAAAAACCATTGAATAATAATTGATTCAGGCAAGAATGAATCCTGAAAGAGTGAAAGTCTGATGAATAACAGGATATTTATAGAATCTCAAAGTACCTCCCCACAAGAAACTTAATAATTACAAATCGGAAAGCAGTAACTTTGTAGCAGAGACACCTGGCAGATACCACTTGGCCAAGTGGTCAAAATTAACATTACCAGTAATGGGACCAATTGATGGCAGGCTGGGGTCTTCGTGCCAAAAAGGCACAACCTGAATCTAATCATAAGGAAACAGCAGACAAACCCAAGTTGAAAGATATTCTGCCTAATAACTGACCTACACTTTGTTAAAACGTCAAGGTCACAAAAGACAAAAAGGCTCAGAAATTGATCTCAGTGAAAGAAACTAAAAAGACAACTGGAAACAACAAGTGATCTGGGATTTTCTTTTGCTATAAAGGTCAGTGATGTGACACTGGGGAAATCTAATTAGGTTTGCAGATTTCCTGCTTTTGATCATTTTACTGAGGTTATGTTAGAGAATGCCTTGTTTTGGCCAGGTGCAGTGGCTCACGCCTGTAATCCCGGTAGTTTGGGAGGCTGAGGCAGGCGGATCCCCTGAGGTCAGGAGTTCGAGATCACTCTAGCCAACATGGTGAAACCCTGTCTCTACTAGAAATACAAAATTGTGGCATGCGCCTATAATCCCAGCTACTTGGGAGGCTGAGTCAGGAGAATCACCTGAACCCAGGAGGTGGAGGTTGCAGTGAGCCAAGCCTGCACCATTACATTCCAACCTGGGCAACAAGAGTGAAACGCTGTCTAAAAAAAAAAAAAAAAAATTGTTGAGATGGGCTGGGCGTGGTGGCTCACACCTGTAATCCCAGCACTTTGGGAGGCCAAGATGGGCAAATCACAAAGTCAGGAGTTCAAGACCAGTCTGGCCAACATAGTGAAACCCTGTCTCTACTAAAAATACAAAAAAAAAAAAGTTAGCCGGGCCTTGTGGGCACCTGTAATCCCAGCTACTCAGGAGGCTGAGGCAGGAGAATCACTTGAATCCGGGAGGCAGAGGTTGCAGTGAGGTGAGATCTGCCATTGCACTCCAACCCAGGTGACAGTGTGAGACTCCATCTCAAAAAAAAAAAAAAAAGAAAGAAAGAAAAATTGTTGAGATAGTAATCAAAAATCAAAAGAGCTCAGTTGCTCAGAGGCTGCAGAAACTAGAAATATGAAACCCAGAATTATGCTGTCCAATATTATAGCTAATGATTTCTGTTAATTAAAATTCAATAATATGTAAAATTCAGTCCCTGCCTGCCTCACAGTAGTCCTATTTGTAATGCTCATGACAGTGCTCCTCCAAATTATGGAACCAAGAATGCTTCTTAGAATATGGTGCAAGGGCCAGGCACAGTGACTCACACCTGTAATCCCAGCACTTTGGGAAGCCAAGGTGGGAGAATCGCTTGAGCCCAGGAGTTTGAGTCCAGCTTAGGGAACACGGCAAAAGCCCATGTCTACAAATAAAAAATTTAAAAAGTAGCCAAGCTTGGTGGTAAGTGCCTACAGTCCCAGTTTCTCAGGAGGCTGAGGCAAGAGAATCATTGAGCCTGGGACGTTGAGGCTGCGGTGAGCCGAGATGGCACCACTGCACTCCAGCCTGGGTGACAGAGTAAGACCCTGTCTCCAAAACAACAACAAAACAGAATATAGTGCAAGGCCTACTTTTTATTTTATTTTATTTTTTGAGATGGAGTTTCGCTCTTGTTGTCCAGGCTGGAGTGCAATGGCAGGATCTCAGCTCACCGCAACCTTTTCTGTATTTTGTATTTTTTTTTGTATTTTGTATTTTGTATTTTATATTTTGTACTTTTGTATTTTTAGTAGAGACAGGGTTTCTCCATGTCAGTTAGGCTGGTCTCGAACTCCCGACCTCAGGTGATCCACCCGCCACGGCTTCCTAAAGTGCTGGGATTACAGGCGTGAGCCACTGTGCCCGGCCAAGGACTACATATTTTTAAATTACCAGGGGTTCCTGGTAAAAAAAAAAACGCACACATTTCTAGGTTCATTCCAGACCTGTTTTGTCAGAATCTCTGACCACAGAGGTTGAGAATTTGCATTTAAGCAGGTTCTTCCAGGTCATTCCTTTGTTGGTCCCTGTTAGGTAATAGCCTCCCTGAGGAAAAAAGGAGGTGAAAGTCATCTTGTGTTTCCTGCTGGAAGGACCACTTTAATTTGGGCCCCAAGATTTGAGAGCTATCAACAAACAGGATCCTCAGATCCGGATATTGAGGAGGATCAGATGTGACCATGGGCTGGGCGCGGTGGCTCATGCCTGTAATCCCAGCACTTTGGGAGGCTGAGGCGGGTTTATCATGAGGTCAGGAGTTCAAGACCAGCCTGGCCAACATGGTGAAACCCTGTCTCTACTAAAAATACAAAAAAAAAAAAAAATAGCCAGGCGTGGTTGCGGGCGCCTGCAATCCCAGCTACTTGAGAGGCTGAGACAAGGAGAATCTCTTGAACCTGGGAGTCAGAGGTTGCAGTGAGCCGAGATCGGGCTATTGCACTCCAGCCTGGGCAACAGTGCAAGACTCCATCTCACTGGGTATGAGTGTGCACCCAGTGTACTGAGTGTGGTGGTGCACACCTGTAATCCCAGCTACTCGGAAGGCTGATGTGGGAGAAGCGCTTGAACCTGGGAGGCAGAGGTTGCAGTGAACCAAGACCGCACCACTGTACTCCAGCCTGGGCGACAAGAGCGAAACTCTGTCTCAAAAAAAAAAAAAAAAAAAAAATTAGCTAGGCGTGGTGGCATGTGCCTGTAATCGCTGCTACTAGAGAAGCTGAGGCAGGAGAGACTCTTGAACCTGGGAGGTGGAGGTTGCAGTGAGCTGAGATTGCGCCACTGCACTCCAGCCTGGGCAACAGAGTGAGACTCCATCTCTAAAAATAAATAAATACATAATTTTTTTTTGAGACGGAGTTTCGCTCTTGTTGCCCTGGCTGGAGTGCAATGGTGCAATCTCCAGCTCACCGCAATCTCCGCCTCCTGGGTTCAAGTGATTCTCCTGCCTAAGGCTTCTGAGTAGCTGGGATTACAGGCATGTGCCAGCTAATTTTGTATTTTTAGTAAAGATGGGGTCTCTCCATGTTGGTCAGTGTGGTCTCGAACTCCCAACCTCAGGTGATTCGCCCACCTCAGCCTCCCAAAGTGCTGGGATTACAGGCATGAGCCACCATGCCAGGCTGAAAAATTTTTTTTTTTTTTTTTTTTTTTTTTTTTGAGACGGAGTCTTGCTCTATCACCCAGGCTGGAGTTCAGTGGCCGGATCTCGGCTCACTGCAAGCTCCGCCTCCCGAGTTCACGCCATTCTCCTGCCTCAGCCTCCCGAGTAGCTGGAATTACAGGCGCCTGCCACCTCGCCCGGCTAGTTTTTTGTATTTTTTTTAGTAGAGATGGGGTTTCACCGCGTTAGCCAGGATGGTCTTGATCTCCTGACCTCGTGATCTGCCTGTCTCGGCCTCCCAAAGTGCTGGGATTACAGGCTTGAGCCACCGCGCCCGGCCTGAAAAATTTTTTTAAAAGATGTGATTGTGGGCCAGGTGCCGTGGCTCACGTCTATAATCCCATCACTTTGGGAGGCCGAGGCAGGCGGATCATGAAGTCAGGAGATCGAGACCATCCTGGCTAACATGGTGAAACCCCGTCTCTACTAAAAATACAAAAAAATTAGCCAGGCATGGTGGTGGGCGCCTGTAGTCCCAGCTACTCGGGAGGCTGAGGCAGGAGAATGGCATGAACCCAGGAGGCGGAGCTTGCAGTGAGCCGAGATCGCGCCACTGCACTCCAGCCTGGGCGACAGAGCCAGACTCTGTCTCAAAAACAAACAATCAAAAAGATATGATTGTGGTCTTCAATCACTGCCTGGGTTCCAATCCTGGCCCCTTGACTCCCATGCTACTTGACCTTGGGTGAATTACTAACCTCTCTGTGCCTCAGTTTCTTTATCTGTCAAAAAGCCATTAATAGCACCTACTCTATAGGATTATTGTGAGGATTCCAGAAGTTTGCAGATGTCAAATGATTCTAACAGTGCCCAGCACACGAGCACACGTTAGACTTTATTTTTTGAGACAGGGTCTCACTCTGTTGCCCAGGCTGGAGTGCAGTGCCATGCCCATAGCTCACTGCAGCCTCAGTCGCCTGGGCTCAAAGAATCCTCCCACCTCCACCTCCAGAGTGGCCAGGACTATAGACACGTACCACCACACCAGGGTATATATGTATTTATTTACTTATTTTTACAGATGGGGTCTCACTATGTTGCCCAGACTCATCTCAAACTCCTGGCCCCAAGTGAGCCTCCTGCCTTGGCCTTCCAAAGGGCTGGGATTACAGGCATGAGTCATCATGCCTGGCCCTATTTTATTTCCTTCTCTTTTTTTTTTTTTTTTCTTTTGAGACGGAGTCTGGTTCTGTCGCCCAGGCTGGAGTGCAGTGTCACAATCTCAGCTCACTGCAAGCTCCGCCCCCCAGGTTCACCCCATTCTCCTGCCTCAGTCTCCTGAGCAGCTGGGACTACAGGCGCCTGCCACCACGCCCAGCTAATTTTTTGTATTTTTAGTAGAGAGGGGGTTTCACAGTGTTAGCCAGGACGGTCTCGATCTCCTGGTCTGGTGATCCGCCTGCCTCGGCCTCCCAAAGTGCTGGGATTACAGGCACGAGCCACCGCGCCCGCCTATTTCTTTTTCTTTTCTTTTTTTTTTTTTTTTTTGAGACGGAGTTTCACTTTTGTTGCCTAGGCTGGACTGGAGTGCAATGGTGTGATCTTGGCTCACTGCATCTTCCACCTCCCGGGTTCAAGCAATTCTCCTGCCTCAGCCTCCCAAGTAGCTGGGATTACAGGCACCCACCACCACGCCTGGCTAATTTTGTATTTTTAGTAGAGATGGGGTTTCGCCATGCGGCCAGGCTGATTTCAAACTCCTGACCTCAGGTGATCCGCTCACCTCAGCATTCCAAAGTGCTGGGATTATGGGCATGAGCTATAGCACCTGGCACTATTTTCTTTTCTTTTTTTTCTTTGTTTTTTGTTTGTTTGTTTGTTTTTTTTTTCATTTGTTTTTGTGGTCTAAAATAAACTCTTTTAATTGCACATTTGTGTCTTGGGTTATCTGTGGGGTGAGAAACCTCCTCCTCACTTCCAATCCCAGCTATCCAGGTACAATCTGGTGGTGTGGTCCGGTAGAGGTGGGTGCAGGGCTGGCCCCCGAGTCTGCACCGACATTTTCAGGGCAGGGAGCTCAGACCATGGTTGTACTTGCACTGCTTCGGGGCCTCAGTGAAGCCCTCACACATGGACAGGTCATTCTCAGTGGTCGGACAGTCCAGGAACTGCCTGATCTTGTAGGCGCAGGGCCCCATCTGCAGGGGCTGTGGGGCAGCACGGGTGGGGGTCTGGCTGGCCTGTCGGCTGCAGCTGCGCTGCGGCTTCCCCAAGGCCTGGTGGCGGTGGTGAGACCTGGGCAATATTAGTCAGAGATGGTGACAGCGGCAGCAGTTCTGTCCAGGGGACAAATGCCACCTTTTTTTTTGGGGGGTGGGGGATGGAGTTTCGCTCCTGTTGCCCAGGCTGGAGTGCAAAGGCACGATCTTGGCTCACTGCAACCTCCACCTCCCGGGTTGAAGCAATTCTCCAGCCTCAGCCTCCAGGCTAGCTGTGATTACAGGCGCCCACCACCACACCCAGCTAAGTTTTTTTTTTTGAGACAGAGTCTCACTCTGTTGCCCAGGCTGGAGTGCAGTGGCACGATCTTGGCTCACTGCAACCTCTGCCTCCCAGGTTCAAGCAATTCTCCTGCCTCAGCCTCCCAAGTAGCTGGGACTACAGGCGCGTGCCACCACGCCCGGCTAATTTTTGTATTTTTAGTACAGACAGGGTTTCACCATGTTGGCCAGGCTGGTCTTGAACTCCTGACTTCATGATCCACCCGCCTTGGCCTCCCAAAGTGCTGGAATAATAGGCATAATCCCAAAATTAGGCACATGGCCTAATTTTGTATTTTTGGTAGAGAGAGGGTTTCACCATGCTGGCCAGGCTGGTTTCAAACTCTTGACCTTGGCTGGGCACAGTGGCTCACGCCCGTAATCCCAGCACTTTGGGAGGCCAAGGCGAGTGGATCACTTGAGACCGGGAGTTTGACACCAGACTGACCAACATGGTGGAAACCCCGTCTCTACTACAAATACAAAAATTAGCCAGACTTGGTGGCACCTGCCTGTAATGCCAGCCACTCGGGAGGCTGAGGCAGGAGAATCTCTTGAACTCAGGAGGTGGAGGTTGCGGTGAGTAGATTGCACTCCAGCCTGGGTGACAGAACAAGACTCTGTCTCAAACAAACAAACAAACAAACAAAAAACTCCTGACCTCAGGTGATCCGCCCGCCTCGGCCTCCCAAAGTGCTGGGATTACAGGCATGAGTCACCGCGCCTGTAATTTTTTTTAGTTCTTTTCTTTTCTTTTTGTTAGACGGGGTTTCACTTTTGTTGCCCAGGCTGGACTGCAAAGGCGTGATCTCGGCTCACTGCAAACTGCAGCGCCCAGGTTTAAGCAATTCTCCAGCCTCAGCCTCTGGAGTCGCTGGGATTACAGATGCCCACTACCACACCTGGCTAATTTTGTATTTTTAGTAGAGATGAGGTTTCACCATGCTGGCCAGGCTGGTTTCAAACTCCTGACCTCAGGTGATCCGCTCGCCTCGGCCTCCCAAAATGCTGGAATTACAGGCATGAGCCACCGCGTCTGGCCCTATTTTATTTTCTTCCTAGCACTTAACTCACTGACATGACCATCATTTGCTTTTGCTTTATTTATTCAACAAGCATTTATTGAGGACCTACTGTGTGTAGGCATTCCAGGCAGAGGGAACAGCAGGTGCAAAGGCCCTGGGGTGGGAACATGCTAAATAGTGTTTAAGATGTTACAGATAGCCAGGCGTGGTGACTCATGCCTGTAATCCCAGCACTTTGGAAGGCTGAGGTGGGCGGAGCACTGAGCCCAGGAGTTTGAGACCAACCTGGGCAACATGGTGAAACCCTGTCTCTACAAACAATACAAAAAAGTAGGCCAGTGTGTTGGCACATACGTGTAGTTCCACCTACTTGGGAGATTGAGGTGGGAGGATGGCTTGAGCCCAGGAGGTCAAGGCTTCAGTGAGCTGTGATTACGCCACTGAACTCCAGCCTGAGTGACAGAGCCAGACCCTGCATCAAAAAAAAAAAAAAAAAAAAAAGATGCTAGAGAGCTATAAATAGCCAGGCAAGGAGGTTCACACCTGTAATCTCAGCACTTTGGGAGGTTGAGGCGGGGAGATCTCTTAAGCCCAGGAATTCAAGACCAGCCTGGGCAACACGGCAGAACCATGTCTCTACAAAAGAAGAAAATTAGCAGGCTTATAATGCCAGCTACTAGGAAGCCTGAGGTGGAAGGATCATCTGAGCCCATGAGCCCATGAGGTTGAGGCTGCAGTGAGCTGTGATTGCACCGCTGCACTCAAGCCTGGGTAACAGAGTGAGACCTTCTCTCAAAAAAAAACAAAACGCTGGAAATACATTAGTAAATAAGGCAGGTGCAGTCCTATATTCATGGTGCTTGTATTTTAATGGGGGTTGACACAGATAAATTGATATATATTGGGTTGGTGCTAAAGTCATTGCAGTTTTTGCCATTAAAAGTCATTGCATAGGCTGGGTGCAGTGGCTCAAGCCTGTAATCCCAGCACTTTGGGAGGCTGAGACGGTGGATCACGAGGTCAGGAGATCGAGACCATCCTGGCTAACACGGTGAAACCCCGTCTCTACTAAAAAATACAAAAAAGTAGCCAGGCGAGGTGGCGGGTGGCCTGTAGTCCCAGCTACTCGGGAGGCTGAGGCAGGAGAATGGCGTAAACCCGGGAGGCGGAGCTTGCAGTGAGCTGAGATCCGGCCACTGCACTCCAGCCTGGATGACAGAGCGAGACTCCGTCTCAAAAAAAAAAAGTCATTGCAGGTCGGGCGCGGTGGCTCAAGCCTGTAATCCCAACACTTTGAGAGGCCGAGGTGGGTGCATCACGAGGTCAGGAGATCGAGACCATCCTGGCTAACACGGTGAAACCCCGTCTCTGCTAAAAACTACAAAAAAAATCAGCTGGATGTGCTGGTGGGCATCTGTAGTCCCAGCTACTCGGGAGGCTGAGGCAGGAGAATGGCGTGAACCCAGGAGGCGGAGCTTGCAGTGAGCCGATATCGTGCCACTGCACTCCAGCCTGGACGACAGAGCGAGACTCCGTCTCAAAAAAAAAAAAAAAGTCAATGTGTCTTTTGCCATTAAAAGAAATGGCAAAAGTCATTGTGATTTTTGCCATTAAAGGTAATGGCAAAAACTGCAATGACTTTTGCACCAACTTAATCATATACTGATAAGCAAGTGAAGAGGAAGGAGGTGGCCAGGGAGGGCCTCTCTGAGGAGGTGGCATTTGAACAGAGCCCTGAAGGGGGAGATAGAGAACCCTGTGGGTACCTGGGGAAAATCTACTGGCTCCAGCCTGGTCTGTGCCTTTTTCCCCCACCCCACCCCCAATCCCATCTAGGGTTCAGGTTTCCAAACAGAGGTTGTTGTCTCAACTGCTAGAGAAGGGGAATTCCGATGGGGGTTGCAGGCCCTCGGCCTCTGCGGTCTGCCTTCTCTCTCACTGGCTGTCCTAGTCTTAGAGCTGGTGTTGCCGTGTGGGGCTCCAGCTGGGGGATCTAGGGTCCCCCATCTGTTCATGCCTGAAATCCCAGCACTTTGGGAGGCCAAGGTGGAGGCAGGAGGATCACTTGAGTCCAGGATTTCCAGACCAGCCTGGGCAACATAGGGAGACCGCCCTCTACAAAAAAATAAATAAATAAAAATTCAAAAATTAGCCGGGCATGGTGGTACATGTCTGTGGTCCCAGCTACTTGGAAGGCTGAAGTGAACCATGGTGGCACCAACTGCACTACAGCCTGGGCAACAGAGCAAGACCTTGTCTCAAAAACAAAAACAAAAACAAAAACTCTAGATCTGTCTTCAAAGGAGTCACTGAGCCGGCTGCCTGCAGACAAAAGAGGAGGATGTCACCAGTGAGCCCACTGAGGGACCCACTCCAGGCTGCATCCTGTCTTGGCTTCTCCTGGTTCTTGATGAACTTCGTGACTCCTCCTTCCATGGCAAAGAGGGGGCTGAGTGGCCTCTCTCTCTCTCTCTTTTTGTTCTGCTCTGTCACCCAGGCTGGAGTGCAGTGCCGTGATCTCGGCTCACTGCAACCTCCACCTCCCCAGTTCAAGCAATTCTCTTGCCTCAGCCTCCCGAGTAGCTGGGACTACAGGCGCCCACCACCACACCCAGCTAATTTTTGTATTTTTTGCAGATCCGGGGTTTCACCATGTTGGCCAGGCTGGTCTCAAACTCCTGATCTCAAGTGATCTGCCCACCTCAGCCTCCCGAAGTGCTGGAATTATAGGAGTGAGCCACTGCACTCAGCTGAGTGGCCTCTCTCTAGCCCAGTGGTGGATCCAGTGTGGTCTGGAGTCAGCCTGCTTGGGTTCAAACTCAGACAGGCGCTACCCCGACTAGTGCTGTGTGACTCTGAGCAGTTTGCTTGATCTCTCTGAACTCACACCTCCATGAGAGTTTATAGTAACTTCTACCTCCTGAGCAGTCAAGTCTTTACACCTGGAAAGTGCTCGGTGGAGATCAGCCATTACTTTTGGGAACACCGAGTCTAAGGGTGGGTATCTGGGTTCTTTGTACCCTCCTCAAACCATCTCTCCAGCTCCCCGGGAGGCACATACAACTGGGAGGATGTAAGAGCCTCCCACCACCCGCCAGGCTGCCTCTTTCAGGGAAAGCAGGGAGATCCCAGGCCTAGTTAATCCCCGGGAGGGGCAGGAGAGTTGCCCCTGAGAAAGATCCCGGTTGACCTCTGTTTTCTCCTGGCTCAGGCCAGGTTAAGGGTGTCAGGGGCACAGAATGGGAAGGTTGGCAAAGGATGAGTTACTCAGGCAGCAGCCCCCCTACCGTTCCATCCAGCCCAGCCATGGGGCGCTCCTGGGGGAAAGTGCTCCCTGAAAAGACATACCAACCACCAGAAAGAGAAACTGAACCGTTTATTAGCCTAGGTCTGGGTTTCAGGCATTGCGGGGGCATGTCTGGGGAGCTCTATGAGAGGAAACAAGCCCCTGACTGGCTCCTTGCCCCCCAAAGACCCGCTCCCCCAGGCTTCGCATTCACAAGAAATTACTCTGAGGCATGAGGTTTCCTTCCCCAAGGTGAGCTGCACCCCAGCTCTCCAGTGGGGGGAGGGGCCAGCAATTCCAAAGGGGTCTGGGCAGGACCAGAGCTCCCTGACTTTGGCAGCTTCAACACAGACATGAGAAGACAGGACAGCATTCATTCTGGGGAAATGTAATGGGGAGAGCAGGGTCACAGACATCACGCCTATGCGCACACCCACACACACACCCACACACACACATAAATATACGTTTGTACCGTAACATCCCTTCCATTATCCACAGGTCTTTGTGAAATCCTTCTGGGGCAGGTTAGGGGAGAGTGTCCCTAGGAAATGTCCCTAGCCACTGCCACTCCCATGCTCCATTCAATATAAGTTGAAAGATGAAGGCCGGGCACAGTGGCTCATACCTGTAATCCCAGCACTTTGGGAGGCCAAGGCGGGCAGATCACTTGAGGTCAGGAGTTTGAAACCAGCCTGGCCAACATAGTGAAACCCCGTCTCTACTAAAAATACAAAAATTAGCCAGGTGTGGTGGCAGGTGCCTATAGTCCCAGCTACTCGGGAGGCTAAAGCAGGAGAATTGCTTGAACCCGGGAGATGGAGGTGGCAGCGAACGGAGATTGAACCACTGCCCCACTCCGGCCTGGGTGACAGAGTAGACTCCATCTGAAAAACAAAACAAAACAAAAATCTTGAAACCGTGTCAAAACAAAAAAAATCTTGAAAGAAGACACAGCAGGGTTCAGGCTCAAGGCTTCTCTCTGCCTTGCTCGGGAGACCTGGTACTTTAGCTGGGGCTGCAGGTGTGGACCCAAAAATAGCCTGGGGGTGGCTGTTTTTGAAAGGAGGGTGTCTGTGCAAACATCGCCCCCAGAATTTTCTCAAGTTGCGCCCTACCCCACATCAAGAGTCCCAAAGCCCTCCCCAGCCACCCACACTGGTTTTTCCCACTTGTGCCCCAAATAGTGCAATTGACCAATGAGGTCTGAGAATGAGGAATGGACCTCAGTCGCCATCCGCTCCCCACCTCCAGCCGTGGTTTCCGGGCCTCAGAGAGAAGAGGAGAAGTCATCAAGTGGCAGCTGATAAAATTTGGGGAAGCTGTGGATTTGGGCTCTGGAGGGTCAGAGAGGAGGCCTCTAGCTCCTCGGGACAGTGGTTCCGAAGTGGCACGAAGTTGCCCAGAGAAAGTGGCAGGAGGAATACATTCGAAAAGGAGAAATCAGTGTAGGAATGGGGGCCAGAAGAAAATGTAGAAATTCTTTGTACCGCTAGGTGCAGTGGCTCACACCTGTAATCCTACACTTCGGGAGGCCAAGGCGGGTGGATCATGAGGTCAGGAGTTCGAGACCAGCCTGGCCTACATGGTGAAACCCTGTCTCTACTAAAAATACAAAAAAAAAAAAAAAAAAAAAAATGGCCGGGCGCGGTGGCTCAAGCCTGTAATCCCAGCACTTTGGGAGGCCGAGACGGGCGGATCACGAGGTCAGGAGATCGAGACCATCCTGGCTAACACGGTGAAACCCCGTCTCTACTAAAAAATACAAAAAAAAACTAGCCGGGCGAGGTGGCGGGCGCCTGTAGTCCCAGCTACTCGGGAGGCTGAGGCAGGAGAATGGTCTAAACCCGGGAGGCGGAGCTTGCAGTGAGCTGAGATCCGGCCACTGCACCCCAGCCTGGGCGACAGAGCAAGACTCTGTCTCAAAAAAAAAAAAAAAAAAATTAACCGGGCGTGGTTGTAGGCACCTGTAATCCCAGCTACTCAGGAGGCTCAGGCAGGAGAGTCACTTGAACCCCGGAGGTGGAGGTTGCGGTGAGCTGAGACTGCACCACTGCACTCCAGCCTGGGCAACAGAGCGAGACTTCACCTCAAAAAAAAAAAAAAAAAAAAAAAAAGGCCAGGCACGGTGGCTCACGCCTGTAATCCCAGCACTTTGGGAGGCCGAGGCGGGCGGATCACGAGGTCAGGAGATCGAGACCATCCTGGCTAACACGGTGAAACCCTGTTTCTACTAAAAGTACAAAAAATTCGCCAGGTGTGGTGGTGGGCACCTGTAGTCCCAGCTACTCGGAAGGCTGAGGCAGGAGAATGGCGTGAACCCAGGAGGCAGAGCTTGCAGTGAGCCGAGATCATGCCGCTGCACTCCAGCCCGGGAAACAGTGCAAGGCTCCGTCTCAAAAAAAAAAAAAAAAAAAAAAATCCTTTGTACCAGGTAGTAAAGCGCTCCTGCCCTGAAGTCCCCTTAAATGCTGCCTACCCTCACCCTGGCTCTTCACAGGTCCCCTGCCCTGGACTTCCCAGGATCCAGTTCTAAAGGGGTCACACCAGTCACCGGACTGGCCCTCAGGACCCCACTGCAACACTGCTATGTGACTAGTCAGTGCCTTATCTGGCCTTTCCAGGTGTGAAATATTTGTAACATCACCCAGGTCTGTGGGGCGGGGGCATCTGGCTCGGCAGCCCCACGTCTCTGTCTGGGGTCACCCAGTGGCCTCTCCATGAACCCCTCTGCCTTGGCCTGGTTGTTGGTCCACCCCCACCTCAGACCACCGTGTTGCCCTCCAGAAACGTGGGCGACGTGGGCATGTGCATGCCCCTCTCCAGGGAGCTGGAGCTGCGGAGTGGCAGGAGGTGGTGGCCCGGGGTCCCGTCCCGCCTCCGTCCTTGCACCCCCACCCCCGGCCGCCAGCACTGCAGCGGCCGAAGCACCTCCCGACGCAGGTCCCGGCTGCGCCACGTGTAGATGACAGGGTTGAGCAGCGAATTCAGGGTGGCGAAGGCGAAAAAGTAGTGGGCTTTGTAGAGGATCGGGCAGGAGTGGACGGGACAGGCATAGTCCAGAAGGAGGATGCTGAAGGCGGGCAGCCAGCAGACGATAAAGACACCTAGCACGATGGTGACCGTCTTGAGCAGGGCTAGGGTCTGCGGGCCAGCCACGTCAGCGTGGCTTGAGCGGACCACGCAGTAGATGCGCACGTACAGCGCCACGATGGCCAACAGGATGATGGAGAAGATGGTCACCACGCACAGCACATAATGCTTCGCGTAGAGAGGCAGGACAGTGGAGCAGGCCTCAAGGTGGCCCAGGCAGTTCCAGCCAAGGATGGGCAGGCCACCGAGGACCAGAGAGATGAGCCACGAGGCCCCGATGAGCAGGAGCATGCGGCAGCTCTTGTCGCTGCCGTACAGCTTGACCTTGGCAATGGCCACGTGGCGCTCGATGGCGATGGCCAGGAGGCTGAAGACAGAGGCGGAGAGCGTGATGAAGGCAGAGCCCTCCCGGGCAAACCACTGCACGGGCGTCAGCCTCAGCGTGACAGAGCCGGAGAGCAAGGTATTGGCTACGAAGGCCACGCCTGCCAGCAGATCAGAGGCAGCCAGGTTACCCAGAAACAGGTACATTGCGGAGTGGAACTTGCTGTTTCGAGCCACTGCAATGAGTACCAGAAGGTTTTCCACCACGATGGCGCAACAGAGGATGACGATGAAGGCCGAGGCCACCTGGCGAGAGGTCGTCTCCTGCGTTTCCAGCGTCTCTTTGGTATAATTATAGTGTTCCTGGACCTTGTTGGGGTTCAGGTACTCCGAGTACAAGCTGCCCATGGTGGGGCTCAGAGGCCTGCTGGGGCCATGGGGCTGTCAGAACTGCAGAGAAGACAGACAGACAATAGGTCAGAGCTATGGGTGCTACCTGGGCTCCGGCCTCGGATGCGCTGAGATTCAATTTCTTGCTCTGTTACTCTTCGAGGAAGGGCCACATGAATTCAGAATCATCATCATCCCCGTTTACAGACAGGAAACCCAGAGAGGTTAATTCACTTTCCTAAAGTCTCAAATTTAACCAGGGGCAGGGCCAGAGAGGCTGGCTCTGTGGCCTCTTATAAGCCCTAGGCTACACTCTTTCTTATTTATTTTATTTATCTATATTTTAAAGACAAGGTCTTGCTCTGCCTCAGGCTGGAGTGCAGTGGCGTAATCATAACTCCCTGCAGCCTTGAACTCCTGGGCTCAAGTGATCCTCCCACCTCAGCCTCCCACCTCAGCTTCAGCTACAAGCACATGCCACCATGCCTGGCTAATTTTTTTTTTTTGAGACAGAGTCTCGCTCTGTTGCCCAGGCTGGAGTGCTGTGGCACACTTGGCTCACTGCAACCTCCTCCTCCTGGGTTCAAGTGATTCTCCTGCCTCAGGTTCCTGAGTAGCTGGGATTACAGGCACCTACCGCCACACCCAGCTAATTTTTTTTATTTTTAATAGAAACGAGATTTCACCATGTTGGCCAGGATGGTCTCGAATTTTTGACCTCGTGATCCGCCTGCCTCGGCCTCTCAAAGTGCTGGGATTACCATTGTGAGCCACCGGGCCCGGCCGCCTGGCTAATTTTTTTTTTTTTTTTTTGTAGAGATTGGGTCTCACTGTGTTGTCCAGGCTGGTCCTGAACTCCTGGCCTCAAGCAATTCTCCTTGGCCTCTCAAAGCAATGAGATTACAGGCATGAACCAAGACATCTTGCCTATTTTAATTTTCATTATTATTTTCTAGAGATACGGTCTTGCTCTGCCACCCAGGCTGGAGTGCAGTGGCATGATCATAGCTCACAGTCGACTCAACTCCTGGGCTCAAGTGATCCTCCTACTTTAGCCTCCTGAGTAGCTACACGCTTTCAAAGGGACAGAAGCTCCCCCAAATAGCATGAAAAATATAATGTGGACTTCCAGAAACCTTGCCCACCTGCCCAGAGAGCAAGCCCTAGGCAGGGCCTGGAGGGTTTGTCTCTTCTCTGGAACACACAGGCACCTTCAGCCTCATGCTGACCTGGGTCAGGGCGAATCTCACCACTGATAGCTCCATGCCCTGCTCATTCATTACCACGCACTAACGCTGGATTTCAGGCTGGGTCTAAGTCTTAAGGCCACGGGTGTTCCCAAGATAAGGTCTTGGGGAGACACCAGGGCGGCCCTGAGGTTCAAACATCCCAGAGGTCATACCATCTTCAAGGACACAGACCTTGGAGACAATCCAGAGTTTGCTCCCATTCCACCTCTGAAACACTGGGCAAGTTCCTAGATGCTGTCTCAGCCTGAACCTCCTTATCCGTGCAATGGAGAGAAGAAAGCCCACTTCATGGGGGTGATGGGAAAATCCTTTTAAATGACGCATGAGGCACGTTTAGCTCATAGTAAGCACTCAACAAATACCGCCGAATGTTACTAGCTCCCCTCTTTCCTCCAATCCTTTGGAAAGGGAAGGGATGTAAGCCAACCAGATGAGATCTCCAACAGCCTGTTCTCATCAGCACCATCTAGCTCTGCCCTGGGACAGAAGGTCCTGCGCGGATGGGCAGGGCGCTGGCACCCCCTCCCCAGCCAGGATGAAATCCAGATGTGAGGCCCCTGGAATAAACTGGGTGGAGTCCTCACTCTGCAGTCACATCCGGTGTGAGGAAGGCGGGATGTGGGGGGAGTCAGGATGGGAGAGACCCCATCTGGGAGGTCCTGGCTGGGAGGATGGGGCAGCTTTGCTCAAGTCATGTGAGTGGTGGAGGGGTGTGCAGCCCTGCCGGGAGGGGGTAAGGCATTTGTTCCATGAAAGCCTGAGTCACCCCCCCACCCCCTCCCATCCCTCCACCCCAACCCCTCCCATCCCCCCCACCGCCACCCACCAAGGAAAACTGAGCCGTGGGGGGAGGGGGCGGAACCGCCACCCACCAAAGAAAACTGAGCCGTGGGGGGAGGGGGTGGGGAGAGGCGCTCT
The DNA here is from genome assembly GCF_043159975.1 of Macaca nemestrina. Classification (NCBI taxonomy): domain Eukaryota; kingdom Metazoa; phylum Chordata; class Mammalia; order Primates; family Cercopithecidae; genus Macaca; species Macaca nemestrina. The sequence continues at coordinate 9,675,518 of NC_092144.1, forward strand.
CGGGCAGAGAGGATGAGAGGCAGACACCATGGCCTTCCCCCAGCTTGGGCGTAGGGTTAGGGGGGTGTCAGAGGAGCCAGTGCAGTGTATGCCTTTTATGAAGGGAGAGGAAGTTCCAGCCCGTAGTCAAACGGGAGGAAGCGGGGAGAATAAGGGGAGTCCTCCGCAGGTCCCTAGAAACACGTCTGGCAAAGACTGTGTGTACCGTTCCAGAAAAGTCTGGTTAGGCCAGTTCTCCTGAGCCCAGGAGTGATGGAGGCTTCCGGAGTCACCCAGCCATCTCAGTTCCTGGCCACCCCCTCCAAGGGGCATCCTGACCCCTGGCTGGACAGAGGCAGCTGCTCCCCCAGGGCGGAGGGACATCCGTCCTAGTTTGGGAACAGACAAGGGCTTGTGCACGTCCCCGGGGACTGCTGCCCCTCCCAGATAGCCACACAGAGGCCCCTTGTTCCTTTGCTGGACGGAGCCCCAGGCATCTTGATGCCCTCTGCACACTGCAGCCAGTCCCAGGCAGGCTTGGGCCCAGGCTGCGGCGGGATCACACACAGCTGACGGGCCGGCAACAGCCCACGCCCTGATTGGCTCATTTTCAATCCAAGGGCACTGAGCGATTTGCCTATTGGCCCGTGCTTTCCATCTTCAGCCTCTGATTGGTCCAGTTGGGGGCGCTGTATGGCCAGCCCTACTGATGGGGTCCTTTACAGGCGACGGGAGCTCAGGCTTTCCAAGGATAGAGTTAATGCTATGTGGACGTCCCTAGGGGGAGTTTGAACCGCAGCCTGACCGCTGGGTCACCCCGACCAGACGCCCCCAGGCTGCCCTGGCCTGCTGGGCCCCTCCTGGGGTTCATAAGTGAGAATCAAGGTCCCTTTCCAGGCCTGGGAAGAAGACTGTGCAGTGCAGCCGCCCCCTCTGCTGCTCGCCAAGAGATTTACTGTGGCTTCCTGGAGAAATAAGAAATATATTCAGGACGGGCATGGTGGCTCACTCCTGTAATCCCAGCACTCTGGGAAGCCAAGGCGGGCCTATCACCTGAGATCATGAGTTCGAGACCAGCCTGACCAACATGGTGAAACTCCCCACTCTATTCTATTCAAAATACAAAAAAAAAAAAAATTAGCCGGGCGTGGTGGTGTGCGCCTGTAATCCCAGCTACTCGAGGGACTGAAGCAGGAAAACCACGTGAACCTGGGAGACAGAGGTTGCAGTGAGCCGAGATCGCAGCCACTGTACTCCAGCCTGGGTGACAGAGCGAGACTCTGTCTCAAAACAAAGCAAAACGAAATGAAATGAAATGTGTTCAGCCCTTGCATCCCAGGGACTGACCAAACAATCTTTCTTCTTCCCTGAGAGGAAGACTGGGGGCGCTGCGCTCTCACCTTCTGCAGCCCGGGGAGGTTAAGGTGTTCACAGAGGGAGAGGCAGCTCTCCTAGAGAAGGGGAAACTGAGGCCCATATTTTATCCAAGCCTCACTTTAACCACTAGGACTTTACTGAGGCAAGCACTTAGGTGGTTGACACGTCCCAGAAAGAGGAAGCAGGGCACTGAGGTTGGAGCTGGCGGAAGAGTCACCCCCTAGGTGGACTGTGGCCTAGCCTGTGTCCCCTCCCTGTGTTAGGTTACCAGGTTTTGAGAAGGACACAGAGCCTGTCTCCTAGTCACCTTCACCAAGTCCTTCCTGACTCCCTCTCAGAAGCTCAGAAAGAGGCCACTGGTCTCACATAGAATGTCCAGGCCTGAAATGGAACAGGAGGGACAAGTGATGGGGTTTGGAAGGAAGGGAAGAGAGATAGACTCAGACGACTGTTTGGCTGGAGATTAGGAGAGGGGAAGGATGGAGGAAGCCTCAGTGGCTTCTAAGCTCCTCTCCACCCACTCCCAGTTCCAGAGAGGCAGGCCCTGTGGTTACAGTTCCCCCTGGTCACCCATGGAGCCCCCATGGTAGCCACCCTACTTTTTGGTTTCCCTGTGGTTGTCAGGACCCCCTACCCTGCCATTCTCTACCAAGCAGCCAGGGGGAGCTTTTAAACTCATAACTCCATGTCACTCCCCAACTCCAAATCCTCCCATGGCTCCCTATAGCCCAAGTAGCATGGCCCCTGCCCACAAAGCTTCCTCCCATTCTCCCCCAGGGCCATTCCATTCCAACCACACTAAGCCTCCTCCATGCTACCCCCACCCCTACCTGCAAGCCTTTGCCCCTGCTGTTCTTTTTGGGGCACACTTTCCCTCAATTTTTTTTGAGACAGACACTCAATCTGCTGCCCAGATTGGAGTGCAGTGGTGTGATCTCAGCTCACCGCAACCTCTGCCTCCTGAGTTCAAGCGATCCTTCTGCCTCAGCCTCCTGAGTAGCTGGGGTTATAGGCACCCACCACCACACCCAGCTAATTTTTATATTTTTAATAGAGATGGGGTTTCACCATGTTGGCCAGGCTGGTCTGGAACTTCTGACTTCAGGTGATTCACCTGCCAAAGCCTCCGAAACTGCTGGGATTACAGGCGTGAGCCACCGCGTCTGGCCTTTCCCCAAATCTTCGAATGACTGTCTCTCCATCTTTCTGGTTTCTATTTAAAGGTCATTTCCTCAGAGGGGACTCCCCTGACCTCTAGTCTACAATAGCAGCTGTCTCCAAGCCTTTTCTAATCACAGAATATTGTTTTATTATCTGCGCAGCGCTTGCCACTATGGGAAACTATCATGATATTTCTCCTTTTCTGTCTGGCTTCCACCTAGACAGTCAATGGGTAAGGCCAGGGAGCAAGTCAGCTATCAGCCCCTACAGGGATGCCTGGCACAAAGAAAACACTCAGAAAACGTGTGGAATGGGCAAATGAATGAATGAATGAATGAATGAACCAACGAACAAAGGAGACCCTAGTGGGTTCCCAAGGGTGGAATCTCCTAATTTCAGCCCAGACCCAAACAACAACGAAGGAGCCTGGAGACACCTCTGGTCCCCGGGCAGCGCCCCCACCGCCCACCATCAACCAGGCAAAGCCCAGCGTGTCTCCATGGAGATGGCAGCAGGACCCGCCCCCGCGCTGACCCGCACTCTCGGCTTCCTTATCTGGCCTAGGAATGCGCGGTATCCACACTCGCTTGCGCTGGAGCCACGCCTCCTCTCCCCCCTACCGCTACGAGACCACCCCAACGTCTCCAAGCGGGACTGGAAGGACTCCTCTCCGTCCCGCCAGGGGTCCCGCCTCGAGATTCTGGAAAGACTGGGGGTGGGGGACCAGATCGTAGCAGCAGCTGCACCGCGAGTTCCGCGCCTGCCCGAGTCGCCCCACGCGGGGGACCGTGGGCTCAGCGCGTGGCGCCCGGAGCATCTGACAAGGACAGAGACAGAGGGGGTGGAAATCCCCGGGTGAGTCAACCCGTGCCGGAGAAGGGGGCGAGTTCCGACGCTCAGCCCGGCCAGGGGCCACGCGGGGTCCGCGCCACGCGCGCCTTCACCCACGACCCATCCCTGAGCCGGAGTTGAAAGAGGAGGCGCCTAAGCCACGCAGTCACTTTTTCTTTCCTTCCAAAACAAAGCCACGCCCCCTCGGGGGAACCGGAGGAGCAAACAACTTGGGGAAACCGAGGCAGACAGCCCGACATGCGACCGCCCTCCCCGTGGGTGCCGCCCCTTGGCTTGGAGGCTCCAAGGCGCGCACATCCTTTTGCCCTCGCTCAGCAGGAGTCAGCCAGGAGGGGTGCTGCACCCCTCCCCCAAACACACTCCCCAAGACCCTGGTCCCCGGGCACAGCGTCCAGCCTCCCAAAGACTCCAGTCGAAAGCGCTCGGATTCCGCCTTCTCCCCGGCGCCAACTTCCTGCCGCTGAGAAAGGCGGGGAGCACAGTCTGGGGGTTCGCGGCCGAAGCAGTGGGGGCCGCCCGGACTCTTGGAGAGGGCGCACGGTGACCACCCGCTCTGTGCAGCAGGAACCCAGGCGGCGCGTGCGCGCCCCAGCCTCCCGATCGGGGCCCCCTAGCTCGGATCCCGAGACCTCAGGGGACCAGGGCCCGCCCTTTCTGCTTCCTTGTCTTTACGCGCGCTCACCTGGCTAGGCCGGCCCGGCTCCCGGCCCTGGCCGGAGGGGCCTTGGCGTCTGCGTCCCCAGGGCGGCCGCGGCTGGGGCTGGGGTTGCCCGCCGGGCTCGGCTACGTCCCGGGGCTGGGACGAGGGACAGTGGGGGGGCGGGGTGAGCCGCCACCGCCTCTGCCCCCCGCTCGCCCCGCCCTCCTCTCCTCCCCTTTCCGGCGGCGGCTGCAATGAATTCCAGATGTGGCCTGCCGGCTGGCCGGGACGCACGCGGGGGCAGACAGGAGCTGCACGGAGGGCCCCTTTGTCCGCCCCCCCACCTCTCGCTTTGCCCCTCCCAGCCCCCACCCGTGAGAACCGGCCAGCGGGAAACGTCACGCAGCCTAGTGACGTCACAGTACTCTTGGCCAGGTGGCCTCAACCTGAAACAGCTGTCTTCAACTCCAGGTTACCTCTGGGCTCACCCCGGGACCCTGGACTTGGAAGAAAACACGAAGTCACCTTTATTTACTCAACAAAGAGCCTTGGAAGTACCTACTAGGTGTCAACGCTGCAAATAGGCATTAAGTGCCTATTGTATGTCCACCCAACAAATAATGAAATTCCTGCTAAGTGCGATGTCCTGTCCCAAAGACAAAATTGGTCTCTCCCTTTTTTTTTTTTTTTTTTTTTTGAGACGGAGTCTTGCTCTGTCGCCCAGGCTGGAGTGCAGTGGCCGGATCTCAGCTCACTGCAAGCTCCGCCTCCCGGGTTCACGCCATTCTCCTGCCTCAGCCTCCCAAGTAGCTGGGACCACAGGCGCCCGTCACCTCGCCCGGCTAGTTTTTGTATTTTTTAGTAGAGATGGGGTTTCACCATGTTAGCCAGGATGGTCTCGATCTCCTGACCTTGTGATCCACCCATCTCGGCCTCCCAAAGTGCTGGGATTACAGGCTTGAGCCACCACGCCCGGCCTTTTTTTCTTTTTTGAGACAGGGTCTCACTCTGTCACCCAGGCCATAGTGCAGTGGCTCAATCATAGCTCACGGGAGCCTCAACCTCCTACCTCAGCCTCCAGAGTAGCTGGGACTACAGGTACGCCATCACACCTGGCTAATTTTTTGCAGTTTTTTGTAGAGATGGGGGTCTCGCTATGTTGCTCAGGCTGGTCTTGAACTGTTGCATTCAAGCAATCCTCCTGCCTCGGCCTCCCAAAGTGCTGGAATGACAGGTGTGAGCCACTGAGCCTGACCAGTCTCTCCCTTGATAGAACTCCAGAATTCAGGTGCTGCCCTCTCTCCCCTGGGGGACTGGGGACACTCCACAGTCTTTCTTGCTCCTGTAGATCACTGTCCCCTCTGGCAGGGGGCACCAGCAAGGCCCAGTTTGTGCCTGCCTTCTGGCATCTGGCCCGGTCTTCTATCCAGTTTTCCAATTTTCACTCATTCCTGGGCGTTTCTGTGTGCCTACCTGTAGAAATTATGCACACTACACCTTCATCGAATGATGTTTGTGTACGTGTGTGTGTGTGTAACCAGCAGTTTGACAACAGGAAAGGACAGCCCCTCATTCCCTCAACAAATTTTTTTGTTTGAGACAGAGTCTCCCTTTGTCTCCCAGGCTGGAGTGCAGTGGTGCCATCTCAGCTCAGCGCAACCTCTGCCTCCCAGGTTGAAGCTATTCCTGTGCCTCAGCCTCTCGAGTAGCTGGAAATACAGGCGCGTGCCACCACGCCCAGATGATTTTTTTGTATTTTTAGTAAAGACAAGGTTTTACCACGTTGACCAGGCTGGTCTCAAACTCCTGACCTCAACTGATCTGCCTGCCTTGACCTCCCCAAGTGCTGGGATTACAGGTGTAAACCACAGCACCCAGCAACAAATATTTTTTATGCACCTACTGGGCACAGCAGTGAACAAAAAAAAAAAAAAGGAAAAACTCACCCAATGGATTTTTTTTTTTTTTTTTTTTTTTTTTTTTTTTTGAGACAGAGTCTAGCTCTGTCGCCAGGCTGGAGTGCAGTGGCACTATCTCAGCTCACTGAAACCTCTGGCTTCTGGGTTCAAGAGATTCTCCTGCCTCAGCCTCTTGAGTAGCTAGCTGGGATTACAGGCATGCGCCACCATGCCCAGCTAATTTTTGTATTTTTAGTAGAGATAGAGTTTCACCATGTTGGCCAGGATGGTCTCAATCTCCTGACCTCGTGGTCTGCCCACCTCAGCCTCCCAAAGTGCTGGGAATACAGGCATGAGCAACCGTGCCCAGCCAACCCAATGGATCTTATGTTCAGGTGGGAGATTTGGCTTTTTATGAGGGTACCATTTGTGAAAATGTACACATTATATGTTATAAACATAATCTGGCCAGGCACGGTGGCTCACGACTGTAATCCCAACACTTTGGGAAGCCAAGATGGGTGAATTGCTTGAGCCCAGGAGTTCTAGATCAGCCTGGGCAACATGGTGAAACCCCATCTCTACAAAAAATACAAAAATTGGCTGGGCCTGGTGGCTCACGCCTGTAATCTCAGCACTCTGGGACTCAGAGGTGGTGGATCACTTGAGGTCAGGAGTTCAAGACCAGTCTGGCCGATATGGCAAAACTCCTTCTCTACTAAAAATACAAAAAATTAGCCAGGCATGGTGGTGGGCACCTGTAATCCCAGCTACTCAGGAGGTTGAGGCAGGAAAATCGCTTGAACCCGGGAGGTGGAGGTTGCAGTGAGCCGAGATGGCGCCATTGGACTTCAGCCTGGGCAACAGAGCAAGACTCCGTCTCAAAAAACAAAATAAAATAAAAATAAAGAGGCCGGGTGTGATGGCTCATGCCTGTAATCCCAGCACTTTGGGAGGAAAAGGCAGGTGGATCACCTGAGGTCAGCAGTTCGAGACCAGGCTGGCCAACATGGCAAACCCCATCTCTAATAAAAGTACGAAAATTAGCCGGGAATGGTAGTGTGTGCCTGGAGTCCCAGCTACTTGGGAGACTAAGGCAGGAGAATTGCTTGAACCCTGGAGGTAGAGGTTGCAGTGTGCCAAGATCATGCTATTGCACTCCAGACTGGGCGACAGAGCAATACTTCATTTTAAATAAATAAATAAAATTAAATAAATAAATAGAGTAGTCTTGTGTGTATTGATGGGAAATGGTCTTCCACATATTAAGTTGAAAAAGTACAGTGTAGAGCAGTATGCATTGCATTTCTGGGTGTATTTATAAGAACTATATAAATACACACACATTTGCCTGTGACACACAGTCTGTCTCTGGCAGAAGGCACCAGACCCTAGTCACAACAGTTACTCTTAGGGAGAGGAACTGTGGGTGGGAAAATGAGGTAAGAAGAAACAGCTTTTCATGATATACCCTGGAGGGCTGTGGGTTTGTTTTTTTTTTTTTTTTTTTTTTTTTTTTTTTTGAGACGAGGTATTGCCATGTTGGCCAGGCTGGTCTCGAACTCCTGATCTCAAGTGATCCGCCTGCCTCAGACTCCCAAAGTGCTGGGATTACAGGTGTAAGCCACTGCGCCCAGCCGGCTGTTTGAAATCTTTAGCTTCTAATAGCAATTCAAAAAAATGTACAAAGAGGTCGAGGCAAGGTAATCACCTGAGTTCAGCAGTTCGAGACCAGGCTGACCAATATGGTGAAACCCCATCTCTATTAAAAATACAAAAATTGGCCAGGCGCGGTGGCTCAAGCCTGTAATCCCAGCACTTTGGGAGGCCGAGATGGGCGGATCACGAGGTCAGGAGATCGAGACCATCCTGGCTAACACGGTGAAACCCCTTCTCTACTAAAAAATACAAAAAACTAGCCGGGCGCGGTGGCGGGCGCCTGTAGTCCCAGCTACTCCGGAGGCTGAGGCAGGAGAATGGCGTGAACCCGGGAGGCGGAGCTTGCAGTGAGCTGAGATCCGGCCACTGCACTCCAGCCTGGGCAGCAGAGCGAGACTCCGACTCAAAAAAAAATAAAAAAAATAAAAAAATAAATAAAAATACAAAAATTATTGGGAGGCCAAGGCAGGTGGGTCATGAGGTCAGGAGTTCAAGACCAGCCTGGCCAACATGGTGAAACCCAGTCTGTATTAAAAATACAAAAATTGGCCAGGCGTGGTGGCTCACACCTGTAATTCCAGCACTTTGGGAGGCCGAGGCAGGAGAATGGTGTGAACCCGGCAGGTGGAGCTTGCAGTGAGCCGAGATCCTGCCACTGTACTCCAGCCTGGGTGACAGAGCGAGACTCTGTCTCAAAAAAAAAAAAAAATTATATATATCTATATAAATTTTAAAAATCAGTCATGCCTAGTGGCTCATGTCTGTAATCCCAGCACTTTGAGAGGCCAAGGCGGGAAGACCAGTTGTGCCCAGGAGCTTGAGATTAGCCTGTGCAATATAGTGAGACTTCGTCTCTACGAAAGAAAAAACAAAAAATTAAACATAGCCAGCATGGTTGTGTGTGCCTGTAGTTCCAGCTACTCAGGAGGCTGGGGTGCGAGGATCACTTGAGCCTGGGAGGTGGAGGTTGAAGTTAGCTGAAATCACACTGCTGCACTCCAGCCTAGTTGACAGAACAAGACACTATCTGGAAAAAAAAAAAAAATCAACAGGCCAAGCATGATAACCTAGCACTTTGGGAGGCAGAGGCAGGAGGATTGCTTGAGGCCAGGAATTTGAGACCAGCCCAGGCAATATAGTAAGAGCCCATCTCAAAAAAAAAAAAAAAATCAACATATTAATGTTACATATAGGCATGCCACATATGTGTGTATTTAACACAACATGTAATGGCTCTGTGCTAAGCCTGGTGATGCCTAATTGGTCGCTGCCATCCAAAGCTGACAGTCTGATGGAGGAGACAGAGAAGAAACCAGACAATTATTTTTATTTATTTATTTATTTATTTTGAGACAGAGTCTCGCTCTATCGCCCAGGCTGGAGTGCACTGGCAAGATCTCGGCTCACTGAAACTTCTGCCTCCCGGGTTCAAGCAATTCTCCTGCCTCAGCCTCCCAAGTATCTGGGATTACAGCTGCACCCCACCACGACCAGCTAAGTTTTGTATTTTTATTAGAGACGGGGTTTCACCATGTTGGCCAGGCTGGTCTTGAACTCCTGACTTCAGGCTATCCACCCGCCTCGGCCTCCCAAAGTGCTGGGATTACAGGTGTGAGGCACTGTGCCTGGCCGAAACCAGACAATTTTAACACAGGGTGATGGGGCTTTGAAAGGGGGATACAAAGAAAGTCAGAAAGTGACTAGTCAATTCTAGACTTTGCTCCCTTTCCTGAGCTTGATTTCAGGGTCTACCGGCTTCTGGGCCATATCTTGGGGTCTACTGGGACCTTAGCAAAACCTCACTGCCTCCTCTACCAAGTGAGAAGTGTTGCCTGAACACTCTAGAAACCAGGTGTTCAACCCGCAGAGGAGGAAGCATGAAGAAAATTAGGTTTTCTCCTCGTCTGAGAGCTATCAGAGCGGAAATCTCAGTCTTGTGTGGGGACCTGAAGGCTGGGGAGGAAGTGACCGCCCTCATATGCCTGGGCTGGCTCAGCAATTTGCAGTCTCCCCTGGGACCTGGGGGGTTGGGGCATGGGGGTGATGTAAAGGCTGCAGACATATGTGGCCGTCTGCCAGGGGAACTGTGGCTCCCAGACAAAGGTGATGTCCCCGGGGACACAGACACACCGACATGCAACTTCCGCCTCCCTCCCACTTCTGGTTCAACACAATGTCTTCGCCAGGTCAGCCAAGGGAGCGGTACGGAGGACTGGAAAACGTTGGAGGCCTGGACTTCCTGATGGTCTTGCGGGGGTCAGGAGGAGAGCTTGGCCGACCCCGGTGGTGGGGGGGGGCCTGAGTGAGAGAACAGCGGAGGAGGAAGGAAACAGGGCCCTTTTCTTGGAGAACTCCCAGCAGGGGAAATAGAGGAGAAGGAAGAGGCTTGAACTAGCTTCCACTAATTATAGGGTCAGTGACAATAATGGCTAACACACACAGCCACCGACTGTGTGCTCGATGTGGTGCTGTGAGTTTTCACAACCTGGGGAAGTGGGTACTATGATAATCATCATTTTTTTGTTTGTTTGTTTTTTGAGATGGAGTCTCACTCTGTCACTCAGGCTAGAGTGCAGTGGCACGATCTCGGCTCACTGCAACCTCCACCTTCCAGGTTCAAGGGATTCTCCTGCCTCAGCCTCCTGAGTAGCTGGGATTACAGGCGCTCGCCACCACGCCTGGGTAATTTTTTGTATTTTTAGTAGAAACGGGGTTTCACTATGTTAGCCAGGCTGCTCTAGAACTCCTGACCTCAGCTGATCTGCCCACCCTGGCCTCCCAAAGTGCTGGGATTACAGGCGTAAGCCACCGTGCCTGTGCCTGGTTTTTTTTTTTTTTTTTTTTTTTGAGATGGAGTCTTGTTCTGTCGCCCAGGCTGGAGTGGCAGTGGCATGATCTTGGCTCACTGCAACCTCTGCCTCCTGGGTTCAAGCGATTCGCCTGCCTCAGCCTCCCAAGTAGCTGGGATTACAGGAGTGTGCCACCATGCCTAGCTAATTTTTATATTTTTAGTGGAGACGGGATTTCACCATGTTGGCCAGGCTGATCTCAAACTCCTGACCTGAAGTGATCCATGCCATGTACCTAAGCCTCGGCCTCCCAAAGTGGCTCACGCCTGTAAGAGCGCCCGGCCAATCCCATTTTAAAGATGAGGAAAGGTGACTGGGCGCGGTGGCGAACGCCTCTAATCCCAGCACTTTGGGAGACCAAGGCAGGCGGATCACCTGAGGTCAGGAGTTCAAGACCAGTCTGGCCGACATGGGGAAACCCCGTCTCTAACTAAAAATACAAAAATTAGCCAGATATGGTGATGCGCGCATGTAACCCCAGCTACTTGAGAGACTGAGGCACAAGAACCGCTTGAACCCAGGAGGTGGAGGTTGCAGTGAGCCAAGATCATGCCACTGCACTCCAGCCTGGGCGACAGAGCGAGACTCTGTCTCAAAAAAAAAAAAAAAAAAAGAAGAAGAAGAAGAAGAAGAAGAAGAGGAAAACTGAGGCACACAGGAGAGGTGAGATTTGAACTAGAGCCATCCAGCTCCTCTCAATCCAGCAGCCCTGGCTCTCTGTCCTCTTGTTCATTCGGAGTCTCCACCCCACTCCTGTGCCACCACCCCCATCTCTGCCCCAGCAGGTAGGAACAGACAGGCAATGGTTACCACCCAGGACTACACTGGTCAACAGTGAGATGTGGAAAGTTCTCCATAATCCAGGAGAAGGGATGCCCTCTGACCCCCATTCCCACCTTCACCCCAGATATTGTGAACTCCCCCAAATCCAGGAGGCCCAAGCCCTTGACACCAGATCTTGTGGTTGCCCATCATGGCCCTGAAATACATGAAGCCCAGGCCTGTTCTCCATCCTCCCTGGGCCTCCACTGTCCCCCCACCCCCCTGGCTCTCATCTCTGGCAGGAGGAACTGCCTGGGAAGTGTCTGAGATGGATCCCAACTTTCTCATCATCACCCCAGCGCTGGGGGAAGGGGCCCCAGGCTACAGAGAAGCTTCCCAGATGCTGATCTTGGCAGGAGAGGGAATTGCGGCAGCTTCATCTCCTCCATGGGCTCAGAGCCCACTTTCAGCTTCAGTGATGGGGTGGGGAGGCTCCCACTGGAGGCCAGCCTCTGCCACGTCTGCACCAGAAGCAGTCGTGGCCCTTCAAACTGGGGGAAGGAGTGGGCTCTCTTCCCGCTGAAGGCAGGATGAACAATTAGGGGAAAGGGGAACCTCAAAACGGCTAACTTCTTAGCAAGCCCCTCCCACCCCAGCACGTTCATGACAGCTGACATGTGTATAACGTGCCAGTTACTGCCCTAAGCGTTTTACAAATATTGACTCACCCTCAATAGCTCACAGCATTTCCCTCAGCTAGAGAAAGGAGAGAGAAACTGCAGTCCGTCCTCACAAAGGAAGACCATGCCTGTAATCTCAGCACTTTGGGAGGCTGAGGCAGGTGGGTCACCTGAGGTCAGGAGTTCAAGACTAGCCTGGCCAACATGGCGAAACCCCATCTCTACTAAAAATGAAAAAATTAACTGGATGTGGTGGTACACACCTGTAATCTCAGCTACTCAGGAGGCTGAGGCAGGAGAATTGCTTGAACCCAGGAGGTAGAGGTTGCAGTGAGCCAAGATTGCACCACTGCACTCCAGACTGGGTGACAAGAACATATGAAACTCCATCTCAAAAAAAAAAAGTCAGAAATAAGGAATTAGTGATACCTAGCCACATGCAGAACTCTCAAATGCATTAGGATGAGGGAAAGAAGTTCAACGCAAAGGTCGAATACTGTATGACTCTATTTCTATAATGTTCTAGGAAAAGAAAAACTATAGGGACGGTGAAATATTGGGACAGGAGAGCTTGACTGCAAAAGGGCATGGTGGGGCCGGGTGCAGTGGCTCACATCTGTAATCCCAGCACTTTCAGAGGCTGAGGTGAGAGAATCACTTGAACCCAGGAGTTCAACACCATCCTGGGCTACAGAGCGAGACCCAGTCTCTACAAAAAAAAAAAAAAAAATGAGCCAGTTACAGTGGCACGTGCCTGTACTAGCTATTCCGGAGGCTGAGGCAGAAGGATTGCCTGAGCCCAGCAGTTTGACACTACTGTCACCTATGATCGCACCACTGCACTCCAGCCTGAGCAACAGAGTGAGACCATGTCTTTTAAAAAAAAAAAAAAAAACAGTCGGGGGGGATGGGGGAATTATTATTTTTGGGGGTGGGGGCAATGGAACCATTCTGCATCTTGATTGTGGTTTTGGTTACGTGACTATATATGTTTGTTGAAATGTGCACAACTGTATGCTAAAAAGAGAAGAGTTTCTTTTTTTTTTTGAGACGGAGTCTTGCTCTGTCGCCCAGGCTAGTGTGCAGTGACATGATCCAAAGCAACCTCTGCCTCCCGGGTTCAAGCGATTCTTCTGCCTCAGTCTTCAGAGTAGCTGGGATTACAGGTGTCCACCACCACCACCCCTGGCTAATTTTTGTATTTTTAGTAGAGATGGGGTGTCACCATCTTGGCCAGGCTGGTCTTCAACTCGTGACTTTATGATCCACCCACCTTGGCCTCCCAAAGTTCTGGGATTACAGGCATGAGCCACCATGCCCAACCAGGAAGATTTTTATTGTATCTAAATTGCACCAAAAAAGCAATACTTCTGTTTAAAAAATCCTCACAGCAGCCTTATTATTTGTTTGTTTGTTTGTTTGTTTTCTTCATCTTGGCCAAAAGGCCGAGAAGCGATTTATTTATTTTCATTTTTTATCTTTTTGGAGATAAGGTCTTGTTCTGTCACCCAGGCTGGAGTGCAGTGGCGCAATTACAGCTCACTGTAGTCTCAAGCTCGTGAGCGCAAACAATCTGCCCACTTCAGCCTACCCAGTAGCTGGGACTACAGGCCCAAGTCACCATGCCTAGCTAACTTTTAATTTTTTTGTAGAGGATTAGGTTGGTCTCACTATGTTGCCCGAGCTGGACTTGAACTCCTGGGCTCAAGCAATCCTCCCACCTTGGTCTCCCAAGGGCACCGAGATTACAAGCGTGAACCGCTCTGCCTGGCCTCCTGACAGTAGCTTTACATCAGTGAGGGTCTAACCAGGAAACAGAAGTATCTCCAATAGAGGGGATTTAATATATGGGTCAATTTAACACAAAGATAAAAAAATCGAAGGACGGCCAGGCACGGTGGCACATGCCTGTAATTCCAGCACTTTGGGAGGCCAAGGCAGACAAATCACGAGGTCAGGAGTTCGAGACCAGTCTAGCCAACATGGTGAAACCCTGTCTCTACTAAAAATACAAAAAATTAACTGGGCATAGTGGCAGGAGCCTGTAATCCCAGTTACTTGGGAGGCTGAGGCAGGAGAATTGCCTGAACCCAGAAGGCGGAGGTTGCAGTGAGCTGAGATTGCGCCACTGCACTCCAGCCTGGGTGAAAGAGTAATACTTTGTAAAACAAAACAAAAAGGATGGCGAGATCATTTTAAATTTAGCATAGGCCGGGCGCAGTGGCTCACGCCTGTAATCCCAACACTTTGGGAGGCTGAGGCAGGTGGATCACCTGAGGTTGGGAGTTCGAGACCAGCCTGATCAACATGGAGAAACCCCCTCTCTACTAAAAATACAAAATTAGCCAGCCGTGCTGGCACATGCTCGTAATCCCAGCTACTAGGGAGACTGAGGCAGGAGAATTGCTTGAACCTGGGAGACGGAGGTTGCGATGAGCCAAGATCGTGCCATTGCACTCCAGCCTGGGCAACAAGAGCGAAACTCCATTTCAAAAAAAAAAAAAAAATAGCATAAACCAAGCATGGTGGTGTATGCCTGTAGTCCCAGCCACTTGGGAGGCTGAGGCAGGAGGATCGCTTGAGCCCAGGAGTTGGACTCCAGCCTGGGCAACATAGCCGAACCTCATCTCTTAAAAAATAAAATAATAAAAATAAAGGATATGGCAGACCTTGTAAAAAATTTAAATAGAAATTATCATATAGGAAGATGATGTCTAATGGGAGGTGCTACCAGAGGCATATGAGGAGAAATATCTTGGGCTGGGTGCAGTGGTTCACGACTGTAATCCCAGCACTTTGAGAGGCAAAGGTGGGAGGATCGCTTGAAGCCATGGGTTTGAGACCAGCCTGGGTAATATGGGAGACCCCACCTCTCTTTTAAAAATCGTTAAAAAAAAAAAAAAATCCATGTATGGTGGCACGCACCTGTGGTTCCAGCTATGCAGGAGGTTGAGGCAGAAGGATCACGTCAGTCCAGGAGGTCGAGGCTGCAGTGAGCTACAATTGTGACATTGCACTACAGCCTGGGTGACAGAGTAAGACCCTATCCCTGGAAAAAAAAAAAGAGGCCGGGCGCGGTGACTCATGCCTGTAATCCCAGCACTTTGGGCAGCTGAGGCGGGTGAATCACCTGAGGTCAGGAGTTCAAGACCAGTCTGACCAACATGATGAAACCCAGTCTCTTTTTTTTTTTTTTCTTGTTTTTTGTTTTTTGTTTTGTTTTGTTTTTTTGAGACGGAGTCTTGCTCTGTGCCCCAGGCTGGAGTGCAGTGGCACAATCTCGGCTCACTGCAAGCTCCGTCCCCCGGGTTCACGCCATTCTCCTGCCTCAGCCTCCCGAGTAGCTGGGACTACAGGTGCCCGCCACCACGCCCGGCTAGTTTTTTGTATTTTTTAGTAGAGACGGGGTTTCACCGTGTTAGCCAGGATGGTCTCGATCTCCTGACCTTGTGATCCGCCCGCCTCAGCCTCCTAAAGTGCTGGGATTACAGGCTTGAGCCACCGCGCCCGGCCAAAACCCAGTCTCTACCCAAAATACCAAATCAGCCGGAAATGGTGGTGCGTGTCTGTAATCCCAGCTACTTGGGAGGCTGAGGCAGAAGAATCGCTTGAACCCAGGACGTGGAGGTTGCAGTGAGCTGAGATCACGCCATGGCACTCCAGCCTGGGCGACAAGAGCAAAACTCCGTTTCAAAAAAAAGAAAAGGAAAGAAAATAAATATCTTGGCTTCGGTTTTTCCCGCCTTCCTCTTGGACAATCTGCCCCCAGCGCCTCCCATTGGCTAAATGTGTCCAGAAGCCAGCGGGTAAGGGAGATGTCCTGTGAGAGGTCGGCCCTGAGCCATGCAGGGAGAACAGCACAGGGACCAGACGATGCCAGAGCATGCAGGCTTAAGCCCTGCACAAACCATGTGGGTAGGGGCGACTATACCCCCATTTTACAGAGGAGGAAACTGAGGTCTGGAGAGTCAATGTGACGCGCCCAGGGTCTCAGGCCCTCAAGGAGGTCGGATTCTCTGGTTCTCACCAACACCTGCCTGGAGGGCTAGTTCTGTGGCTTTTTTCTTTCTTTTTTTTTTTTTTTTGAGGCAGAGTCTGGCTCTCTTGCCCAGGCTGGAGTGCAGTGGCCGGATCTCAGCTCACTGCAAGCTCCGCCTCCCGGGTTCACGCCATTCTCCTGCCTCAGCCTCCCAAGTAGCTGGGACTACAGGCGCCTGCCACCTCGCCCGGCTAGTTTTTTGTATTTTTTAGTAGAGACGGGGTTTCACTGTGTTAGCCAGGATGGTCTCGATCTCCTGACCTCGTGATCCGCCCGTCTCGGCCTCCCAAAGTGCTGGGATTACAGGCTTGAGCCACTGCGCCCGGCCTCTGTGGCTTTTTTCTACCCTTCACCCCTGTCCTGGTTGCTCAGGGAAGTGAAGGGAATGAAAATATCCATGCAAATCGGTCCCACTGTGGGGAGGCCCTCCATGGGAGGTCTGCCCCCTCACGGGGTTTGGCAGTTACACACAAGCTGAGCTGAAAACAAACACACAGCAGATGTTTGGACAGTGGATGGGGGAGGGGCGCTTTAGGCCGTTCTCCCCAGTATACGAGACCACCTGTCACCCGCCACCAACAGATCTGTATCATCCATCCATGACCTGTACCGTTTTCTTTTCTTTTTTTTTTTTTTTTTTTTGAGATGGAGTCTTGCTCTGTCACCCAGGCTGGAGTACAGTGGCACAATCTTGGCTCACTGCGACCTCTGCCTCCTGGGCTCAAGTGATTCTCATGCCTCAGCCTCCTGAGTAGCTGGAATTACAGGCGCCCGCCACCGTGCCTGGCTAATTTTTGTATTTTTCGTAGAGACGGGGTTTCATCATGTTGGCCAGGTTGGTCTCAAACTCCTGACCTTAAATGATCCACGCTTCTCGGCCTCCCAAAGTGCTGGGATTGCAGGCATGAGCCATTACGCCCAGCCAATCCCATTTTAAAGATGAGGAAAATTGACTGGGTGCGGTGGCTCACGCCTGTAATCCCTACACTTTGGGAGGCTGAGGTGGGTGCATCACTTGAGCCACCGACCTCAGGCCCTGTACCTTCTTTTTGGAGGGCTGCCCCCCAGTATTGCAGCCCTGACCCCTGGCCTTTGTGAGAACCCTTGTTTAGTAATGGAGGAAAAGTTGAGGCCAGATGTTGGGTGGCCCTCCCGCATCTAACGTGTGATACCCATGGCCAGCAAAGGCCCTCTCTGGATTGCAGAGTTGATGCTGGTCCCACACTACCAAGGACAGAGGTCACCTGCAGTTGAGCCTTTGATCCACGGGAGAGGGCTGGTTGCATCGACCTTTGACCTCTCCCCAGGCTTGGCTCAAAATAGTCAAACTTTGAGCCTTTTGGTATGCAGATCTCCTGGTCATTACTGCCCTTTCATTAAGACTCATAATTGGGGGCTGGACATGGTGGCTTACGCTTGTAATCCCAGCACTTAGGGAGGCCAAGGCGGGCAGATCACTTGAGGCCAGGTGTTCGAGACCAGCCTGTACAACATGGTGAAACCCTGTCTCTACTAAAAATACAAAAAGGCAGGGTGCAGTGGCTCGCGCCTGTAATCCCAGCGCTTTGGGAGGCCGAGGCGGGAGAATCATGAGGTCAAGAGATCAAGACCATCCTGGCCAACATGGTGAAACCCTGCCTCTACTAAAAATACAAAAATTAGCCGGGCGTGGTGGTGTGCATCTGTAGTCCCAGCTACTCGGGAGACTGAGGTAGGAGAATCACTTGAACCTGGGAGGAGGAGGTTGCAGTGAGCAGAGATCATGCCATTGCACTCCAGCCTGGGCAACAAGAGTGAAACTCCACCTCAAAAAAAAAAAAAAAGACTCTGCCGGTCGCGATGGCTCATGCCTGTAATCTCAGCACTTTGGGAGGCCGAGGCGGGTGGATCACGAGGTCAGGAGATTGAGACCATCCTGGCTAATACGGTGAAACCCCGTCTCTACTAAAAAAAATACAAAAAACTAGCCGGGCGAGGTGGCGGGCGCCTGTAGTCCCAGCTACTCAGGAGGCTGAGGCAGGAGAATGGCGTGAACTCGGGAGGCGGAGCTTGCAGTGAGCCGAGATCCGGCCACTGCACTCCAGCCTGGGCGGCAGAGCGAGACTCTGTCTCAAAAAAAAAAAAAAAAAAAAAAGACTCATAATCAATATACCAGTTGGGGAATGCTGTGTAAACTGGGGTAGGGACCAGGTGTGGTGGCTCATGCCTGTAATTCCAGCATTTTGGGAGGCCGAGGCTGGAGGACAGCTTGAGGCCAGGAATTTGAGACCAGCCTGGCCAGCATAGTGGGTCTCTGTCTCTACCAAAAATAAAAAAGTTAGCCCAGTGTGGTGGCGTTTGCCCGTAGTCCCAGCTACTCAGGAGGCTGAGTGTGAGGATGACTTCAGCCCAGGAGGTAAAGGCTGCAATGACCTATGATCCTGCCACTGCACTCCAGCCTGGGCAACAGAGGGAGGCTCTGCCTCTAAAAGATAAAAAAACAAAAGCTGGAGGAGGAAGGGAAGGATAAGTTTAGATGCACTATCACCTGAGAAGGTGGCATTTCAGTAAAGAGCCAAAGGAGATGAAAGAGTGAGACGTACAGATATTCAGGGAGGCAGGGCATGGTGGTTCAAGCCTGTAATCTCAGAACTTTGAGAGGCTAAAGTGGTGAGTCACTAGAGGCCAGGAGTTGGAGACCAGCCTGGGCAGCATAGTGAGACTCCATCATGTTTTGTTTTGTTTTGTTTGAGACAGGGTCTCACTGTCACCCAGGCTAGAATGCAGTGGCATAATCACAGCTCACTACAACCTCCACCTCCCGGATTCAAGCAATTCTCCTGCCTCAGCCTCCCAAGTAGCTGGGATTACAGGCACCCGCCACCACACCTGGCTAATTTTTTTCTTTTTTTTTTGAGACAGAGTCTCGCTCTGTCGCCCAGGCTGGAGTGCAGTGGCCAGATCTCGACTCACAGCAAGTTCCACCTCCCGGGTTTATGCCATTCTCCTGCCTCAGCCTCCCGAGTAGCTGGGACTACAGGCACCCGCCACCTCGCCTGACTAGTTTTTTTTTTTTTTTTTTGTATTTTTAGTAGAGACGGGGTTTCACCGTGTTAGCCAGGATGGTCTCGATCTCCCGACCTCGTGATCCACCCATCTCGGCCTCCCAAAGTGCTGGGATTACAGGCTTGAGCCACTGCGCCCGGCCTAATCTTTGTATTTTTAGAGAGACAAGGTTTCACCATGTTGGCCAGGCTGGTCTCGAACTCCTGACCTCAAGTCATCTGCCCACCTCGGCCTCTCTAAGTGCTGGGATTACAGGCGTGAGCCACTACGCCTGGCCGTCATCATGTTTTTTTAAAAGAATAAAATAATAAAAGAAACAAAAATAGGTATTCAGGGGGAAATGGAACGTGATTGGTGGGTTCTGGGTTCCGGTGAGGAGGCCGGGACGGCCAAAGCCATGGAGGAATGGAACAGAATGGAAGGTGAGGGCAGGTCCCGCGGGGACTTGAGGGTTGCATGAGGACTTTGGTTTTAGTGCTAAGTGAAATGAAGGCACTGAGGGTTCTGAGCAGAAAAGGGAAGTGACCTGACTCAGATGTTTACAGCCTACCTCTAGGGGATGGGTAACAGGTGATGAGGAGTGAAGGTGGAAGGAAGAATTCATTCTCAACACAGCCCCGTAGGGAGGGCTTGTGTGTATTTCACTTACAGATCAGGAGGCCACAGCTCCAAAAGAGCTCGCCACTTGACCAAGGCCATCCAGCCAATTAGTGGCAACGCCTGGATTCAAACCGGTGTTACCGAATGAATAATCATGTATGGGCACCTTATGTGCCCAGTGACCTCAGGTGGACAGAGACTTAAGACCCAGGGACATAGAGAGAAAGTCCTCTGTTGTTAGCAATACCCCTGCAATAGGATGAATGAAGGAATTCACTCAGGAAACATTTATTAGCTGGGTGTGGTGGTGCAAGCCTGTGGTGCCAGTTACTCGGGAGGCTGAGGCAGGAGGATTACTTGATCCCAGGAGTTGGAGCCTGCAGTGAACTATGATCATGCCACTGCACACCAGCCTAAGTGACAGAGTGAGACCCTGTCTCTAAAAAGAAAAACAGAAGAACTAAAGAAACATTTATTGAGCATGTACTGTGGTCCAGGCACTATGCCAAGTGCTGAGGCTACAGCAGGTAATAGGATAGAGGAAAATTCCAGCCTTGGGGGAGTTTACACTCTAATGGGAGAGGCAGACAAAAAGCATTTTTAGCCAGGCGCAGTGGCTCGCGCCTGCAATTCCAGCACTTTGGGACACCGAGGTGGGCAGATCACAAGGTCAGGAGTTTGAGATCAGCCTGGCCAACATGGTGAAACTCCGTCTCTATTAAAAATACAAAAAATTAGCCGAGTGTGGTGGTGGGTGCCTGTAATCCCAGCTATTTGGGAGGCTAAGGCAGGAGAATCGCTTGAACCCGGGAGCCAGAGGTTGCAGTGAACTGAGATTGCGCCATTGCACTCCAGCCTGGGCAATAAAAGCAAAACTCTGTCTAAAAGAAAAACAAAAGGCCAGGCACGGTGGCTCAAGCCTGTAATCCCAGCATTTTGGGAGGCCGAGACGGGAGGATCACGGGGTCAGGAGATCAAGACCATCCTGGCTAACACGGTGAAACCCCATCTCTATTAAAAAATACAAAAAACTAGCTGGGCAAGGTGGCAGGCGCCTGTAGTCCCAGCTACTTGGGAGGCTGAGGCAGGAGAATGGCGGGAACCCAGGAGGTGGAGGTTGCAGTGAGCCGAGATCGCGCCACTGCACTCCAGCCTGGGCAACAGAGCGAGACTCCGTCTCAGAAAAAAGAAAAAAAAAAGGCCGGGCGTGGTGGCTCACACCTGTAATCCCAGCACTTTGGGGGGCCGAGGCGAGCGGATCACGAGGTCAGGAGATCGAGACCATCCTGGCTAACAGGGTGAAACCCTGTCTCTACTAAAAAATACCAAAAAATTAGCCGGGTGTGGTGGTGGGCGCCTGTAGTCCCAGCTACTCGAGGAGGCTGAGGCAGGAGAATGGCGTGAACCCAGGAGGCAGAGCTTGCAGTAAGCCGAGATCGCGCCACTGCACTCCAGCTTGGGTGACAGAGCGAGACTCCATCTCAAAAGAAGAAGAAGATAACCATTAGGCCAGATGTGGTGACTCACGTCTGTAATCCCAGCACTTTGGGAGGCTAAGGCAGGAAGACTGCTGGATCCGAGGAGTCTGCGACCAGCCTGAGCAATGTGGTGAGACCTCGTGTCTACAAAAAAAAAATATTTTTTAAATAGCCGAGTGTGGTAGCACACGCGTGTAGTCACAGCTACTCAAAAGGCCGAGGTGGGAGGATCACTTGAGCCCCGGAAGCAGAGGTTGCAGTGAACTGAGATCTTGACGTTGCACTCCAGCCTGGGTGGCAGAATGGAACACTGTCTCAAAAAAAAAAAAAAAAAAAAAAAGAAGAAGAAGAAGAGGAAGAAGAAGAAGAAGAAGAAGAAGAAGAAGAAAAGTATTAATATAGGGCAAGAGAAGAGGGTCAGAAGGGTCAGGAGTGAAGACTTGCTTTTTTATTTTTTATTTTTTTGAGACGGCATCTCGATCTGTCACCTGGGCTGGAGTGCGGCGGCACAATCTCGGCTCACTGCAACCTCCGCCTCCCGGATTCAAGCTATCCTCCCATCTTAGCCTCCTGAGAAGCTAGGACTACAGTCGCACACCAGCACAGAGGTTTCAGTGAGCTGAGATCACACCACTGCACTCCAGCCTGTGTGACAGAGCAAGACCCTGTCTCAAAAAACAACAACAACAGAAACAAAGGAAGCATGCAGTGGGTAGTCAGAAAGGTTCAGCCACCTCTGTCCCCCTGTCAGTCTTTCCTTAGTCCTGGCTTCTGTGACTGCTGTTCTCTCAACCTGAAACACACTTTCTCCTCTGGACAAAGTCCTCAAGCCTTAGCTCTCAGGCTACAGCTTCATAAGATCACCCCAAGTTCCTGTCCCCGTGGTTGGGAATTCCTCCTATGGACACCCACAGACCCTGTAGACTCCCCTCCTGAACTCTGATCCTTCAGGCCTCTGCATTAGACTGTGAATATCTCAAAAGTGTTTGCTGGATTTACTGGTGTACCGGTGGTGCACAGTAGGTGCCTAATAAATCACTAAGAAACTAAGCCAGGCGGCCTAGTGCAGTGGCTCATGCCTGTAATCCCAGCACTTTGGGAGGCTGAGGCAGAGGGATCACTTGAGGTCAGGAGTTCAAGACCAGCCTGGCCAACATGGCAAAACCCCGTCTCTACTGAAAATACAAAAATTAGCTGGGCATGCTGACATCCGCCTGTAATCCCAGCTGCTCAGGAGGTTGAGGCAGGAGAACTGTTTGAACCTGGGAGGTGGAGGAGGTTACAGTGAGCTGGGATCGCACCACTGCACTCTACCCTGGGTGACAGAATGAGACTCCGACTCAAAAACAAAGAAAGGTACAGGGCATGGATGAATGATACAGATCTGTTGTGGGGGATGAGGGGTGGAATAACAAGGTCAGGAGTTCGAGACCATCCTGGCTAACACGGTGAAACCCTGTCTCTACTAAAAATACAAAAATTAGCTGGGCATGGTGGCAGGCACCTGTAGTCCCAGCTACTCGGGAGGCTGAGGTGGAAGAATGGTGTGAACCTGGGAGCCAGAGCTTGCAGTGAGCCGAGATCATGCCATGCACTCCAGCCTGGGCGACAGAGCGAGACTCTGTCTCAAAAAAAAAAGCCAGGCAAGGTGACTCACACCCATAATCACGGCACTTTGGGAGGCCAAGGCAGGCAGATCGCTTGAGCACAGAAGTCTGAGATCTGCCTGGGCAACATGGCGAGACCCTGTCTCCATGAAACAAGATAAAATAAAAAAACTAAGCACTGTTCCATCATTTGCCTTGTAAAATCTAAACTCTCTGGTGTGGAACAGACTTGCAAAGCTGCCTGTAAAATCATACACTGGATTTTGGAGTAGACACACAGGAGGTTGACTGTACTGCTGGCTTCCAGGAGAACTGGGGGTAGGGGGCACAGATAAGAGTAGACAGAATTTTCACCCTAGTAATCTTTTTGTAGTTTTGGAAATTTTCTCTACCAGGTATATGAAAGACCAATGAAAATATACAATAGGCCAGGCGCGGTGGCTCATGCCTGTAATCCCAGCACTTTGGGAGGTTGAGGAGGGTGGATCACCTGAGGTCAGAAGTCTGAGGCCAGCCTGACCCACATGGTGAAACCTCGTCTCTACTGAAAATACAAACATTAGCCAGTTAGGGAGCATCACTTGAGAACAGGAGTTCAAGACCAGCCTGGACAACAAAGCAAGACCTCCATCTCTACCAAAAAAAAAAAAAAAAAAAAAATTCTGGGCATGGTGGCACATGCCTGTAGCCTCAGCTACTTAGGTGGCTGCAGCAGAGGGTCATCTGGGGCCAGGAATTCAAGACTACAGTGAACTATAATCGTTACACTGCACTACAGACTGGGTGAGATCCTGTCTCAAAAACAACAGCAACAAAATAAAGGATTAAAAGACCCTTTAAAATTGCAAAATACATAGAGTCTTAAACAGGCATCCACAGTTATTTATTTATTTATTTATTTTGAGACGGAGTTTCACTCTTGTTGCCCAAGCTGGAGTGCAATGGTGTGATATCAGCTCACTGCAACCTCCGCCTCCCAAGTTCAAGCAGTTCTCTTGCCTCAGTCTCCCAAGTAGCTGGGATTACAGGCACACGCCACCATGCTCCGCTAATTTTGTATTTTTAGTAGAGATGGGGTTTTGCCATATTGGCCAGGATGGTTTCGAACCCCTGACCTCAGGTGATCCACCCACCTCGGCCTCCCAAAGTGCTAGGATTACAGGAGTGAGCCACCGCACCCAGCCACATTCAGTTATTCTTGCAGGGATAAAATACACAATGAAATACACTATACTGGCCAGGTGCGGTGGCTCACGTCTGATCACGAGGTCAGGAGATCGAGACCATCCTGGCTAACACGGTGAAACCCCATCTCTACTAAAAATACAAAAAATTAGCCGGGCGTGGTGGCAGGCGCCTGTAGTCCCCGCTACTCAGGAGGCTGAAACAGGAGAATGGCGTGAACCCAGGGAGGTGGAGCTTGCAGTGAGCCAAGATCGTGCCACTGCACTCCAGCCTGGGAGACAGAGCGAGACTCCATCTCAAAAAAAAAAAAAGAAATACACTATACTTTTTTTTTCTTTTTCTTTTTTTGAGACAGAGTCTCACTCGTCACACGGGCTGGAGTGCGGTGCGGGATCTCAGCCCACTGCAACCTCTGCCTCCCAGGTTCAAGTGATTCCCCTGAGTCAGCTTCCTGAGTAGCTGGGATTACAGGCACCTGCCACTACGCCCAGCTAATTTTTTTGTATTTTTAGTAGAGACAAGGTTTCACCATGTTGGCCAGGCTGGTCTCGAACTCCTGATCTCATGATTTGCCCACTTTGGCCTCCCAAAGTGCTGGGATTACAGGCATGAGCCACCGCACCCAGCCACTTTTTTTTTTTTTTTTTGAGGCAGGATCTTACTCTGTCACTCAGACTGGAGTACAGTGGCATGAACATGGCTCACTGCAGCCTCAATCTCTTGGGTTCAGGTGATCCTTCTGCCTTAGCCTCCTCATTAGCTGGGACCACAGGCATATACCATCACACCCAGCTAATTTTTAAATTTTTGGTAGAGACCAGGTGCGGTGGCTCATGCCTGTCATCCCAGCACTTTGGGAGGCCAAGGCGGGTGGGTCACCTGAGGTCGGGAGTTCGAGACCAGCCTGGCCAACATGGTGAAACCCTGTCTCTACTAAAAATACAAAAAAAAAAAAAAATTAGCTGGGTGTAGTGGTGGGCGCCTGTAATCCCAGCTACTCAGGAGGCTGAGGCAGGAGAATCGCTTGAACCTGGGAGACGGAGGTTGCAGTGAGCCAAGATCATGCCACTGCACTCCAGCCTGGGCAACAGAGTGAGATTCTGTCTCAAAAAAATAATAATATTAATAATAATAATGCTATTTATTGAGTTTTCACCTTGTACCAAGCATGGGAAGCTTTGCCTCCATTATGTCACTGAAATCTCATAATCTCCTTTTCCAGCAGAGGAAAATGAGGTTGCTTTACAGACCAGGTTGTCAACAGCTGTGCTCTGTCCAGAACGCGCTGACCTCCAAGTAGACAGCTCTGGACGGGTAGGGAAGTCTGCTATGATCCGGTGGCGCCCCCTGGAGGTCTACCGGGAACATGGTAAAGAACCTAGGCTGGGCGTGGTGGCTCACGCCTGTAATCCCAGCACCTTGGGAGGCCAAGGACAGTGGATCACGAGATCAGTAAATCGAGACCATGCTGGCTAACACGGTGATACCCCGTCTCTACTAAAAATACAAAAAATTAGCCGGGCGTGGTGGCGGGCGCCTGTAGTCCCAGCTACTCAGGAGGCTGAGGCAGGAGAATGGCGTGAACCCGGGAGGTGGAGCTTGCAGTGAGCCGAGATCGCGCCACTGCACTCCAGCCTGGGCGACAGAGCTAGACTCTGTCTCAAAAAAAAAAAAAAAAAAAAAAGAACCTGAAAATGGGTGGGCCACGGTAGTAGCTCATGCCTGTAATCCCAGCACTTTGGGGGACCGATGCAGGAGAATTGCTTGAGCCCAGTTCAAGACCAGCCTGGGCAACATTGGGAGGCCCACCCCCCGCCATCTCTACAAAAAACAAAAAAAAACAAAAAACACACACACACATAAACACACACATTAGGCCGGGCGCGGTGGCTCAGGCCTGTAATCCCAGCACTTCGGGAGGCCGAGGTGGGTGGATCACCTGAGGTCAGGAGTTCAAGACTGGCCTGGCCAACATGGTGCAACCCTGTCTCTAATAAAAATATGAAAATTAGGGCCGGGCGTAGTGGCTGATGCCTGTAATCCCAGCACTTTGGGAGGCCGAGGCGGGCGGATCATGAGGTCAGGAGAATGAAACCATCCTGGCTAACACGGTGAAACCCCGTCTCTACTAAAAATACAAAAAATTAGCCGGGCGTGGTGACGGGCGCCCGTAGTCTCAGCTACTCGGTAAGCTGAGGCAGGGAATCGCTTGAACCCGGGAGGCCGAGATCGCACCACTGCACTCCGTCCTGGGCGGCAGAGCGATACTCCGTCTCAAAATACAAATACAAAATAAAAAAAATACAGTACAAAAATTAGCCGGGCGTGCGCACCTGTAGACCAGCTACTCGGGAGACTGAGGCAGGAGGATCCCTTGAGCTCTGCAGGTCGAGGCTGCAGTGAGCCATGTTCTCGCCCTTTGCACTCCAGCCTGGGCGACAGAGCAAGACCTTGTCTCTAAAAACCAAAACAAAGAAACAAAATGAGCATTCGGATTTGTTAGGGGGTGACAAGGGAGGCAGTCCAGGATCTGTGGACTCCCCACTTTTGTTCTGTCCTTGGAGAGCCCTGGAAAGTCTGAGAGTGTACAGGACCCTGGTCTAGGGGGTAGGGGACACAAATAACTAATCTGAGGGGTTTCGGGGGGACATAGCCATGCCGTGGGGAATCTAAACTGGGAGGCATGGTCTGGCAGGCCCAATCCTGAAGGATTTCTGTGGGCAATAAGGCCCTTCCTTTAAACAAATAAAAAAACAAACGACAGGCCGGGCGCGGTGGCTCAAGCCTGTAATCCCAGCACTTTGGGAGGCCGAGACGGGCGGATCACGAGGCCAGGAGATCGAGAGACGATCCCGGCTAACACGGTGAAACCCCGTCTCTACTAAAAAATACAAAAAAACTAGCCGGGCGAGGTGGCGGGCGCCTGTAGTCCCAGCTACTCGGGAGGCTGAGGCAGGAGAACGGCGTAAACCCGGGAGGCGGAGCTTGCAGTGAGCTGAGATCCGGACACTGCACTCCAGCCTGGGTGACAGAGCAAGACTCCGTCTCAAAAACAACAACAACAACAACAACAACAACAACAACAACAAAAACAAAAACAAACGACATTAACTGGATAAAGAAAAAACCATCTCCAAGAGCCTTGGAGGCGGAATGAAGGCGTGCCCGGTGGGCGTGACCAACAGTAAAAGCTTAAGCGTTATTGGTTGTATTCTTTAGTTGCTCGCTCCAGAACTGCCCACTTATGGGCGGGGGGCCGCTTCTTCAGGCTTAGCAGTCATTGGCTGAATTGGGCCAGAGAGGTCTCATTGGCTGAGTTCCTGCACCGCTCGTAGGAGGCGGGACCCAAAGTAGGCGAGGCCTACGGAAGCTGGGGCTTCTTGCTGTGAGGTCCGGTTACCTAGTGTTGTGGAGGGTCCTTGAGGCAGGAGTGAAAATTGGGTCTGGGGATTAGTCCTGGGGTGGAGGTCTGGGCACGCCAGGTCGGACCCCCTCCATCTTCGGTTTTACACACCCAGCTTTCCAGGGGTGAGTCGCGGCGGATCGGGCGGCGTCGCGTGCGTGACGTCATCCATCGGCGCGGCGCGAAGCTCCAGTGGCCTTGACCTCCCGCGGCGTGGGAGGCTGTGAGGCGATGCTGCAGTTGATCCGGGCCGGGGCGCGCGCCTGGCTTCGGCCTACAGGCTGCCGGGTGAGGCCAGGGACTGGAGGCGTGGTCGAAGGATTAAATTTGGGGGTGTCCAGGGGTCGTCTCTCACTTTCGCCCACCCCTTGCAGGGCCTGAGTTCGCTGGCGGAAGAGGCAGCGCGTCCGACCGAGAACCCGGAGCAGGTGGCGGTGGCGAGCGAGGGTAAGCAACCGGGGTGGCTCCAGGAGGGGCAGCGACAGAGAGGTTTGACCCTTGACCCTAACCCCTGACCCCCGCCATCGCTCCAGGTCTCCCGGAGCCCGTGCTGCGCAAAGTCGAGCTCCCGGTACCCGCTCATCGACGCCCGGTGCAGGCCTGGGTCGAGTCCCTGCGAGGCTTCGAGCAGGAGCGCGTGGGCCTGGCCGACTTGCACCCCGATGTTTTCGCTACCGCGCCCAGGTGAGCGAAGACTGTAATGGTGAACTGAGTGGCAGAGGGATGAAGAGCGGGAGTTCAGGAGTCAGGATGACTTTGGGCTTGTACCGTTGGAAAAGTGCTGGATTTCTACAGCCTCCTTTTCTCCACCTGTCAAAGGGGGGGATGATGACAGTTTCCCGTGCTGTAGCGCTGTGTGAGATTGAAGCCTGAGAGGTGACATCCTCTAAGGGTTAGGGAGATGGAACTCTGGAGCCCGACTGATTAGGTTCAAATCCTGCCTTCACCTCTTGTGCCTCAGTGCCCCTATTTTGCCAGCTCTCGGGAGGTTGCTGTGATGAGTAAATGACTTAATTCTGGCACATAATAAGTTTTATAGAAATGCTGATAATCTTTATTAATTGTTTTTTGCAAATAAGAGCACTAAAGAGACTAAACCATTCCTAGGTGCCTGGAAGAGGCTGTTTGCATTTTAGTTAACCTGCTGTTCATAACATCTCTAAGAAAATGTAGGGGCCACGCTGGGCGCGGTGGCTCACGCCTGTAATTCCAGCACTTTGGGAGGCCGAGGCGGGTGGATCACGAGGTCAGGAGATCGAGACCATCCTGGCTAACACGGTGAAACCCTGTCTCTACTAAAAATACAAAAAGAAATTAGCCGGGCGTGGTGGCGGGCACCTGTAGTCCCAGCTACTCGGGAGACTAAGGTAGGAGAATGGCGTGAACCCGGGAGGCGGAGCTTGCAGTGAGCCAAGATCGTGCCACTGCACTCCATCCTGGACGACAAAGCGAGACTCCGTCTCAAAAAAAATAAGGAAAGAAAATGTAGGGGCTGCGTACTGTGGCTCACCTCTGTGATCCCAGCACATTGGGAGGCCGAGGCGGGCAGATCACTTAAAGCCAGGAGTTGGAGACCAGCCTGGCCAACATGGTGAAACCCCGTCTCTACTAAAAATACAAACATTAGCCTGACATCATAGTGCAAGCCTGTAGTCCCAGCTACTTTGGAGGCTGAGGCATGAGAATCACTTGCACCCAGGGAGATAGAGGTTGCAGTGAGCCGAGATCATACCACTGCACTCCAGCCTGGGCAACAGAGACGGACTCCATCTAAAAAAAAAAAAACCGGTGCAATTGATTTCAATAATGTAAATACATTTAAATACCTGTATTTAAAACTATGTCAAAATCACATTTTAGCATGGAGCACTGGGCACGTTTCAGATGTTGAGTATGTGACTGTATGGAATGGTATAGAACTAGAGAGGCAAACCAGTCCCCTAAGAAGGTGGCAATAAGTCAAGTGTAATAGCAGGAAAAAAGTAATGGTAGGAAAAACAAGAAGGGGTGGCTTTTTTTTTTTTTTTTTTTTTGAGACAAAGTTTGGCTCTTGTCGCCCAGGCTGGAGTGCAGTGGCACGCTTGCTCTCGGCTCACTTCAACCTCTGCCTCCTGGGTTCTAGTAATTCTCATGCCTCAGCCTCCCGAGTAGCTGGAATGACAGATATGTACCTCTGTGCCCAGCTAATTTTTGTATATTTTGGAGAGACATCGCTTCTCCATGTTGCCCAGGCTGGTCTTAAACTCATGGCCACAAGTGATCCACCTGCCTTGGCCTCCCAAAGTGCCAGGATTACAGGCATGAGCCACTGCACCTGGTCAGGGTGGCTCTTTCTTTAGGAGGCGCCTCTCAGCAGTTATCGGGGCTGACACCTGTAGGCTGAGAAGGAACCATCCAGGACAGTGTTTCAGACAGAGGGAAGAGCAAGTGCCAAGGTCTTGAGGCAGAATTTCAAGATGGGGTCAGTGAGGGGCAGAAGCAAATCACACAGGGCCCCGGAGGCGGAAGGGAGAATCCTGGGTTTTCCTGTATTGGAGGTGGAGGCTTTTGAAGCAGAGTTGGGCTTCTCATGTGTCCTTCCTCCCTGCAGGCTGGACATCCTGCACCAGGTTGCCATGTGGCAGAAGAACTTCAAGAGGATTGTGAGTGCCTAAATGGAGCAAGGTGGCAGGAAGGAGGAGCTTCCTGGGGAGGTTGGGGACGGGACCCAGAGGAAGCCCATCACTGGGTTTTCTCCGGACTGCTCGGCTGGGGCCTTATCTGTTTCCTGAGCCACTCACTGATGGGTCCATTTTTAGTTCTCTTTTTTTTTTGAGATGGAGATGGAGTCTCACTCTGTCACCCAGGCTGGAGTGCAGTGGCACGATCTCAGTTCACTGCAACCTCTGCTTCCTGGGTTCAAGTGATTCCCCTGCCTCTGCCTCCTGAGTAGCTGGGATTACAGGTGTGCGCCACCACGTGGGCTAATTTTTGTATTTTTAGTAGAGACAGAGTTTCACCATGTTGGCCAGGCTGGTCTCAAACTCCTGACCTCAAGGAACCTACCTGCCTCGGCCTCCCAAAGTGCTGGGATTACAGGTGTGAGCCACCATGCCCAGCTCATTTTCAGTTGTTTTCTGATCACTCACTGATGTGGGCATTGTGGTGGGTGAGAGAGGATATAGCAGGGACCACAAGGACAAAACAGGCAAGGTTGGGCTGGGTGCAGTGGCTCAGGCCTGTAATCCCAGCAGTGGAGGCTGAGGTGGGTGGGTTGCTTGGGACCAGGAAAGACCAGCCTGGGAAACAGCAAGACCCAGTCTCTACCCCTTCCCCCACAACCCCCCGAAAAAGATGGGCAAAGTTCCGATTCTAATGAAGGTCACAGTGTCATGGGAGAAGTGAACGTGAGTCAGATGGTCATACGCAATGTGTAATTATGAGCATGTCCCAGAGAACGGGATGTTCAACCTTAGGTCTACTGAGAAGCTAACCAGATCAAAGAGGCAGTGGGGCTAGGGTAGAGATAACAGGAACGGGGCGTGCAAAGGCCCCATGGCAGCGACCACAAGGAACCCAGTGTTGCCACAGAGGCCAGTGGGAGCAGTGGGGAGGCGTCTGGGTTTTATGCCAAGAACATTGAAGAATCCATTACCAGTTGGGGTCTCATCCATCCACCCCAGAGGTCTGGCCAGTCCTTCCCCTGTCACACCTTCCCTGGCTCCCCATCACCCTAGGAATAAAGTCATCAGTCTGCTATTCCGAGCTCTTCCTGATTTCCTTGCCCTGCTCCTCTTTCCTCATTCTCCCTGTCTGTGTCATTCCCTCCTTGCAGCTACAACCACATTAAAATTGTTCAAAAATAGGCCGGTACAGTGGCTCACACCTGTAATCCCAGCACTTTGGGAGGCCAAGGCAGGTGGATCACTTGAGGCCGGGAGTTCCAGAACAGCCTAGTCAATGTGGCAAAACCCCATCTCTACTAAAAATACAAATAATTAGCCGGGCCCAGGCGCGGTGGCTCACGCCTGTAATCCCAGTACTTTGGGAGACCAAGGCGGGTGGATCACAAAGTCAGGAGTTCGAGACCAGCCTGACCAATATGGTGAAACCCCGTCTCTACTAAAAATACTAAATATTAGTATTTACTAATAACTAAAAATACAAATATTAGTTGGGCGTGGTGGCGGGCGCCTGTCGTCCGAGCTACTCTGGAGGCTGAGACAGGAGAATTGCTTGAACCCGGGAAGCAGAGGTTGCAGTGAGCTGAGATCACGCCACTGCACTCCGGCCTGGGTGACACAGCAAGACTCCATCTGAAAAAAAAAAAATTAGCCTGGCATGGTGACGGGCACCTGTAATCTCAGCTACTTGGGAGGCTGAGGCTGGAGAATCGCTTGAATCGAGGAATCAGAGGTTGCAGTGAGCCGAGGTCGCACCACTTGCACTCCACAGCCTGGGTGACAGAGTGAGACTGTCTCAAAAAAAAAAAAAAAAAATCAATAGTTCAGAAAATACCGAGCACCCCCTGCATGCCCGGCGGCAGAGCCCCTGCCTTTGTGAGGCTGGCATGGGGCAGGAGCTCCGACTTCTTTACCCTCCCCCTCGGTCCCCAGGCTCTCTGTGCTTGGCCTGAGAGAGCCCATCATCATGGTGCCTCCTGCCTGACTTCCCCATGGCAGGACTGATCTGCCCGGCTCCCTGACACCTGCCTCGTGGACCTGACCCCCTCCTCACTTTGTGCCTCCAGAGCTATGCCAAGACCAAGACGAGGGCAGAGGTACGGGGTGGTGGCCGGAAGCCTTGGCCACAGAAAGGCACCGGGCGGGCCCGGCATGGCAGCATCCGCTCTCCACTCTGGCGAGGAGGTAACTGGGGACAGGGTGGAGGGGGCAGAGAGGGGTGGGGGAGCCAGGGAAGGACCTGGGTGTTTACTCACACACAGCTGCGCACATCTGGCGTGGTATCGTGTCAGCCCTGTTCCCTCCACCTCATGGAACCACTGGGCTGGTGACATTGGAACTGAGGTCCTTGGACCTCACTACCCATGTTGGAGGACAGATCTGGGAGCCATCCACTCCTCCTTCTCTCATGCCCTCCCTCTTCAGCCCGTGGCCACAGCCCCTCTTGACCTCACCTCCTGTCATCCTCTTCTGACCCACGCTTCCCACAGCACCTGCAGAGCTCTTCCTAAATCTCCCACCTCCCTCAGCCTTTGCGTGGAAGCTGAACTCCTGACCTTGTCATCGTGGGCCCTGGTGGCTGCACACCTTGCCCCCTCATCCCCTCCTTTCCCTCTCTGACCAGGCAGAGATGACTCTCTTTTTTTTTTTTCTGGTTGTAGTTGTTGGTTTGTTTTTAACTTTTTATTTTCTTGGATGCTAACAAGATGATTCAGGGTGGTGCCAGCCACCCCGTCACCTGTTTACCCGGCCAGCTCTCCTCACCTTTCAGGGTTCTGGGCCACACCTCCTCCAGGAAGCCTCCCTTGATCTCCTTTCCTTCCACATCCCCCAGGGCTACCCTGATTTCTTCTACAGCTGAGCCTCTTTTCTGCCCTGCCGAAATGTGAATGGCATGAGGGCAGGGACCATGTCTGTCGTCTTCTCTGCTGCATATCCAAGGCCCAGGCGAGGGCGGACACCAACACATGGTGCTTGCAGGGGTCTCCCCAACTGTTATTGCTCCCAAATCATACTGCTAGCTCCACTGGAAAGTGTGCCTGATGCCTCCCTCTCCCCCTAGACCTGAAAGTTCGAACCTCCTCATAATTTCAGCATTAACAGCTGTGCTTGAGTTAAGTTCACCCTCTAGCCACTCAACGGAATCCACACCATAACTCCTGGTGTCCTATGAGGCAGGAACTGTCCGATCTCAAGGTGATTTGTTTTTTTTATTGTTTGCTTTTGAGGCAGGATCTCACTGTATTGCCCAGGCTGTAGTGCAGTGGCGCAATCATAGCTCACTGCAGCCTTGAGCTCCTGGGCTCAAGTGATCTCTGTCCTCAGCCTCCCAAAGTGCTGGTATGAGCCACCTTCGCCAGCCCTGTCTCAGAGTGTGACAGCTGGGGAAACTGAAGCCCAGTGAAGCAAAGTCACTGGTCCCATGTTGTCCCTGATCCAGCCTCCCCTGAGGCCCCACCCTCTCTGCCTGATTCCTGGCAGTGCCCCCTCTCTCCTGTCACCCCATGCCAGCCACTGCGGCAGATTGCTGACCTCCAAGCTTTGCAGTGGCCCCTCCCTGCTCACACGCCTCTGTCCCCACAGGAGGTGTTGCCCATGGCCCCCGGGGCCCCACGAGTTACTACTACATGCTGCCCATGAAGGTGCGGGCCCTGGGCCTCAAAGTGGCACTGAGCATCAAGCTGGCCCAGGTATAGCCATGGGGGGCCCAGACAGCTGCTAGAGGTGGGGCTGCTCTGGACCCAAGGCTCAAACCATTCTTTCCTTTCACCAGGATGACCTGCACATTATGGACTCCCTAGAGCTGCCCACCAGAGACCCACAGTACCTGACGGAGCTGGCACGCTACCGCCGCTGGGGGGACTCCGTGCTCCTCGTGGACTTGTGAGGACACAGGGCAGAGCAGGGGCAGGGGGCCTGAGCTCTGTACTCTGAGGGTTCAACCCCCACTCCCTGTCCTCTCTTACAGGACATACGAGGAGATGCCACAGAGCATCGTGGAGGCCACCTCTAGGCTCAAGACCTTCAACCTGATCCCGGCTGTTGGTGAGCTAAGGCCCAGGCCCCCAGAGTGTGCACGTGCAGTCTCCACTGTTAGAATCACAGCGGTTCAAATCCAGCGTCTGGTCGCTGAGTGGCCTTGGGCAGTGACCACGCGCCCAGACCCAACTCTCAGCTTGCCCAAAGCAATAATCTTTCCTAAAGAGGTGCTTGGCTGGGGATGGTGGCTCATGCTTGTAATCCCAGTACTTTGGGAGGCCAAGACAGTCTGGCCAATATAGTGAGGCTCCCATCTATACTAGAAATAAAAAAGTTAGGCATGGTGGTGTGCACCTGTAGTCCCAGCTACTCAGGGGGCTGAGCTAGGCGGATAGCTTGAGCTCCGGGGGCCAAGGCTTCAGTGAGTCATGATCGCACCACTGCACCCAAACCTGGGGGAGAGAGCGAGACTCTTGCCTCAAAAAAAAAAAAAAGGCTCCAAGGTCACCTCTGCCAAAGCCACAGTCTGTTCCTTTCACAGCCACCAGATGGCGACGTGAGCCTGAGTCAGGTCCTGTCCCTCAACCCACAGCCCTCGCTGGCTTTCCCAGCTCTCTCAGGATGAAAGCCCAAGTCCTCAGGGTGGCACATCAGGCCCTGCATGACCCACCCCGTCACTCCCCTGCCCTCCCATCGTTTGCCCTGGGTCTCCCTCACCGGAATGGGAGCCAGGAGTCCCAGCCAGGCACAGGGCCGAGCCTGGCATTCCAAGGGACTCGGCCAGCAGATGATGATCTGAGAGCAGCTCCTTGGCCAGAGGCTTACAGGCAACAAGCGGCCGGGCAGGGTCTGGCCCTGGGCTGCTGGGCTCACAAAGTCACACTAGACCACGGTGAAGGTCTCTCTTCTGTAAGCACAAAGGGACTCCAATGTGGGTGGGATGAGGAGAGAGGCAGCCCCGCCCTGACCGTCCCCCACCCCGCCCCCAGGCCTAAATGTGCACAGCATGCTCAAGCACCAGACGCTGGTCCTGACGCTGCCCACCATCGCCTTCCTGGAGGACAAGCTGCTCTGGCAGGACTCGCGTTACAAACCCCTCTACCCCTTCAACCTGCCCTACAGCAACTTCCCCTGACCCCCGCCCCACGCTACCCAGGGCCCGGTGGCCACCCCGTACCGCTCGTGATGTGAAGCACCTCTTCTGAGCCAGGCAGAGCCCGTGGCTGACTTGGGAGCCTCAGGCCCACGCCCACCCTTCGAGGACGGTGCCACCTGGACCCCCTCATTCCAGGGAGGAAACTGAGGCCACAGGGAGTGGCCATCGCCATTGGGAAGGGGCGACTCCACAGAGAGCCCAGGCGGGCTCCTGCATCCATTCTCTCTTTGTTTTTAAAATAAATTGTATTTTTGAATCAAGGAGGATAAACAGATAACTTCTCAGTGTCATTTTTAATAACTGCATTGGGCACGTTGGGCTCCTTCACGGGTTCTGGGCACCGCTGAGGATCCGCCATCTCAAGAGGCTCACAGTCTGGTTTCAGGGAACCCCAGGGCTGTTTGTGGAAATTACAAGAATTCACTTACCCGGTGAGTCAGACTCCCGGAGCTCACAGGTGCGTGGGCGCCAGCGCTTCCTAGGAGCTGACTCCTGCCACATCCTTCTCCTGAGCACTGCTGCCAGCCATTCCCACCCCGAGAGTGTTTGCAGTCCTGTCTGCGACATTACTTCATGCAGTCTGAGAGCGTGTGCTTGATTGTGCAATTAGATGTCATGTGTAAACCTGAGTTTTCAGAGTGACTTCCTGTAAGCACAGTCAGAAAAGTAAATGTCTTGCTGTAAGTGAGCAGATAAGCACATGTTTAAAAACACCAGCTGGGCGTGGTGACTCGCACCTGTAACTTTAGCACTTTGGGAGGTCAAGGTGGGAGGAGCACTTGAGCCCAGGAGTTCCAGACCAGCCTGGGCAACATGGTGAAACCCTGTCTCTGCAAAAAATACAAAAATTAAGTGGGCATGGTGGTGTCTACCTGTGGTCCCAGCTACTTGGGAGGCTGAGGTGGGAGGATCACCTGAGCCTAGGAAGCAGAGGTTGCAGTGAGCAGAGTGAGCCACCACACTCCAGCATGGGTGACAAAGTGAGACACTGTCTTAAAAAAAAAAAACTGAGACGGGCGGATCACAAGGTCAGGAGATCGAGACCATCCTGGCTAACACGGTGAAACCCCGTCTCTACTAAAAAATACAAAAAACTAGCGGGGCGAGGTGGCGGGCGCCTGTGGTCCCAGCTACTCCGGAGGCTGAGGCAGGAGAATGGCGTACACCCGGGAGGCAGAGCTTGCAGTGAGCTGAGATCCGGCCACTGCACTCCAGCCTGGGTGACAGAGCCAGACCCAGTCTCAAAAAAAAAAAAAAAAAAACAGCATCCCAATTTTTGATTTTGCTGAGGTTGTTTGCCTGCCAAGTTAATTTTTCTTAACAGCCATAACAGACTATAATGCAATGTGATCGATTTATTTAAAGTCAACCAGCTGGGTGCGGTGACTCACGCCTATAATCCCAGAACTTTGGGAGGCTCAGCCAGGTGGATCACCAGAGGTCAGGAGTTTTGAGACCACCCTGGCCAAGCCGGGAGTGGTGGCGGGTGCCTGTAATCCCAGCTACTCAGGAGGCTGAGGCAGGAGAATTACTTGAATCCAGGAGGCAGAGGTTGCAGTGAGCCAAGATAGTGCCACTGTGCTCCAGCCTGGACGACAGAGGGAGACTCCATCTATAAATAAATAAAATAAAGTCAATCAGGACTGCCTTCTGCCTGTGTGGGCCTGGCCAGGCTAAGCAGTCACACAACCATCCCTACGTGCTGGGCCACCCCTGACTGAAAACCTCTCTGGAATTCCTCTCTCGGGATTGCCTTCGGAGATTGCAACACATTCTCCAAACACCCTCAGTGGACATAGACTTTGCTCCTTGAAGCAGCAGATTTGACTAAATAAAAAAGAAAAAGCTATTAAAACCAGTTGGCCGAGCGTGGTGTCTCACGCCTGTAATCC
Source organism: Macaca nemestrina (assembly GCF_043159975.1). Lineage (NCBI taxonomy): Eukaryota > Metazoa > Chordata > Mammalia > Primates > Cercopithecidae > Macaca > Macaca nemestrina. The sequence goes on from NC_092144.1 coordinate 9,712,421, forward strand.
CAGCACTTTGGGAGGCTGAGGCTTGTGGATCACGAGGTCAGGAGATCGAGACCATCCCGGCTAACACGGTAAAACCCTGTCTGTACTAAAAATACAAAAAATTAGCCGGTCGTGGTGGCGGGCACCTGCAGTCCCAGCTACTCAGGAGGTTGAGGCAGGAGAATGGCATGAACCCGGGAGGCAGAGCTTGCAGTGAGCCAAGATCACGCCACTACACTCCAGCCTGGGTGACAGAGTGAGACTCGGTCTCAAAAACAACAACAGCAAAAAAAAAAAAAACAGTTAAGGCCAGGTGCAGTGGCTCACGCCTATAATCCCAGCACTTTGGGAGGCCTAGGTGGGTGGATCACGAGGTCAAGAGATCAAGACCATCCTGGCCAACATGGTGAAACCCAGTCTCTACTAAAAGTACAAAACATTAGCTGGGCGTGGTGGTGGGTGCCTGTAGTCCCAGCTACTCAGGAGGCTGAGGCAGGAGAATCACTTAAACCCGGGAGGCGGAGGTTGCAGGAGTCGAGACCGCACCACTGCACTCCAGCCTGGCGACAGAGCAAGACTATCTCAAAAAAAAAAAAAAAACCCACACAGTTAAAGGCGTGCCGAAGCTCAGAAGAAAATGCCGCCTCACTACTGTTCCTCTTGCCAGTCTTGTTGGGGCATCAGGCCTAGAGTAACACCCAGCTGTTGGCCTGACAGTGCCTGGCCCAGCCTGGAGAGTTGCAGCCAGGAGTATAAATGTGGTTCAGTCTGCGTCATACCTGTCAGGAAACATGGTGAGACCAACTGCTGCCCAGACAGATTTTCAAAAGAAGTGGGTCAGAACGTATTCCCCCACACCGGAATCCCTCAGCCAGATTGAGGATAAAAACAGGCATCAGAAAAAAAATGATACAGACGGGCCTGGTGGCTCATGCCTGTAATCCCAGCACTTTGGGAGGTTGAGGTGGGAGCACAGGAGTTTGAGACCAGCCTGGGCAACATAGTGAGACCCTATCTCTACTAAAAATAGAATAGGGTATGGTGGTGTGCCTGTGGTCCCAGCTACTTTGGAGGCTGAGGCAGGAGGATCGTCTGAGCCCTGGGGGTGGAGGCTGCAGTGAGCTGAGATCGCAACACTGCAATCCAGCCTGGGCAACAGATCAAGACCCTGACTCAAAAAAAAGAAGAAAGAAAAGAAAAGACAACTATCATACACTGCCTAGAATGTGCTTTAAAATAATTGGCATATGGCCGGGCACGGTGGCTCAAGCCTGTAATCCCAGCACTTTGGGAGGCCGAGACGGGCGGATCACGAGGTCAGGAGATCGAGACCATCCTGGCTAACACGGTGAAACCCCGTCTCTACTAAAAAATACAAAAAACTAGCCTGGCGCGGTGGCAGGCGCCTGTAGTCCCAACTACTCGGGAGGCTGAGGCAGGAGAATGGCGTGAACCCGGGAGGCGGAGCTTGCAGTGAGCTGAGATCCGGCCACTGCACTCCAGCCTGGGCGGTAGAGCGAGACTCCGTCTCAAAAAAAAAAATAAATAAATAAATAAAATAAAATAAAATAAAATAAAATAAAATAAAATAATTGGCATAGTTGGACATGGTGGCATGCACCTGCAGTCCCAGCTACTTGGAAGGCTGTGGCCAGGAGTTTGAGACCAGCCTGGGCAACACAGCAAGACCTCGTCTCTATAAAAAATAGGCCGGAGCAGTGGCTCATGCCTGTAATCCCAGCACTTTGGGAGGCCAAGGCAGGTGGATCACTAGAGGACAGGAGTTCAAGACAGGCCTGGCCAATATGATGAAACCCCGTCTCTACTAAAAATACAAAAATTGGTGGGACATGGTGGCAGGTGTCTATAATCCCAGCTACTTAGGAGGCTGAGGCAGGAGAATCGCTTGAACCTGGGAGGCGAAGGTTGCAGTGAGCCGAGGTCACACCACTGCCCTCAAGCCTGGGGTGACAGTACAAGACTTGGTCTCGAAAAAAAATGAATAATGAATGAAGGAATTAATGGATTAATTAGTTAATTAAATACGTGGGGTATACGAGTTTGTTAGGGCTGCTGTAGGAGTGCCACAAACTGTGGGGGTTGGGGGGGTTAGTCAACAGAAATTTATTCTCTCCTGTTTCTGGAGGTTGGAAATCCAAGACGAAGAACAGGATTAGCTCCTTCTAAGGGAGTCTGTTCCAGATCCCTCTCCTAGCCTCTGGCGGTTTGCTTTGCTGACAATATTTGACATTCCTTGTCTTGTAGCCACACTGCTTCAGTCTCCACCTTCATCTTTACATGACGTTGTCCCTGTGGGTATGTGTCTGTTTCTGTGTCCAAATTTCTCCTTTTTTTTTTTTCTTTTTTTTTTTCTTTTCTTTTTTTTTTTTTTTTTCAGACAGAGTCTCACTTTCTTGCCCAGGCTGGAGTGCAGTGGCTCGATCTTGGCACACTTGCAACTTCCGCCTCCTGGATTCAAGTGATTCTCCTGCCTCAGCCTCCAGAGTAGCTGGGATTACAGGCAGCCACCACTACACCTGGCTAATTTTTGTGTTTTTAGTAGAGACAGGGTTTCACCATATCGGTCAGGCTGGTCTCAAACCCCTGACCTCAGGTGATCCACCCACTCTGGCCCCCCAAAGTGCTGGGATTACAAGCGTGAGCCACCGAACCTGGCCTATTTTTTTCATTTTTTTTTTTTTTTTTTTTCAGACAGAGTTTTGCTCTTCTTGCCCAGGCTGGAGTGCAATGGCGCAATCTCGGCTAATCTCAACCTCCGCCTCCCGGGTTCAGGCAATTCTTCTGCCTCAGCCTCCCGAGTAACTGGGATTACAGGCATGCTCCACAATACCTCGCTAATTTTGTATTGTTAGCAGAGACAGGGTTTCACCATGTTGGTCAGGCTGGTCTCGGATTCCCAACCTCAGGTGATCCGCCCGCCTCAGCCTCCCAAAGTGCTGAGATTACAGGCATGAGCCACTGAGCCTGGCCCTCTCCTTTCTATTTTTAAAATCTTTTTTGTGGCTGGGAGCAGTGGCTCACGCCTGTAATCCCAGCACTTTGGAAGGCCGAGGCAGGTGGAACACTTGAGGTCAAGAGTTTGAGAACAGCCTGACCAACACAGTGAAACCCCATCTCTACTAAAAATACAAAAGAATTAGCTGGGCGTGGTGCCGGGTGCCTGTATTCTCAGCTACGAGAGGCTGAGGCAGGAGAATCGTTTAAACTCTGGAGGCGGAGGTTGCAGCAAGGTGATATTGCGCCACTGCACTCCAGCCTGGGCAACAGAGCGAGACTCCATCTCTAAATAAATAAATAAATAAGGAGCTGTATTTCAGAATTTGGAGAAGGTGACACTAAGAGTACAGAATACACAGCTTTTGTTTGTTTGTTTGTTTTTATGGTTTTTTTTTTTGTTGTTGTTGTTTTGAGACAGAGTCTCGCTCTGTCACCCAGGCTGGAGTGCAGTGGTGCAATCTCGGCTCACTGCAATCTCTGCCTCCCCGGTTCAAGCAAGTCTCCTGCCTCAATCTCCCGAGTAGCTGGGATCATAGGTGCCCGCCACCACTCCTGGCTAATTTTTGTATTTTTAGTAGAGACGGGGTTTCACCATGTTGGTCAGGCTGATCTCGAACTCTTGACCTCATGATCCCCCCACCTCGGCCTCCCAAAGTGCTGGGATTACAGGCATGAGCCACCAAGCCTGGCTCCAAAAAATATTTATTAAAACTATGTTAATGCTGGCCGGGCACGGTGGCTCACGCCTGTAATCCCAGCACTTTGGGAGGCTGAGGTGGGCGGATCACGAGGTCAGGAGATCAAGATCATCCTGTCTAACACGTTGAAACCCCGTCTGCACTAAAAATACAAAAAATTAGCCGGGTGTGGTGGTGGGTGCCTGTAGTCTCAGCTACTCGAGAGGCTGAGGCAGGAGAATGGCATGAACCCAGGAGGCAGAGGCTGCAGTGAGCCAAGATTGCGCCACTGCACTCCAGCCTGAGTGAAGAGCGAGACTCCATCTCAAAACAAAACAAAACAAAAACAACAACAACCTGTTAATGCTTAACTACACAAAAATGATAATGAGATAAATGTGCATTTATTTAGAGAACTGAATGTTAGTCAGGCCAGTCCCTGCAGAGGCAATTTCCAGCATGACCTGGTTCATTTGTGAAGACAGAGCAATCCTTGTGTGTTTTATTTGTTTGAGATGGATCTCGCTCTGTTGCCCAGACTGGAGTACAATGGCATGATCTCAGCTCTCTGCCACCTCTGGGTTCAAGTAGCTGAGATTACAGGCTTGTGCCTCCATGACCAGCTAATTTTTGTATTTTCACTAGAGATGAGGTTTCACCAGTTTGGGCAGGCTGGTCTCAAACTCCTGACCTCAAGTGATCCACCCACCTCGGCCTCCCAAAGTGCTGGGATGACAGCTGCCTGGTCAGCAACTGTTGTTTAGACATACACATTTTATTTGCTTGTCCAGCATGATCAGCCCTCCACTTTTTAAATTTTCTTTTATTTATTTTTTTTGAGACAGAGTCTCACTCGGTTGCCCAGGTTGGAGTCCCGTGGCGTGATTTTGACTCACTGCAACCTCTGCTTCCCAGGTTCGAGCAATTCTCCTGCCTCAGCTTCCCGAGTAGCTGGGATTACAGGTGCGCGTCCCCATGCCCGGCTAATTTTTGTATTTTTAGTAGAGACAGGGTTTCACCATGTTGGCCGGGTTGGTCTCGAACTCCTGACCTCAGGTGATTTGCCTGCCTTGGCCTCCCAAAGTGCTGGGATTACAAGTGTGAGCCATTGCACCCGGCCTTAAATTGTATTTTTTATTTTTTTTTTGTAGAGACGGGCTCTCGCTGTGTTGCCCAGGCTGGTCTTGAACTCCTGACCTCAAGTAATCTTCCCACCTCGGTCTCCAAAAGGGCTGGGATTACAGGGGTGAGCCACTGCACCCCACCTTCCCTCTACTTCTTGATGGTTTGCTTCTGCTATGAATGTGCATGTCCAGTTGTCTGCTTCTTAGAACAGATATTTACCTTCCTCATTCATCGGCCATTGGAGGACTGGGACCACTCAGATTATTGATCCGGCCCATTCTTCCGGGAGAGTTTCCTGGTGGCTGTCTTCCATCATCATAACCGGAATCAGATGAGTTTCCGTAGCCTTTCTTTCCCCCCACATCTTTGCTGAAGCAGAGTTTTGAAAAACAAAACCACAAACTAAGCTATTCCCCAGAAGAAATCTGTAATCAAAGATAAGGTCTGCCAGGCACAGTGGCGCTCACGCGTTCTGGAGGCCAAGGTGGGCCTCCAGAAGGTCCACTCCTGAGGTCAGGAGTCCACTCCTGAGGTCAGGAGTTCTAGACCTGCCAGGCCAACATGGTAAAACCTCGTCTCTACTAAAAATATAAAAATTAGCTGGTTGTGGTGGCGCATACCTGTAATCTCAGCTACCTGGGAGGCTGAGGCAAGAGAATTGCTTGAACCTGGGAAGTGGAGGTTGCAGTGAGCCAAGATTGCACCACTGCACTCCAGCCTGGGTGACAGACAGAGCAAGACTGTGTCGCAAAAATATACATAAATAAAATAAAAAGTAAAATAAAAATACAAAAGTTGGTTGGGTGCGGTGACTCACGCCTGCAATCCCAGCACTTTGGGAGGCTGAGGCGGGCAAATCATGAGATCAGAAGTTCAAGACCATCCTGGCTAACACGGTGAAACCCTGTCTCTACTAAAAATACAAAAAATTAGCTGTGCGTGGTGACACACGCCTGTAGTCCCAGCTACTTGGGAGGCTAAGGCAGGAGAATCACTTGAACCTGGGAGGTGGAGATTGCAGTGAGCCGAGATCGTGCCACTGCACTCCAGCCTGGGTCACAGAGCAAGACTCCATCTCAGAAAAAAAAAAAAAAAAAAAATTAGCATGGCGGTGGGCACCTGTAATCCCAGCTACTTGGGAGGCTGAGGCAGAATTTCTCGAACCTGGGAGGTTGCAGTGAGCCGAGCCAAGATCACACCTCTGCACTCCAGCCTGGGCAACAGAGCAAGACTTTGTCTAAAAAAAAAAAAAAAAAAAGAAAAAGAAAAAAAATTTAAATAGGCCGGGAGCAGTGACTCATGCCTGTAATCCCAGCCCAGCCCTTTGGGAGGCCAAGGTGGGTGGATCGCTTGAGGTGAGGAGTTCGAGACCAGGCTAGCCAACATGGTGTAACCCTGTCTCTACTAAAAACACAAAAATTAGCTGGGCCTGGTGGCACACGCCTGTAATCCCAGCTACTTGGGAGGCTGAGGCAGGAGAATCACTTAAACCTAGGAGGCAGGGGTTGTGGCAAGCCAAGATCGTGTCACTGCACTCTAGCCAGGGTGACAGAGCGAGACTCTGTCTCAAAAAAATAAAAAAGAAATTCAGCAAGTGAAGAGTTCAGCAATTCAAATATTAAGGTGAGTGTAAAGGAACGCCCAGGATGTGGCCCAGGATGGAGTAGGGGGATATTATTTTAGCAGAAAGCTCAGGCCACAAGACAGGAGGAGCCAGCCTTGTTGGGGATGAAGGGAAGAGCATTACAGGCTGAGGGAAATGCAAGGCGGTTGCATGGGACACCATGGGATGGCTTCTGCCCTCGGTGGGCAGCCTCTGGTCTGAGGCCATTCTTTGGCCTGCCTGAGACTGCCTGGCACCCGGGAGGAAACCCTGCCCTTCCTGAAGATAGAAGCAAAGGTCTGGGGAATCTCTGCTTCCGTTTTCCCTGAGAAAAAGCTTAAAGGAGCAGAGGACTGGTAGGTGCCTCCTCCCTCTGCCAGCCTGCCCCCAACCATGGCCATCCCACTCCCATCTCAAAAAGGCTCGGACCCTGATCAAGGAGTCATCTCCCTTGTCCCAGCACCTCCAGTTGGCCCAGTCTCCAAAACGGATGTCAAATTCAGCCCTTTCTCCAAGCACACTGCCCAGTCCAGGCCCCATTATTCATCTGGACTACAACAGTCACCACCTCTCCCATTTCCTAGCTGCAGCTCTTGAAGCCTCAACTGGGCCTTGTGAACACTTGAGTCAGGGCAAGGTCCTTCCTCCGCTCACAACCCTCCATAGCTCCCACCTCACTGGGCATAAAAACCAAAGTCCTGGCCGGGCATGGTGGCTCAAGTCTGTTATCCCAGCACTTTGGGAGGCCAAGGTGGGCGGATCACCAGAGGTCAGGAGCTAGAGACCAACCTGGCGAAACCCCATCTCTACTAAAAATACAAAAATTAGGCATGGTGACGCACCCTTGTAGCCCCAGCTGAGGAGGGAGAATCACTTGAACCTGAGAGGCAGAGGTTGCAGTGAGCCGAGATCACGCCACTGCACTCCAGCCCGGGTGACAGAATGAGACTGGGGTTCACAAACAGATAAAACAACAAAGTCCTCCCCAGGTGACAGGCACTTTCACTTATCTGCCCTGTCATCTCCCTGCCTGCTCCTCTCCTCCAGTCTCTTCCTTTGCTAAGCCTGCTCCAGCCACGCTTGTCTCCTGGATGTTCCTTTTTTTTTTTTTTTTTTTGAGGCAGAGTCTCACTCTGTCACACAGGCTGGAGTGCAGTGCATGGATCTTGGCTCACTGCAACCTCCGCCTGCTGGGTTCAAGAAATTCTCCTGCCTCAGCCTCCCAAGTAGGTGGAATTACAGGGGTGCACCACCACACTCAGCTAATTTTTGTATTTGTGTAAAGACGGGGTCTCCCTATGTTGCCCAGGCTGGTCTTGAACTCCTGGGCTCAAGGGATCCTCCCATCTCGGCCTCCCAAAAGGCTGGGATTACAGACGGGAGCCACCGCGCCCAGCTGGATTTTTGTCTGACTCTGTTCATTCTTGCGTCCCCAGTACCTGAAAGGATGCCAAGCACACAGTAGGCGCTTAATAAACATTGAGCCACATGTTGAGAAAAGAACGGCGCCATTGTGGCTGCAAGTGGGACTTGGACCGCGCGGGGGAGCTCGCCGCCCGCGCACCTCGGGCTGGGGCGCGAGTCCGTAGTACCCGCCCGAGGAAGAACCCGTTGCGCAGGATTTTCCCAGGCCGTCTGAGGACCAGGGACGTCACCAGTCCCACTCTGTGACTTTGCTCAGGCCGTTCCGGGGCGGGAATTCAGTACCCCTCAGCCCCCCAAGAAAAAAATAACCCCGTGGAAATTCCTTGGGAATGACCGAGGCGGGGAAAATATGCGTCTCTGGATGGCCAGTGACTCGCAGCCCCCTTCCCCGATAGGAAGGGCCTGCGCGTCCCAGGCCCCTTCGCTTCCCTTTCTGCTGCGCGACCTCCCTGGCCCCTCTGAGATCTCCACGGCGACGCCGCGCTAGCCCCACAACAGGAAAGCCTTAGGCGGCGCGACTTGGCGCTTGGAGACTTCAGAGTCCCCAGCCTCGACGTGGTGGATGTCGAGTCTTGGGGTCACACGCACAGGCGGTGGCCAAGCAAACACCCACTCATATTTAATGCACGCGCCTGGGTTGCGGGAGCCTCGCGCGGAGGGCAAGGGTTCGAGCACCCCCTCTCCCTGCCTCACCTCGGAGCCTGGGGGCTGCCTTGTTTCCCAGCTGCAGGAAGGGGTTCGAGCGCCCCTTCTCTCTGCCTCGCCTCGGCGCCTGGGGGCTGCTGCCTCAGTTTCCCAGCGACAGGTAGGGGTTTCGAGCGCCCCCCTCTCCTCCCTCGTCAAGATCCAAGCTAGCCGCCTCAGTTTCCCCGCGGAGCCTGGGACGCCAGCGGAAGGGCTCGGCGCATGGGGATCACGCAGCTTCCTTCCTTTTTCTGGGAGCTGTAAAGACGCTCCCGCGGCCAAGGCCGAAAGGGGAAGCGAGGAGGCCGCGGGGATGTGAGTGCCCACGGGTGTAGAGAGAGGACACCGATTTCCCCGGACGTGGTGAGACGGCGCATCGTCACTCCCACGGTTCACGTTAGCCGGGAGGTGCCTGGCTCTGCTCTGGCCGCTTCTTGAGAAATGCCCGTGTCAGCTGGGTGGGGACGTGACCCTAGGGGGAGGGGCACCCCTCAGGGGAGGGAGCCCGGGGAGGATTCCTGGTCCCCCACCCAGGCAAGGGGCTCATCCACTCGATTAAAGAGGCCTGCGTAAACTGGAGAGAGAGGACTTGAGTTCGGATCCCTTCGCAGCCTGGAGTCTCAGTTTACTGCTTTGTGAAATGGACACAGTAACAGTCCCCACTCTCCGGGGTAGTTGGCAGTATTTAACAGTACTTAATAAACCGCTTAGCGCGGTGTAGACCGTGATTCAAGCTTAGCCTGGCCGGGGAACTGGAGGCGTGTGGACCGGGAGCAGCCCCCGGGGTCATCGCCCCGCCACCGCCGCCCGATTGCTTTAGCTCGGAAATTCCGGAGCTGCAGCGGCCAGAGAGGGAGGACGACCCTGCTCGGCCCTGGCACCCTCTCAGTCCGGAAATACAGCAGCATTTGTTCCGGAGGGGAAGGCGCGAGGTTTCCGGGAAAGCAGCACCGCCCCTTAGCCCCCAGGTGGCTAGCTCTATAAAGGACCTCGCGCCCCACTGCGTCCCACTCGACGCTGAGCTCCTCTGCTACTCAGAGCTGCAACCTTGGCCTCGCTATGGCTCCCAGCGGCCCCCAGCCCGCACTGCCCACACTCGTGGTCCTGCTCGGGGCTCTGCTCCTAGGTGAGTCAGGGGTGGGGATTGCCATCGGGCCAGCTCCGCAAAACTCCGGGAGGACCGGTTCCCAGGTCAGGTCATGCATACTTAGGTAGCTGTTTATGGGAAGGCGGCTAGAGACAGCGATTGAAAGGCAACAGTCAGTGGGTTCGAATCCAGACTCTGCATCACCTCCACGTGTGGCCTCGGGCTATACATTGCAGCTTTGAAAAAGGCGGTTGGAGATGGAAGGGAGGGGCAGACCTCATTTTGTTGCCCAGGCCGGTCTTGAACTCCTGGGCTCTTGTGTGGGCCACCGCCTTGCTTGACTAGATTGGGTCTCTTAAACTTCAGTTTCTCAGCTGTAAAACGGGAAACGTCATAGCAGCCACCTGGCAGGGTATCTTGGCCCAGCACAGCACCTGGCCCCAGGACTCAATCATGATGGTTTGGGAACTTGGCTGTGTGCCAACCCAACAAGGCTTAAGGGACCCCCACCCACTTCAAGATGTATATTCTGTTCCTCATCCTCTCTGCCCCTGGGGAAGTCCAGGGCTGCTTCTACTCAGGGGAATTCCAGAGCTGACTTATCCGTGGCCCAAGGCTGAGAAGTGGGAGGCGCCAGCACACCCTCCCCCAGCTCCAGCCTAGCTAGGACAGAGGGAAGGGGTCAGAGGATCTTTCCCGGTCGTGTAAGTTTGGGGAACCAGGAAGGTGAGAGATTGACAGCTTGGTTAACAGCTCAACAAAGCCTCAGATCCAGGCCAGCGTGGTGGTTCATGCCTGTAATCCTGACACTTTAGGAGGCCCAGACGGGTGAATCACTTAAGGTCAGGAGTTGGAGACCAGCCTGGCCAACATGGCAAAAGCCCGTCTCTACTAAAAATACAAAAATTAGCTGGCATGGCGGTGGGCACCCGTGATCCCAGCTACTCGGGAAGCTGAGGCAGGAAAATCCCTTAAACCCAGGAGGCGGAGGTTGCAGTGAGCTGAGATGGTGCCACTGCACTCCAGCCTGGGAGACATAGAGAGATTTGGTCTCAAAAAACAAAGCGTTCTGATCCAGACTCAGACCCAGATCACACTGCTTTCTAACTGAGTAACCATTTCCCTTTATGAAATGGGAATGGTCCCAGAATCTCCCTTGGAAAATATATGGAGTCAATGTTCTCACACCCCCATCCAAGATAGAACAAATCCGAGACAAGAATCTTTGAAGTGGGGCAGTGCTGGGCTCAGACATTTTTTCCCACCTTCGGAGGCAGCAGAATCTGAGGGACCTAATCCAAATAGGCCTGCCCTGCCGCCTGCCCTCCCTCCATCCCTCCCTCCCTCCCTCCCTTCCTTCTTTCCTTCCTTCCTTCCTTTTTTTGAGACAGAGTCTCACTCTGTCACCTAGGCTGGAGCGCAGTGGCACGGTCTGGGCTCACTGCAACCTCTACCTCTCAGGTTCAAGCGATTCTTCTGCCTCAGCCTCCCTGAGTAGCTGGGACTACAGGCGTGTGCCACCACGCCCGGCTAATCACTGTGTTAGCCAGGATGGTCTTGATCTCCTGACCTCGTGATCTGCCCATCTCAGCCTCCCAAAGTGCTGGAATTACATGCATGAGCCACAGTGCCCACCCTATAAGCCCCTTCTTTCTTTCTTTCTTTCTTTCTTTTTTTTATTTTGAGATGGAGTCTTGCTCATCCCGCAGGCTGGAGTGCAGTGGCACTATCTCGGCTCACTGCAAGCTCTGCCTCCTGGGTTCACGCCATTCTCCTGTCTCAGCCTCCGGAGTAGCTGGGACTACAGGCGCCCGCCACCACGCCCGGCTAATTTTTTTGTATTTTTAGCAAAGACAGGGTTTCACGGTGTTAGCCAGGATGGCCTTGATCTCCTGACCTCGTGATCCGCCCGCCTCGGCCTCCCAAAGTGCTGGGATTACAGGTGTGAGCCACCGCTCCCAGCAGCCCCTTTCTTACCTGCCCTTACCTGCGAGATAGCCAGTTGCTACCTGCCCTGTGCTGAGTTACTTGTATTAGCAAGGAACAGGGTGGCTATACTCACACACCTTACAGATGGGGAAATTGAGGCCCAAAGAGGGGGAAGCTACGTGTCTCAGGGAGTGAGGAGCCAGTCTGATTCCTGGAGGGCTGACTCTCTCCACCTTACTTCTTGGGAGGGAGGAGGGCACCAACTTCACGTTAAAATCTGGTTGGACACAGTGACTCACACCTGTAATCCTGGCATTTTGGGAGGCTTAGGTGGGAGAATCGCTTGAGGCGAAGAGTTTGAGATCAGCCTTAGCAACATAGTGAGACCCCATGTCTACAAAAATGTTTTTCAAATATTAGCCAGGTATGGTGGTGTCCTGTAGTCCCAGCTACTTGGGAGGCTGAGGTGGGAGGATCACTTGAGCCCAGGAGTTCAAGGTTACAGTGAGCTATGATTGTACCACTGTATTCCAGCCTGGGTGACAGAGGGAGACCTGTTAAAAAAACAAAAAAACCGATGGCTAAAATCCTCCCATGGCTCCCTATTGCCCTAAGTATAAAGAACACATGTGGCCGGGCACGGTGTCTCACACCTTATAATCCCAGCACTTTGGGAGGCTGAGGTGGGCAGATCACTTGAGGCCAGGAGTTTGAAAGCAGCCTGGCCAACGTGGCGAAACCCCATCTCTACTAAAAATACAAAAATTAGCCGGGTGTGGTGGTGCTTGCCTTAGTCCCAGATACTCTGGAGGCTGAGGCAGGAGAATCACTTGAACCTGGGAGGCGGAGGTTGCAGTGAGCTGATATCGCGCCACTGCACTCCAGTCTGAGTGACAAAGCGAGACTCCATCTCAAAAATAATAATAATAATAAATAACAGCACACATCTTTAGCATGGCCTTCAGTGCCCATGGGATCTTCCTTAATTGATCTCCCGCTCTTCATCCTTGCTCACTCAGCTCCAGCCACCCTGCCCGAGGACCTCTGTACTTGCCTGGAACTTACTTCCCTTTTCTCTGGACAGCCAGCCCTTTCTCATCATTTCGATCTCTGCTGAAATATTACCCTGTCACCAAGGCACTGTCTATTCTATCACCCTGTTTTGTTTTTGTCAAAGCTCATATTAACATCAGTTATTAATTATCTTGTTTGCTCATAATTTTTTTTTTTTTTTTTTTTTTTGAGACAGAGCCTCGTTCTGTTGCTCAGTCTGGAGTACAGTGGCACAATCTTGGCTCACTGTAACCTCCACCTCCCGGGTTCAAGTGATTCTGGTGCCTCAGCCTCCCAAATAGCTGGGACTACAGGCACATCCCACCATGACCGGCTAATTTTTGTATTTTTAGTGGAGACGAGGTTTCGCCATGTTGGCCAGGCTGATCTCAAATTCCTGACCTCAAGTGATCTGCCCGCCTTGGCTCCCAAAGTGCTGGGATTACAGGCGTGAGCCACCATGCCTGGCCTGCTCATGAATTTTTCTCTTTAACTTCCACATCGAAGGCAAAGTATTGTCTTGTTGAGGCTGTGCCTCCAGCACCCGGCGCAGGCTGGGCGCACATTCCCATTGATGAACCTGATTTGTAATGCCTGTCACCTCTTCCCGCGTTTCTTCTAGGACCTGGCAATGCCCAGACATCTGTGTTCCCCCCAGAAGTCATCCTGCCCCGGGGAGGCTCCGTGAAAGTGAATTGCAGTGCCTCCTGTGACCAGCCCATCTCGTTGGGCATGGAGACTCCGTTGCCTAAAAAGGAGATACTCCCGGGTGGAAACAACTGGAAGATGTATGAACTGAGCAATGTGCAGGAAGATAGTCAACCAATGTGCTATTCAAACTGCCCTGATGGGCAGTCATCAGCTAAAACCCTCCTCACCGTGTACTGTGAGTAACTGAGCCCGGAGGGCTGGACGAGGCAGACTGGAGTGGGAGAGACGTAGAGGGGCACCTGCAGTGGCCTGGGAGAATCTTTGTTACTTGCTGGTAGGGTCAAGGAGGGGCTCCTTGAAGGGTAGGTGGGGACATCCTTAGAAAGTCCCTTTAGGCCAGGCACGGTGGCTCATGCCTGTAATCCCAGCAATTTGGGAGGCCGAGGCGGGCGGATCACGAGATCAGGAGATCGAGACCATCCTGGCTAACACGGTGAAACCCCATCTCTACAAAACAAAAATACAAAAAAACTAGCCGGGCAAAGTGGCGGGCGCCTATAGTCCCAGCTACTCAGGAGGCTGAGGCAGGAGAATGGCGTGAACCTGGGAGGCGGAGCTTGCAGTGAGCCAAGATCCGGCCACTGCACTCCAGCCTGGACGACAGAGCGAGACTCCGTCTCAAAAAAAAAAAACAAAAAAACAAAAAAATTAGCCAGGCATGGTGGAGTGTGCCTATAGTCCATCCCTGGGAGGCTGAAGCAGGAGAATCACTTGAACCCAGGAGGCCGAGGTTGCAGTGAGCTGAGATCATGCCACTGCACTCTAGCCAGCCTGGGTGACAGAGTGAGACTGTGTCTCAAAAAAAAAAAAAAAAAAAAATTAGCTAGGCATGGTGGCATAAGTCTGTAATCCCAGGTACTCATGAGGCTGAGGTGTGAGGATCACCTGAGCCCAGGGAGATGGAGGCTGCAGTGAGCTATGATCATGCCACTGCACTCCAGCATGGAAGACAGAATGAGACCCTGTCTCAAAAACAAAAACAAAAAAACAGCAAAAAAAAAAAAAAAAAAACCCAGTCCTGGAAAGAGGTCTATAGGTGTCCCTACCTACAAGGGAAGTGGTGGGAGTTATGGCACTATTCACTGCCACTTTGTACAAAGGGCAAATGGGAAAGGCTAGAGAGAGAAAGCGTGGCTTGGCCATACCACAGAATAGCATGCGACCGTGTAGAAGAATCAGGAAGTTCCTGTGAACTGAAAAAGAATAAGCTCTGGGGTGTATTGTAAAGTCAAAATGAAAGAAGGTGGCTGGGCGCAGTGGCTCATGCCTGTAATCCCAGCACTCTGGGAGGCTGAGATGGGCGGATCACCTGAGGTCAGTAGTTCGAGACCAGCCTGACCAACATGGAGAAACCCCGTCTCTACTAAAAATACAAAAAAAAATTAGCCAGGCATGGTGGCACATACTTGTAATCCCAGCTACTTGGGAGACTGAGGCAGGAGAATCTCTTGAACCTGGGAGGCAGAGGTTGCGGTGAGCCGAGATTACGCCATTGCACTCCAGCTTGGGCAAGAAGAGTGAAACTCCGTCTCAAAAAAAAAAAAAAAAGAAAAGAAAAGAAACGAAAGAAGGTATGTTGAATATGAATGGCATGCCACCCTCACATTAGGGAGTGGCAGAGGGGCAGTTTCGGGGAGGCTGTATTTATGTATAAAATAGTCCTAAAAGGAAGTGGGAGAAATGACAATATTAGTTGGCTATGAGAAGACAGGCTGCGAGGCTGTGGGAGAGGGTTTGGGTGTGGAGAATTCTTTTTTTTTTTTTTTTTTGAGACAGAGTTTCACTCTTGTTGCCCAGGCTGGAGTGCAATGGCATGATCTCTGCTCACTGCAACCCCCGCCTCCCGAGTTTAAGTGATTCTCCTGCCTCAGCCTCCCGAGTAGCTGGGATTATAGGCACCCGCCACCACGCCTGGCAAATTTTGTATTTTTAGTAGAGACAGGGTTTCTCCATGTTGGTCAGGCTGGTCTCAAACCCCAACCTCAGGTGATCCGCCCGCCTCGGCCTCCCAAAGTGCTGGGATTACAACGTGAGCCACTGCGCCCGACCGAGAATTCTTTTTTGTTGTTGTTGTCTTTTTGAGACAGAATCTTGCAGTGTCCCCAGCCTGGAGTGCAATGACATGATCTCGGCTCACTGCAACCTCTCCCTCCTGGGTTCAAGCGATTCTTCTGCCTCAGCCCCCCAAGTAGCTAGAATTACAGGCGCCCACCACCATGCCCGGCTAATTTTTGTATTTTTAGTAGAGACAGGGTTTCATCATGTTGGCCAGGCTGGTCTCGATCTCCTGACCTTGTGATCTGCCCGCCTCGGCCTCCCAAAGGCTGGGATTACAGGCGTTAGCCACTGCGCTCAGCTGAGAATTCTCTTTGCGTTCTTCCTACTTTGGGGACTTTGAATGGTGAGAATTAGTTACCAAGGCCAAAATAAGGAATTCAAATGAAAACAAAACAAAATCAAAGAAGAAAAAACAGAAGAGCACTGGGCAGGCCAGGCACAGTGGCTCTATATGCCTATAATCCCAGCGATTTAGGAGGCCGAAGTAGGAGGATTTGTTAGAGGCCAGGAGTTGGACACCAGCCTGGGCAACACAGCAAGACCCCATAGCTACAAAAAATAAAAAACCTAGCCAAGCGTGGGTGGCATACTTGTAGTCCCAGATACTCAGGAGGCTGAGGTGGGAGGATCACCTGAGCCCGGGATGTCCAGGCTGCAGTGAGCCGTGATGACACCACTGCACTCCAGCCTGGGTGACTGAGAGAGACCCTGTCTCTAAAAAATAAAAACTGGGCCGGGCGCGGTGGCTCACACCTGTAATCCCAGCACTTTGGGAGGCCGAGGCGGGCGGATCACAAGGTCAGGAGATCGAGACCACGGTGAAACCCCGTCTCTACTAAAAATACAAAAAAATTAGCCGGGCGCGGTTGTGGGCGCCTGTAGTCCCAGCTACTCGGGAGGCTGAGGCAGGAGAATGGCGTGAACCCGGGAGGCGGAGCTTGCAGTGAGCCGAGATCGCGCCACTGCACTCCAGCCTGGGCGACAGAGCGAGACTCCGTCTCAATAAATAAATAAATAAATAAATAAATAAATAAATAAATAAAAACTGGCCAAGTGGCTTTGGGATTAGCCTTGGGTTCTAGTCCTAGCAAGGCCTTTAACAGTGTGGGGGACATGGCTTCTGTGTTTACTTTGCAATCAGGTGAGACCTCCTCTGATGGGTAAAATGACACGGTGAGGGACAAAGGACATTCTCCTATCATTGTGTCAGGACAAGGAAGCCTCTGGGTAAATGATCAGCTTTGCTCCTGATTTGGAGGGTGGGTGAGCAGATGCTGACCTTCCCAGGTGAGGGAAGTCCCTGAACATTCCAAGCAGCTTCTGAAACCCCCAGGGAAACCTCTTTGAAGGTCTTTTCTGCATCTCTGATAGGTTGTTTTTTTGTTTTTGTTTTTATTTGAGACAGAGTCTTGCTATGTTGCCCAGGCTGGATCACTGCAACCTCCATCTCCCAAGTTCAAGCAATTCTCCTGCCTCATCCTCTCTAGTAGCTGGGACTACAGGCACCCGCCACCATGCCTGGCTAATTTTTGTATTTTTAGTAGAGACAGGGTTTCACCAAGTTGACCAGACTAGTCTCTAATTCCAGATCTCTGGTGATCCACCTGCCTCAGCCTCCCAAATGCTGGGATTACAGTCTTGAGCCACCGCTCCTGCCTCTGCCTGATAGCTGAGAGTGTAGAATTCCAGGTTTGAGACCTGGCTCTGCCACATTTCTCCCTCTATGACTGTCAGTGCCCCACTTTGCCTGAGTTTTTACCTCTGTGAAATGGAGCAGATGGCTGGCACAGGTAGCAAAGGAGTAAAAGGTGTGTGGGAGGGTGTTACCTGAGAGAGACTGTAGCTTAGTCTTGCACCACCCCTGGTGTAAACATAAAGAAGCCTCCCTGGATGGCTCAATCTTCTCCAAAAAGGTTAGAGGTGTAATTCCTAGAGGAGGTGACCACTAGCTGGGCTTTGAAGGATGTGTAGGAGTTCATAAAGACAGGCATTCTGGGGAGGGGGAATAGCCTGGGCAAAAGTTTGGAGCAGGGAGGAATCTTGATGGGGGCAGGAGGAGGAGGAGGTAGGTTAGTGTGGGCCAGGTGCAGTGGCTCACACCTGTAATCCCAGCGCTTTGGGAGGCCAAAGCAAGAGGATTGATTGAGCCCAGGAGTTCGAGACCAGCCTGGGCAACATAGTGACACCCTGTCTCTAAGAAAAAATAAAAAAATTGGCAGGGGGCCGGGCGCGGTGGCTCAAGCCTGTAATCCCAGCACTTTGGGAGGCCGAGACGGGCGGATCACTAGGTCAGGAGATAGAGACCATCCTGGCTAACACGGTGAAACCCCGTCTCTACTAAAAAATACAAAAAAAACTAGCCGGGCGAGGTGGCGGGCGCCTGTAGTCCCAGCTACACAGGAGGCTGAGACAGGAGAATGGCCCGAACCCGGGAGGCGGAGCTTGCAGTGAGCTGAGATCCGGCCACTGCACTCCAGCCTGGGCGACAGAGCGAGACTCCATCTCAAAAAAAAAAAAAAAAAAAAAATTGGCAGGGTACAGTGGCATATGCTTGGACTCTTAACTATTCTGGAGGCTCAAGTGAGAGGATCATTTGAGCCCAGGTATTTTTTTGTTTTTGTTTTTTTGAGATGGATTCTCTCTCTGTGGCCCAGGCTGGAGTGCAATGGTGCCATCTTGGCTCACTGCAGCCTCCGCCTCCTGGGTTCAACCGATTCTCCTGCCTCAGCCTCCCAAGTTGCTGGGATTACAGGTGCCCACCATCATGCCCAGCTAATTTTTTTGTATTTTTAGTAGAGATAGGGTTTTACCATGTTAGCCAGGCTAGCCTTGAACACCTGACCTCAAGTGATCCTCCTGCCTCGGCTTCCCAAAGTGCTGGGATTACAGGTATGAGCCACTGAGCCTGGTCAAGCCCAGGAATGTGAGGTTACAGTCAGCTGTGATTGCACCACTGCATTCCAGCCCGGATGACAGAGAGAGACCCTACCCCTAAAAAAAAAAAGTTGATTGATGGGAGGAGGGGTGAGGTTGGCAGTGCCTTGAATGCCAGGTGGAGGAGCTGGGACTTCCCTTCTCGGGGTGATAGGGAGTCTTGGAGGGTTTGTGAGCAGGCCAGGGATTAGATAGCTGAAGGCTGGATTTACCGGAAGCCAAACAGCAGTTGGCTATGGTCCTTGTCCACGCGGCCCATGTTGTGGGCAGTGACCGTATCCAAGAAGGGAAGGACAGACAAGTATTTGAATACTTCAGTGACCAGGATTTGGTAAAGGACTGAAGGTCAGAGTCAGGAGAGGTGAGAGCAGGAGACACTCCCTTCCCTCTGCACCAGGCAGCTGAGCTGGGTTTCCTCTAGGGGCTGAGGTTTGAGGGTACCTCAAGTTCTCTAAGAGTCTGTAGGAGGTGGTAAGAAAGAAGAGCTGGAAGGCCGGGCGCGGTGGCTCAAGCCTGTAATCCCAGCACTTTGGGAGGCCGAGACGGGCGGATCACGAGGTCAGGAGATCGAGACCATCCTGGCTAACACGGTGAAACCCCATCTCTACTAAAATACAAAAAAAAAAACTAGCCGGGCGAGGTGGCGGGCGCCTGTACTCCCAGCTACTCGGGAGGCTGAGGCAGGAGAATGGCGTGAACCCGGGAGGCGGGGCTTGCAGTGAGCTGAGATCCGGCCACTGCACTCCAGCCTGGGCAACAGAGCCAGACTCTGTCTCAAAAAAAAAAAAAAAAAAAGAAAGAAGAGCTGGAAGTCAGAGTTTTCTTGACCATATATATATATATTTTTTTTAACAGCTTAACAGCTTTCTGTTTTATTTTTAGACACAGGGTCTCACTTTGTCACCCAGGCTGGAGTGCAGTGGTACAATCATAGCTGACTGCAGCCTCCAACTCCCAGGTTCAAGAAATTCTCCTCCCACCCTTAGCCTCCTGAGTAGCTGGGACTACAGGTGTGGGCCGCCAGAAAGCCCAGCTTGTTTTTTTTTGTTTTTTTTTTTGGTGTTTGTTTTGAGACGGAGTTTCACTCTTGTTGCCCAGGCTGGAGTGCAATGGCACGATCTTGGCTCACCACAAGCTCTGCCCCCCAGGTTCAAGCAATTCTCCTGCCTCAGCCTCCTGAGTAGCTGGGATTACAGGCATGCGCCACCACGCAAGGCTAACTTTGTGGTTTTAGTAGAGATGGTGCTTCTCCATTTTGGTCAGGCTGGTCTCGAACTCCCGACCTCAGGTGATCCACCCACCTCGGCCTCCCAAAGTGTTGGGATTACAGGCATGAGCCACTGTGTGGCCTTTTTTTTTTTTTGAGACGGAGTCTCCCCCTGTCGCCCAGGCTGGAGTACAGTGGCGTGATCTCAGCTCACTGCAAGCTCCGCCTCTCAGCTTCACACCATTCTCCTGTCTCAGCCTCCCAAGTAGCTGGGACTACAGGCGCCTACCACCACGCCCAGCTAATTTTTTGTATTTTTAGTAGAGAAGGGGTTTCACCGTGTTAGCCAGGATGGTCTTGATCTCCTGACCTCGTGATCCACCCGCCTTGGCCTCCCAAAGAGTTGGGATTACAGGTGTGAGCCACCACGCCTGGCCTGGCCAGGCTGGTCTTAAACTCCTGACTTCAGGTGATCCATCCACTCCGGCCTCCCAAAGTGCTGGGATTACAGGCACGAGCCACTGCGCCTGGCTGAAGCACAGCTTGTTTTTTATTTTTTATTTTTTTTTGAGAAATGAGGTCTCGCAATGTTGCCCAAGCTAGCCTTGAACTCCTGGCCTCAAAAGATCCCGCCTTGGCCTCCCAAAGTACTGAGATTACAGGTGTGAGCCACCATGCTCCAGCCTTGCTTTCTTGAGATATGATTTAGAATACCATAAAATTAATCGCTTTTAAGCATACAATTCAATGACTTTTGTACAAACAACCATGACTATAATCTAATTTTAAAATATTTCCATCACTCTAAAAATGAAACCTCCTGCTTATATACGGCGACTCTGTCTACCTCTTAAGTGAATTCATAATACTCCCACCTCTAATAACCCTATTTTACAGTTAAGGAAACTGAGGTTCAGAGAGACAAAGTCACTTACCCACAGCAAAGAAGCAAGACTGGATATCAAATGCAGGACCCCCGGGTCCTGATGCTTTTTTTTTTTTTTTTTCTCTGAAAGAGAATCTCACTGTGTCACCCAGTCTAGAGTGCAGTGGCATGATCTTGGTTCACTGCAATCTCTGCCTCCTGGGCTCAAGTGATCCTTTCACCTCAGCCTCCCAGGTAGCTGGAATTACAGGCACATAACACCACACCTGGCAAATTTTTGTATTTTTAGTAGAGACGGGGTTTCACCATGTTGGCCAGACTGGTCTCGAACTCCTGACCTCAGGTGATTGCCTGCCTCAGTCTCCCAAAGTGTTGAGATTATAGGCATGAGCCACCACGCACAGCCTTTTTGTTGTTAGGCTCTGTCATTCATGACTTTTTTTTTTTTTTTTTTTTTTTTTTTTGAGACGGAGTCTTGCTCTGTCGCCCAGGCTGGGGTGCAGTGGCCGGATCTCAGCTCACTGCAAGCTCCACCTCCGGGTTTACGCCATTCTCCTGCCTCAGCCTCCTGAGTAGCTGGGACTACAGGCGCCCACCACCTCGCCCGGCTAGTTTTTTGTATTTTTTAGTAGAGATGGGGTTTCACTGTGTTAGCCAGGATGGTCTCGATCTCCTGACCTCGTGATCCACCCGTCTCGGCCTCCCAAAGTGCTGGGATTACAGGCTTGAGCCACCGCGCCCGGCCTTTTTTTTTTTTTTTTTTTTAATAGAAATGGGGTATTTCTTTTTTTTTTTTTTTTTTTTTTGAGACAGAGTCTCGCTCTGTCACCCAGGCTGGAGTGCAGTGGCCGGATCTCAGCTCACTGCAAGCTCCGCCTCCCAGGTTTACGCCATTCTCCTGCCTCAGCCTCCCGAGTAGCTGGGACTACAGGCGCCCATCACCTCGCCCGGCTAGTTTTTTGTATTTTTTAGTAGAGACGGGGTTTCACGGGGTTAGCCAGGATGGTCTTGATCTCCTGACCTTGTGATCCGCCCATCTCGGCCTCCCAAAGTGCTGGGATTACAGGCTTGAGCCACTGCGCCCGGCCGAAATGGGGTATTTCTTTCCCAGGCTAAAGTATAGTGGCATGATCACAGCCCACTGTAGCCTTAAACTCCTGGGCTCAAGTGAGCTTCCTGCCTCAGCCTCCCAAGTAGCAGGGACTACAGGTTTGTACCACCACACCCAGTTAACCATTCATTCATTCATTTATTTTGAGATGGAGTCTCGCTCTGTCACCTAGGCTGGAGTGCAGTGGCACAATCTCAGCTCACTGCAACCTCCACCTCCCAGGTTCAAGCGATTCTTCTGCCTCAGCCTCCCGAGTAGCTGAGACTACAGGCATGTACCACCATGCCCGGCTAATTTGTGTATTTTTAGTAGAGATGGGGTTTCGCTATGTTGGTCAGTCTGGTCTCGAACTCCTGGCCTCATGATCCACCTGCCTTGGCCTCCCAAAATTCTGGGATTAAAGGCATGAGCCACCGCGCCCTGCCAACCTGTTTATTTTTTATTTTTCTTTGAGATGGGGGTCTCCCTATGTTGCCCAGGCTTGTCTTGAACTCCTGGCCTCAAGTGAGCCTCTTGCCTTGGCCTCACAAAGTGCTAGGATTACGGCCTGAGCCATCACACCTGGCTAACAGGTTTTTTGTTTTGTTTTGTTTTGTTTTAAAGAATGTCTAGGCCAGGTGTATTTGCTCTCACCTGTAATCCCAGCACTTTGGGAGGCCAGTGTGGGCAGATCATTTGAGGTCAGGAATTGGAGACCAGCCTGGGCAACATGCTGAAACCGCGTTTCTACTAAAAATACAAAAATTAGCTGGGTGTGGTGGCGCATGCCTGTAATACCAGCTACTCAGGAGGCTGAGGCAGGAGAATCGCTTGAACCCAGGAGGCAGAGGTTGCAGTGAGCCAAGATTGCACTATCGCCCTCCAGCCTGGGCGACAGAAGGAGACTCAGTTTAAAAAATTAATTAATTGGTTAAGAATAAAAATACAAAAATTAACCAGGTATGGTGATATGTGCCTGTAATCTGAGCTACTCAGGAGGCTGAAGCAGGAGAATTGCCTGAACCCCAGAGGCGGAGGTTGCAGTGAGTCGAGATCAAGCTACTGTTTGCCCAGTCTAGTGCATTGGGCTGCTGAATTTATTTGACCAGACACCTAGCAATTGACTTTGAAGTTCTTTTCCACTTTTCACTCTAAGATGCTGCTGTCATGAATAAGGAATTTTTGATCTCCTTCACAAACACTCGGGTCCCTCTTACCAGCTTTCACTTGACATTCCTATCTGCTTAGGTGTCTGGGAGTGTTTGGGGGAGATACCGAAGAGGTGGGGCTCCCAGGCAGGTGCGGTTTGTCTGTTAGGCAGGCAGCAAGGTCCAGTTCACCAGACACGCCCACCTCTGTTTTCCTGCAGGGACTCCAGAACGGGTGGAACTGGCACCCCTTCCCCCTTGGCAGCCGGTGGGCAAGAACCTTACCCTACGCTGCCAGGTGGAGGGTGGGGCACCCCGGGCCAACCTCACTGTGATGCTGCTCCGTGGGGAGAAGGAGCTGAGCCGGCAGTCAGCGGTGGGGGAGCCCGCCGAGGTCACGACCACGGTGCCCGTGGGCAGAGATGACCACGGAGCCAATTTCTCGTGCCGCACTGAACTGGACCTGCGGCCCTATGTGCTGAAGCTGTTTGAGAACACCTCAGCTCCTCACCAGCTCCAAACCTTTGGTGAGGATTGAAGAAGCCAGCAGGGAGAGGGTGGAGGTGGGGTATCCTGCAATGGGGTGCCTGTGGTTGCAGGATCTTTTGAGACGGGTGTGGCCCCGGCTAAGGGATGCGTGTGTTCTAGGCTGCTGAGTCACCCTGGAGGAGGATCTCGCAGGAGGGGGAATGAAATGCCCCAGAGAAGGGTTTCAGGATGTCCATCCCCAACTGCTCACACCTTCCTTCTCTCCCTAGACCTGCCAGCGACTCCCCCACAACTTGTCAGCCCCCAGGTCCTAGAGGTGGACACTCAGGGGACCGTGGTCTGTTCCCTGGACGGGCTGTTCCCAGTCTCAGAGGCTCAGGTCTCCCTGGAACTGGGGGACCAGAAGTTGAACACCACAATCACCTATGGCAACAACTCCCTCTCGGCCAAGGCCTCAGTCAAGGTGACCGCAGAGAAGGAGGGCACCCAGCAGCTGTTGTGTAGAGTAATGCTGGGGAACCAGACCCAGGAGACACGGCAGACAGTGACCATCTACAGTAAGAAGAGGCAGGGGTGGAGCGGGGCTTCTCGGGGGTGTGACCTGAATCCGGGACGGGGCTCACTGTGTGCTCATCCCAGGCTTTCCGGCACCCAACGTGAATCTGACCAAGCCAGAGGTCTCAGAAGGGACCGAGGTGATAGTGGAGTGTGAGGCCCACCCTAGAGCCAAGGTGATGCTGAATGGGGTTCCAGCCCAGCCACCGGGCCCGAGGGCCCAGTTCCTGCTGAAAGCCACCCCGGAGGACAACGGGCGCAGCTTCTCCTGCTCTGCAACCCTGGAGGTAGCCGGCCAGCTTGTACACAAGAACCAGACCCGGGAGCTCCGTGTCCTGTGTGAGTGGGGCTTCTGGTCAATGACCCCTATCCCCCAAAGCCCAATCCCTGAAGTCCCATCAGGTCTTGCCCTCCAAGTCCTGCCCCTACCCACCTACATGGCATCTTGTTGTGTTTTTCCAGATGGACCCCGACTGGACGAGAAGGATTGTCCGGGAAACTGGACGTGGCCAGAAAATTCCCAGCAGACTCCAATGTGCCAGGCTTGGGGGAACCCCTTGCCCCAGCTCAAGTGTCTAAAGGATGGCACTTTCCCACTGCCCATTGGGCAATCAGTGACTGTCACTCGGGATCTTGAGGGCACCTACCTCTGTCAGGCCAGGAGCACTCGAGGGGAGGTCACCCGCGAGGTGACCGTGAATGTGCTCTGTGAGTGAGCCGGCGTGCACAGCTGGGTGGGGGAAGGGGCCATGAACCCGATGCAATCCTCACCCCCCATTGTATCCTCCCCACAGCCCCCCGGTATGAGGTGGTCATCATCCCTGTGGTAGCAGCCGCAGTCATCCTGGGTACTGCAGGCGTCGCCACGTACCTCTACAACCGCCAGCGGAAGATCAGGAAATACAGACTACAACAGGCTCAAAACGGCACCCCCATGAAACCAAACACGCAAGCCACGCCTCCCTGAACATATCCCAGGACAGGGCCTCTTCCTCGGCCCTCCCATATCGGTGGCAGTGGTGCCACACTGAACAGAGTAGAAGACGTATGCCATGCAGCTACACCCACTGGCCCTGGGATGCCAGAGGACAGGGCATTGTCCTCAGTCAGATGCAGACAGCATTTGGGGCCATGGTACCTGCACCTAAAACACTAGGCCACGCATCTGATCTGTAGTCACATGACTAAGCCAAGAGGAAGGAGCAAGACTCGAGGGGAAGTGGTGGGGGAGACATACCCCCACCATGAGGACATACAGCCGGGAAATGCTGAAACTTGCTGCCTGCTGGGTATGCTGAGACCCCACAGACTTACGGAAGAAGTGGCCCTCCACAGACATGTGTAGCATCAAAACACAAAGGCCCACACTTCCTGATGGATGCCAGCTTGGGCACTGCTGTCTACTGACCCCAACCCTTGATGATATGTATTTATTCATTTGTTATTTTACCAGCTATTTATTGAGTGTCTTTTATGTAGGCTAAATGAACATAGGTCTCTGGCCTCACGGAGCTCCCAGTCCTAATCACATTCAAGGTCACCAGGTACAGTTGTACAGGTTGTACACTGCAGGAGGGTGCCTGGTGAAAAGATCAAATGGGGCTGGGACTTCTCATCGGCCAACCTGCCTTTCCCCAGAAGGAGTGATTTTTCTATCCGCACAAAAGCACTGTATAGACTAATAGTGGTTACAGGTTCAGGGATTACCCAGTGAGGCCTTATTCCTCCCTTCCCCCCAAAACTGACACCTTTGTTAGCCACCTCCCCACCCACATACATTTCTGCCAGTGTTCACAATGACATTCAGTGGTCATTCCTGGACATGAGTGCCCAGGGACTATGCCCAACCTATGCCTTGTCCTCTTGTCCTGTTTGCATTTCACTGGGAGCTTGCACTCTGCAGCTCCAGTTTCCTGCAGTGATCAGGGTCCTGCAGGCAGTGGGGAAGGGGGCCAAGGTATTGGAGGACTCCCTCCCAGCTTTGGAAGCCTCATGCGTGTGTGTGTATGTGTGTGTAGACAAGGTCTCCCTGTCACCCAGGCTGGAGTGCAGTGGTGCAATCATGGTTCACTGCAGCCTTGACCTCCTGGGCTCAAGTGATCCTCCCATCTCAGCCTCCTGAGTAGCTGGGACCATAGGCTTACACCACCACACAAGGCAAATTTGATTTTTTTTTTTTTAAGAGACAGGGTCTTGCAACATTGCCCAGACTTCCTTTGTGTTAATAAAGCTTTCTCATCTGCCTCAGCCTTGTGTGAGTTGAGGGGAGGTGTCATATCCAGCTGGAGTCCTTTCCAAGCAGCCACAGCCAGATCCTCCCACTTCCTATCCCAAGAAAACATTGTGGGTTGATGGCCATACCCTGAGGTTCTGGTCCAAATCTGGGACTTTCTATGACCTTCTGGTCTCTAGTGAAAACTAAAGACTCCTCTCCAGAAAAAAAATTTGGTTTTCAATGAGGCCTGGAATCTCATTCTTGACCGGGGGAGGGGAATTTTTGCAGGACTCCCCGGCCCTCCGTTGGGGCCTCCCCTCTCTCTCTAGGGTGGAGTCGAGGAGGCGGGGCTGCGGGCCTCCTTATCTCTAGAGCCGGCCCTGGCTCTCTGGCACGGGGCCCCTTAGTCCGGGCTTTTTGCCATGAGGTCGCTGTTCCCCCTGTCGCTGCTGCTTTTTTTGGCAGCAGCCTACCCGGGAGTTGGGTGTGCGCTGGGACGCCGGATTAAGCGGGCGCAAGGCCCCAAGGGTAGCCCTCTCGCGCCCTCGGGGACCTCAGTGCCCTTCTGGGTGCGCATGAGCCCGGAGTTTGTGGCTGTGCCGCCGGGGAGGTCAGTGTGGCTCAATTGCAGCAACAGCTGTCCCCAGCCGCAGAATTCCAGCCTTCGCACTCGGCTGCGGCAGGGCAAGACGCTCAGAGGGCCGGGTTGGGTGTATTACCAGCTGCTCGACGTGAGGGCCTGGAGCTCCCAGGCGCACTGCCTCGTCACCTGCGCAGGAAAAACACGCTGGGCCACCACCAGGATCACCGCCTACAGTGAGGGACAGGGGCTCGGTCCCGGCTGGGGTGAGGGGAGGGGGCTGGAAGAGGTGGGGGGAGGGTAGTTGACAGTCGGCTCTTTAGGGAGCGCCCGCGGCCCTCACGCAGAGGCTCCCCCTTGCCTTAGAACCGCCCCACAGCGTGATTTTGGAGCCTCCGGTCTTAAAGGGCAGGCAATACACTTTGCGCTGCCACGTGACGCACGTGTTCCCGGTGGGCTACTTGGTGGTGACCCTGAGGCTTGGCGGCCGGGTCATCTATTCCGAAAGCCTGGAGCGCTACACCCACCAGGATCTGGCCAACGTGACCTTGACCTACGAGTTTCCTGCTGGACCCCGCGACTTCTGGCAGCCCCTGATCTGCCACACGCGCCTCAATCTCGAAGGCCTGGTGGTCCGCAACAGCTCGGCACCCGTTACACTGATGCTTGGTGAGGCACCCCTGTAACCCTGGGGACTAGGAGGAAGGGGCAGAGAGAGTTATGACCCCGAGAGGGCGCACAGACCAAGCGTGAGCTCCACGCAGGTCGACAGACCTCCCTGTGTTCCGTTCCTAATTCTCGCCTCCTGCTCCCAGCTTGGAGCCCCGCGCCCACAGCTTTGGCCTCCGTTTCCATCGCTGCCCTTGTGGGAATCCTCCTCGCTGTGGGCTCTGTGTACCTGTGCAAGTGCCTACCTATGAAATCCCAGGCGTAAAGGGGGATGTTCTATGCCGGCTGAGCAAGACAAAAGAGGAATATGGAACCATTTGGGGAATCGGCCAGACATGGTGGCTGACGCCTGCAATCCCAGCACTTTGGGAGGCTGAGGCAGGAGAATCGCTTGAGCCCAGGAGTTCGAGACCAGCCTGGACAACATAGTGAGACCCCGTCTATGCAAAAAATACAAAAATTAGCCGGGTGTGGCGGCCCACACCTGTGGTCCCAGCTACCCGGGAGGCTAAGTTGGGAGGATCGCTTGAGCCCTGAAAGTCGAGGTTGCAGTGAGCCTTGATGGTGCCACTGCACTCCAGCCTGGGGTACAGAGCAAGACCCTATCTCCAAAAATAAAATAAAAATAAAAATAAATATTGGCGGGGGGACCCTCCAGAATCAATAAAGACTTCCTTAACCAGCCTCTGTCCTGTGACCTAGGGGTCCACATTACTGCCATTCTTCGGAGGAACTTTTTTTTTTTTTTTTTTTTTGCGATCACTTTCTCCAAGTTCCTTGTCTCCCTGAGGGCACCTGAGGTTTCCTCACTCAGGGCCCACCTGGGGTCCCAAAGCCCCAGACTTTGTGTATCCCCAGCAGGTGTCACAGAAACCTCTCCTTCTGCTGGCATCATCGAGTGGGATCAGCGCGGGGCCCGGGAGGGCCACAGGCAGGGGCAGGGTGCGGTTCATGGTATGGCTTTCCTGATTGGCGCCGCCGCCACCACGCGGCAGCTCTGATTGGATGTTAAGTTTCCTATCCTAGCCCCACCTTCAGACCCTGTGCTTTCCTGGAGGCCAAACAACTGTGGAGCGAGAATTCATCTCCAAAATAACTTACCATGCTGGGGTGAGACCACGAATGGTGGGGAGGGGAGGGTCCCGTGGACATATTGAGGGACATGGATACGCAGAAGACGTATCCATGTAGTGGCAGCCGGGAAGGGGTGATCAGATGTCTACATGGAATATCACAAACTCGAATTCTGAAGATGTCCTGGTAGTCACCCGGCCAGATGAGCACATGGAGTTGGGGGGTGTCAAAGCTTGGGGCCCGGACGCGGAGTCAAAAGCGTCACCTTTGGTCCCTCGTTCTTGCATGGAGGTCCAGGGCCCCCGCCCACCGAGCAGAAGGCGGACTCAGGGGCGCTCCAGGGTGGCTCGAGCTCACACACGCTGAGTAGACACGTGCCCGCTGCACCCTGGGTAAATACAGATCCGGAGCCGAGCGGATTCTAATTTAGACGCCCGCGAACGCTGCGCGCACGCACACGTGTCCTCGGCTCGCTGGTACTTTCGTCCCGCCCCCTCCGTCGCGTGCCGGGGCTGACCTGGAGGGGGGCTTAGGGGTGTGGCTCCGCGGGGTCAAAAGGAAAAGGATCGGTGAGAGAGGCATTCCCACACCCTCCCCTAGAACTGTCCTTTCCCTATGTAGTGCCTCCCAAATCTCTCTTAGTCCCCTAAGGGGGGCTGGTGGGAGGAGCTACATGTGGGGGCGGAGCTCGGAGTCCAACTCATTATCATGGCATCTCAGCCAGGGCTGGGGTAGCGGTTTGGAAAGGGCAACCCAGCATCCCCCGATCCCAGAGTCGCGGCCGGGGATGACGCGGGAGAGCGTGGTCGCCCCCAGAAGGCTCCGGGCCATCATGCCGGCCTCCACGTAGACCCCGGGGGTCGCTCGCTCCTGCCAGCTCGCCTTCACTAAGGCCAGGAGCTTAGCGCAAGCTCGCCTCCCGCCCCACCACCGCCTCTGCCGCCGCCCCCTCCTTGGAAACCAAGTTACCAACGTTAAACCAATCCCCGAGCGCAACTCTGCCTCCCCCACACCCCACCCGCCGCGCCGCGCGGAGCCGTCCTCTAGCCCAGCTCCTCGGCTCGCGCTCCCCTCGCCTCCTGTGCTTTCCCCGCCGCGGCGATGCCAGGGCCTTCGCCAGGGCTGCGCCGGGCGCTACTCGGCCTCTGGGCTGCTCTGGGCCTGGGGCTCTTCGGCCTCTCAGGTAAGAGTCCCGCTCTGGCTTGGGGTGGACAGGGCGGGGGCGGAGTCCCTGGACCTGGGAAACGGCCTCCTGTCCCTCCCAGCTCCGCCCTCGCCTCGCTCCCACGCCTCTGCCCCCACCTGGAGCCTGAGTCTTCTCCCCTTCCCCCTCCTCCCCAACACACACCCGAGTCCCAGCTTCCCGACTCCTCGATCGCCCCTACCCGCTTCGAGATCCTAGGTGTTCTTCCGCACCCAACCCTTCGCCCTGGAGACCCAGTGTCTCTCCTGTCCCCTCCCCGGGTACCTTCTCACGCTCTGCTGTGCACCATGGTCCACGAACTGGCATCTTCCCCACTCGCGGTCCGCGAAGACTCCATCTCTCCAACTACCGTGACTCAGAGGCGCTGTTCCCGCTCCACCCAGAGCCCTGGCAACCGGGTCCCTCAGCTGTTCCCGCGGTTCCTTCCATGAGCCCAGCCCTGCGTCCCGGCTCCGTGTTCTTCACCAGGTGTAGGGTCCTTCCTGATCCTTGACCCAGCCTCGTCTCTCCTTTGCCCTTGCCGCAAACGCACTCTCCTCGTATCCCGGCATTCTGCCAGGACCCTGAGAATCTGTTCATCTCCCATCCCCCACCCGGGGTCCCCTTCTCTGAGCCTTGCTGCGTTCATCGGAGACCCCACCTTTCCTCTCCTCTACCCCCTCCCCCATGCTTTCCCGCCGCTCCATCGGCGCTTTGGAGGCCAGGGCTCTCTGCTACCACGTCCCAGAGACACCCTCGAGGTTTAGACTCTGGGAGCGCGCCTTTAAACCGGAGGCCTGGGCAGGACGCGGGACGCCTGGGTTCTTTCCCCGGCTGCAGCCTCTCCTCCTTCTCCCCGCCCTCCGAGAATCCTTGACTCGACATAGGGGCGCTAAGATGTCAGGGAGTTGGCTCCCCAGGCTGAGCCCGCGTTTCCCTGGGCAGCGGTCTCGCAGGAGCCCTTCTGGGCGGACCTGCAGCCCCGCGTGGCGTTCGTGGAGCGCGGGGGCTCGCTGTGGCTGAATTGCAGCACCAACTGCCCTCGGCCGGAGCGCGGTGGCCTGGAGACCTCGCTGCGCCGAAACGGGACCCAGAGGGGTTTGCGTTGGTTGGCGCGGCAGCTGGTGGACATTCGCGAGCCGGAGACCCAGCCCGTCTGCTTCTTCCGCTGCGCGCGGCGCACACTACAGGCGCGTGGGCTCATTCGCACTTTCCGTGAGTTCTGGGTGGCCACGCGCGTACTCCACTACTTTCCCTCCCTCCCAGGCCCCGCCCCCTGGGTCCCAGGGTCCTCCCCTTCAGGCCCCACCTTCTGTATCCCACCCCCTCCCCTGGGTTCCAAGTTCCGGCATTCCAAGAGCGGAGGACTCTTCCCTCTTGCAGAGCGACCAGATCGCGTAGAGCTGATGCCGCTGCCTCCCTGGCAGCCGGTGGGCGAGAACTTCACCCTGAGCTGTAGGGTCCCCGGCGCCGGGCCCCGTGCGAGCCTCACTCTGACCCTGCTGCGGGGCGCCCAGGAACTGATCCGCCGCAGTTTCGCTGGCGAACCACCCCGAGCGCGGGGCGCGGTGCTCACAGCCACGGTACTGGCTCGGAGGGAGGACCATGGGGCCAATTTCTCGTGTCGCGCGGAGCTGGACCTGCGGCCTCACGGCCTGGGACTGTTTGAAAACAGCTCGGCCCCCAGAGAGCTCCGAACCTTCTGTGAGTGGGTGTGGGGAGGAGATGGGGACCAAGTGGGGTCGGGTCGGTGTTTAGGAGGTTTAGAGGCAGATACATCTGAATGCTGGTAGTGACTTCAACCCTCACCGACTGAGCTGTTGCCCCCTCCGTGCCTTGAGGATGATAATACGATAAGATAGTGCATGTCAAGTGTTTAGGACATATTGAGCGCTCGGAACACAGTTCGTTCAAACTTGGTTCTTCGACCCCTAGCCCTGTCTCCGGATCCCCCGCGCCTCACTGCTCCCCGGCTCTTGGAAGTTGGCTCGGAAAGGCCGGTGAGCTGCGCTCTGGACGGACTGTTTCCAGCCTCAGAGGCCAGGGTCTACCTCGCACTGGGGGACCAGAATCTGAGTCCTGATGTCACCCTCGACGGGGACGCACTCGTGGCCACTGCCACAGCCACAGCTAGTGCAGAGCAGGAGGGTGCCAGGCAGCTGGTCTGCAACGTCACCCTGGGGGGCGAAGATCGGGAGACCCGGGAGAACGTGACCATCTACAGTAAGGAGGGAGGCGGGGTCTCCGCGGCTCGGAGGTGGGACCAGAGGAACGCGAAGGCGGGGCGAAGAGTGGGTGGGACCTCAGTACCAGAACAGGCGAGACCCGAGTGTCCCGAGGGGGCGGGGCAGGTGGGGGCGGAGACGTAATCATTGGGGTAGAGGAGCCTGTACAGCCTGAGAGGCGGGGCGCGGTACCCTAGTTCCATATCAGCACCCCAGGATTCAGGCAGATAAGAGGCGGGCCTTGATCGGCGGGAGGGACGTGGTCAGTATACTCCGACTAAATGCTCCGCCCCCAGGCTTCCCGGCACCACTCCTGACCCTGAGCGAACCCAGCGTCTCCGAGGGGCAGATGGTGACAGTAACCTGCACAGCCGTGGCCCAAGCCCTGGTCACACTGGAGGGAGTTCCAGCCGCCGTCCCGGGGCAGCCCGCCCAACTTCAGCTAAATGCCACCGAGAACGACGACAGGCGCAACTTCTTCTGCGACGCCACCCTAGACGTGGACGGGGAGACCCTGATCAAGAACAGGAGCGCAGAGCTTCGAGTCCTATGTGAGTTGGTGATAACCCCTCGCCCCACACCTCCTGGTAATTTCCAAGGACCCGCCCGCTCCCTGGCCATGTCGTGGAGGCGGGGCCATTTCTCACGGTCCACGTCTAAGCCTCTGTAACCCCACGCCCTGCCCGCAGACGCCCCCCGGCTGGACGATTCGGACTGCCCCAGGAGCTGGACGTGGCCCGAGGGCCCAGAGCAGACGCTGCGCTGCGAGGCCCGCGGGAACCCAGAACCCTCAGTGCACTGTGCGCGCTCCGACGGCGGGGCCGTGCTGGCTCTGGGCCTGCTAGGTCCGATCACTCGGGCGCTCTCAGGCACTTACCGCTGCAAGGCGGCCAATGATCAGGGCGAGGCGGTCAAGGACGTGACGCTGACGGTGGAGTGTGAGTGGGGGTGCGCAGGGTGCATCTCTATCTGGTTCAGGATCTGGGGGGTGGCCAGCTTCCAGAGAAGAGTAGGAGTAGGGTATGAGGTGTCCCTTTGGGTGGGGTTTGGGGAAAGGGAAGAGGCTGGTTAGTGGGGTTGGGAAAGATCTTGGAGGATGGAAGAGACCGGGTGGGCGTGTCCCTAGCCCAGGGCGTGGTATGTGGGCGGAGTCTTGGAAAGGCGGGAGGTCCAGAATGTTAAAATTTTTAGACCGAAAAAGGCGCCCCTGGTGGCTCAGGGAGCTCCCAGACAGAGTGCATGGATCGACTATCGTGACACCCCCTTGGATTGGCCTCCAAGGGTTGTGCAGGAACAACCCTTAGTGGAAACCTTGAAAGGCCAAGGAAGATCTAGGGACGTCAGACTTGCCCCCAAACCCCAAAGCCAACAATACGCTCCCTCCTCCAGACGCACCAGCGCTGGACAGTGTGGGCTGCCCAGAACGCCTTACTTGGCTGGAGGGAACAGAAGCCTCGCTGAGTTGTGTGGCGCACGGGGTACCGCCTCCTGATGTGATCTGCATGCGCTCTGGAGAGCTCGCGGCAGTCATCGAGGGGCTGTTGCGTGTGACCCGGGAGCATGCAGGCACTTACCGCTGCGAAGCCACCAACCCTCGGGGCTCTGCGGCCAAAAATGTGGCTATCACGGTGGAATGTAAGTAGGGGCACCGCGGAGTGAGGCAGGATCTGTGGGACAACCCCGGCTGGACTTCCTGGCCCGCGTGTGAGCCCCTGCAATCCTGTTTCCCAGATGGCCCCAGGTTTGAGGAGCCGAGCTGCCCCAGCAATTGGACATGGGTTGAAGGATCTGGGCACCTGTTTCCCTGTGAGGTCGATGGGAAGCCACAGCCAAGCGTGAAGTGCGTGGGCTCCGGGGGCGCCACTGAGGGGGTGCTGCTGCCGCTGGCACCCCCAGACCCTAGTCCCAGAGCTCCCAGAATCCCTAGAGTCCTGGCACCCGGTATCTACATCTGCAACGCCACCAACCGCCATGGCTCCGTGGCCAAAACAGTCGTCGTGAGCGCGGAGTGTGAGCGAGGCCCAGGCGGGTGGGGAGCGGGGGTGCCCCACGGTCCGGGCACTCCCTGACATCCCCCATGGCTGCTTTGCAGCGCCACCGGAGATGGATGAATCCACTTGCCCAAGTCACCAGACGTGGCTGGAAGGGGCTGAGGCTTCGGCACTGGCCTGCGCCGCCCGGGGTCGCCCTTCCCCAGGAGTGCTCTGCTCTCGGGAAGGCACCCCGTGGCCTGAGCAGCAGCGCGTGTCCCGAGAGGACGCGGGCATTTACCACTGTGTGGCCACCAATGCGCATGGCACGGACTCCCGGACCGTCACCGTGGGCGTGGAATGTGAGTGGGGGCAGCACTGGATGGAGGGGACACGGCCTCAGAAGAATGACTCGCAGCGGTGGGAGCATTCAAGGGCACCTTTCCCAGTCCCATTCTCGGGGACAGGGAATTCCAGCCTAAACCAGGGGTAATGAAAATTCTAGCCAGGCGCGGTGGCTCAGGCCTGTAATCCCAACACTTTGGAAGGTTGAGGCGGATGAATCACTTGAGGCCAGGAGTTGGAGACCAGCCTGGCCAACATGGCGAAAAACCCTCTCTACAAAAATCCAGTCGTGGTGGCGGGCGCCTGTAGTCCCAGCTACTTGGGAGACTGAGGCAGGAGAATCGCTTGAGCCTGGGAGGCGGAGGTTGCAGGGAGCCGAGATCCCTCCACTGTACTCCAGCTTGGGAGACAGAGTGAGACTCTTTCTTAGAAAAAAAACAAAAGAAAATTCTAGGGAATAGGAGCACGGCCCTCCTCAATCCTGGATTAGAACACTGGCCTGGGCTTCACCTCCTTCCTTTCAGTGAAGAAGGGCGAGGAATTTTAGCCGCAACAGCAGCCTGATTGTCGGGGAAGGAGGCTCTGATAGGAGGCAGGATCCTTTTGTGCCCATCAGAGGCGCGGTGGTCTCACATCGATCGTGGTGGGCCGGAGCAGGGCATTTGATCAGTGGCTGGGCCGGCGCTAAGCCCCACTTCACCTTCTGTGCCCTTCAGACCGGCCGGTGGTGGCCGAACTTGCTGCCTCGCCCCCTGGAGGCGTGCGCCCAGGCGGAAACTTCACCTTGACCTGCCGCGCGGAGGCCTGGCCTCCAGCCCAGATCAGCTGGCGCGCGCCTCCGGGTGCCCTCAACATCGGCCTGTCGAGCAACAACAGCACACTGAGCGTGGCAGGCGCCATGGGAAGCCACGGCGGCGAGTACGAGTGCGCAGCCACCAACGCGCACGGGCGCCACGCGCGGCGCATCACGGTGCGCGTAGCAGGTAAGTGGCAGCTGGGGAGGGGCGAGGCGAGGTATCTGCGAGGGGGCGTGACCTGGGAACTGAGGCGGCCGACCCCGCCTGCCTCCCGCTCAGTCCAGGTAGATGAGACATAAGTGGGACAGAGTAGAAGTCAAGGTTGGAGCTGATGATCACACTTTGGAGGGTGGGAGATGGAGGTGGCGGGGGGACTGAATTCAAGGGGAGGGACCCTCCAGGGCTGTCAGTACTGCAGGAAAGGACTTAAAAACTTGGAGTGGATTCTGCGTGGTGGATACTTGACCCAATTCACCTTCCACTGTGGGGAAGATTGGGGAGGGACCAAAGTCATTGGATGATGGAGGGAAGGGTCAAGATCTCCTTCTCTCACTTCCTGAAGCTCATGAGGCTGGATTCTCTCTGGGGTGGGGAGAACCTGACCTGGTCCTGCCAATCCTCGTTTTCTGGGGGATGGGGAGAGTTGACTTGTCGCTAGGGGGCTAAGTGTGGTCACCATTTTATGTCACCATGGGCTGAAGTGCGATGTAAATTGAGTCTTGGGTCGCCCTGGCACTGGGAGTGGCCTTCCTGCGTGGGGTCTCTCCCTTCTCCCAAGGCCAGCCAGTGAGCTCCCCGGGGCATGAGGACTGACCTCGTACCTGTGAGGGGGCGGGGGACGGTGGGGGAAGCCCCCCGGAGCTTGGCCACCCTCCGCGAGGGTCTCCACCCCGCAGGTCCGTGGCTGTGGGTCGCCGTGGGAGGCGCGGCGGGGGGCGCGGCGCTGCTGGCCGCGGGGGCCGGCCTGGCCTTCTACGTGCAGTCCACCGCCTGCAAGAAGGGCGAGTACAACGTGCAGGAGGCCGAGAGCTCGGGCGAGGCCGTGTGTCTCAACGGCGCAGGCGGCGGCGCTGGCGGGGCGGCGGGCGCGGAGGGCGGACCCGAGGCGGCGGGGGGCGCGGCCGAGTCGCCGGCGGAGGGCGAGGTCTTCGCCATTCAGCTGACCTCGGCGTGAGCCGGATCCCCTCTCCCCGCGGGCCGGGGGATGCCCCCCAGACGCACACGGGGGCTTATTTATTGCTTTATTTATTTACTTATTCATTTATTTATGTATTTCAACTCCAAGGGTGTCACCCCCATTTTCTACCCATTCCCCCAATAAAGTTTTTATAAAGGAACTCCCGGTCTCCGCCTCTGTTTCTGCAAGGTGGAACAAGCCCAGGGTACCAATCGTGACCTCCCGGGTTATTCATTCCAAAAGCGATTTTTGAGGGGGCCAGGGATGATGGCTCAGGCCTGTAATCTCAGGACTTGTGGGAAGCCCAGGTGGGAGGATCCTTTGCACCCAAGAGTTTCAGGCCAGCCTGGGCAACATAGGGACATTCTACAAAATAATATTTTTTTTCAAAAATTGGACAGGGCAGGTCGCGGTGGCTCACGCCTGTCATCCCAGGATTTTGGAAGGCTGAGGCGGGCAGATCACGAGGTCATGAGATCTAGACCATCCTGGCCAATATGGTGAAACCCCATCCCTACTGAAAATACAAAAAATTAACTGGGAGTGGTGGCACACGCCTGTAATCCCAGCTACTCGGGAGGCTGAGGCAGGAGAATCGCTTTAACCCCAGAGGCAGAGGTTGCAGTGAACCGAGGTGCAGTGTCTAATATATATATATATATTAGACAGGGCCGGGCACGGTGGCTCTCGCTTGTAATCCCAGCACTTTGGGAAGCTAAGGCAGGTGGGTCACTTGAGGTCAGGAGTTCGAGACCACACTGGCCAACAGGGTGAAACCCGTTCTCTCCTAAAAATACAAAAAATTAAGGCCAGGCACAGTGGCTCACGTCTGTAATCCCAGCACTTTGGGAGGCTGAGGCAGGCGGATCATGGGGTCAGGAGATAGAGACCATCCTGGCTAACATGGTGAAACACCGTCTCTACTAAAAATACAAAAAATTAGCTGGGCGTGGTGGCACATGCCTGTAGTCCCAGCTACTTGGGAGGCTGAGGCAGGAGAATTGCTTTAACCCCAGAGGCAGAGGTTGCAGAGAGCTGAGATTGCACCACTGCACTCCAGGTGCAGGCCACTATGCCTGGCTAAGTTTTGTATTTTTAGTAGAGACGGGGTTTTACCATGTTGGTCAGGCTAGTCTCAAACTCCTGACCTCGTGATTCACCCGCCTCGGTCTCCCAAAGTGCTGGGATTACAGGCATGAGCCACTGCACCCGGCCAGCTATCTTTTCTCAGTGTGACCTAGAGCTCGTCGTCTCTCAGTGCCTGTTTTCAGCTCTCTTCACACCCTTGGGCAGGGGTGGGGGCCTCACTCCTTCCTCCTACTTATCTCTTCCATCCAGCACTGCCCTCTGATCCGGTTCACTCTTGGAGGTGGGAGCTAGGTGCTTCCCCCAGGCCTGGTTACTGGCAGAGCTGAGGCCGCCTTGCCAGGATGGGTGGAGGCCCTCTCCATCGCGCCTCTGCCCTGAGACTTGGGTGAGACCTTCCTGGGCAGGCACTGGCCGATGCTATGGGTGTCAGCCCTTAGCATGTCCTGCCTGTTAAAGGGTGCACCCCTGCCCCACCCTCAATGCCTCCTTCATCCTGTGTCCATCCACAGTGCCTCAGTTTATCCCCACCTTACCTTTCCACTCAGCCCATCATGATTCAGAACAGACACACACAGGGTATCAGCTGCAACCCCCACTACACGGCACCTTCCCCCCTCATCCCCAACAGCATAAGGCACAACAGCTGGACCTCCTCCCCACAGCCTCCTCCTCTGCCCCTCCTCCCTCAAAAGTAGGAACACGGAGCCCTAGAGAAGGAAGCCAACCCCATGCAAACACGTAATGAGCAAAGATAAGACGGGGAAATGGCACAAGAGGGCAGGCCCATGCTCGGTGGTGAGCCAGGGGCCAGGTACAAAACCCAAAAAGGCACCAGCCAGGGGCAGCCCCAGCCACTCACACCACCTCACCTTTTCTGCCTGTGCCCTCCCTGCTGAATGATCTCCCTCCACTCCTACTGACGGGCGCGGTGGCTCAAGCCTGTAATCCCAGCACTTTGGGAGGCCGAGACGGGCGGATCGCGAGGTCAGGAGATCGAGACCATCCTGGCTAACACGGTGAAACCCCGTCTCTACTAAAAAATACAAAAAAAAAAAAAAGCTAGCCAGGCGAGGTGGCGGGCACCTGTAGTCCCAGCTACTCCGGAGGCTGAGGCAGGAGAATGGCGTGAACTTGGGAGGCGGAGCTTGCAGTGAGCTGAGATCCGGCCACTGCACTCCAGCCTGGGTGACAGAGTGAGACTCCGTCTCAAACAAAAACAAAAACAAAAACAGAGCCTTCAGATGAGGTATTTATTTTAGTAGGTTGGTGCAAAAGTAATTGCTGTTTTTGCCATTGAAAGTAATGGCAAAGGCCGGGCATGGTGGCTCATACCTGTAATCCCAGCACTTTGGGAAGCCGAGGCGGGCAGATCACGAGGTCAGGAGTTCAAGACCAGTCTGGCTAACATGGTGAAACCCTGTCTCTACTAACAATACAAAAAAAATTAGCCGGACATGGTGGTACATCCCTGTAGTCTCAGCCGCTTGGGAAGCTGAGGCAGGAGAATTGCTTGAACCCTGAAGTGGAGGCTGCAGTGAGCCGAGATCACGCTACTGCACTCCAGCCTGGGCCACAGAGTGAGACTGTCTCAGAGAAAAAAAAAAAGTAATGGCAAAAACTGCAATTACTTTTTCTTTTTTCTTTTTTTTTTTTGAGACAGAGTCTCAGTCTGTGGCCCAGGCTGGAGTGCAGTGGTGCGATCTTGGCTTACTGCAGCCTCTGCCCCCCAAGTTCAAGCAATTCTGTCCTGCCTCAGCCTCCCGATGGGATTACAGGCACCCACCACTATGCTTGGCTAATTTTTGTATCTTTAGCAGAGATGGGGTTTCACCATGTTTGCCAGCCTGGTCTCGAATTCCTGATCCACCCACCTCGGCTTCCCAAAGTGCTGGGATTACAGGTGTGAGCCACTGTGCCCAACTTATTTTATTTTTTAATTAATTTTTTGTTTTTGTTTTTGTTTTCAGATGGAGTCTCTGTCTCCGAGGCTGGAGTGCAGTGGCACGATCTCGGCTCACTGTAAACTCTGCCTCCCAAGTAGCTGGGATTACAGGCACATGCCACGCCTGGGTAATTTGGTAATTTTTGTATCTTTAGTAGAGACAGGGTTTCCCCATGTTGGCCAGCCTGGTCTCAAACTTCTGACCTCCGGTGATCTGCCTGCCTTGGTTTCCCAAAGTGCTGGGATTACAGGAATGAGCCACTGTGCCTGGTTGGGCATACATCTTATTTTTTTCTTTCTGATAACATAGGGATGTTATCAGAAAACATCTAACATCTATAGTCTATGTTATAACATAGATTATAGGGATGTGCCACCATGTCCGGCTAATTTTTTTTGTATTGTTAGTAGAGACAGGGTTTCACCATGTTAGCCAGACTGGTCTTGATAACAAGCAATTCCCCTCCCTCAGCCTCCCAAGTAGCTGATACTACAAGCGCCTGCCACCACGCCCGGCTATTTTTTTGTTTTTTTAGTAGAGGTGGGGTTTCACCATGTTAGCCAGTCTCTAACTCCTGACCTCAGGTGATCTGTCTGCCTTGGCCTCCCGAAGTGCTGGAATTACAGGTGTGAGCCACCATGCCCGGCCTGAGTGGTGGGAGGTGTCTATTTTAGACTGAGCAGTCAAGAAATCTTCTCTGAAGAGGTGATGTTTGGGCCAGGCCTCCGCAAACGATTAGAAGGTGTCAGCCATGGGGAGATGTGGAGGGAGGGTGTTCCAGGCCAAGGAAGGGTAAGATAAAATAATTCAGCTGGGCGCGGTGGCTCAAGCCTGTAATCCCAGCACTTTGGGAGGCCAAGACAGGTGGATCACGAGGTCAGGAGATCGAGACCATCCTGGCTAACCCGGTGAAACCCCATCTCTACTAAAAAATACAAAAAACTAGCCGGGCGCGGTGGCGGGCGCCTGTAGTCCCAGCTACTCGGGAGGCTGAGGCAGGAGAATAGCGTAAACCCGGGAGGCGGAGCTTGCAGTGAGCTGAGATCCGGCCACTGCACTCCAGCCTGGGCAACAGAGCGAGACTCCGTCTCAAAAAAAAAAAACGATAAAATAATTCAGGGATCTGAGGGCAGAGGAATCTGGACTCCAGTTCTCCCATTCAGGGCTGCCCAGGAGAGATAGAGGATCTCATAAGGGTGTGTGGCTTTGTGGCTCACTCATGCCCACAGGACCATGCCTACCCTACCCACCTTTTTTTTTTTTTTTTTCCTGAGTCTCCTTCTATTACTCAGGCTGGAGCACAGTGGTACAATCACAGTTCACTGCAGTCTTGACCTCCAGGGGCTCAAGCGATCCTCCCACCTCAGTGTCCCGAGTAGCTGGCAGTACAGGTGTGCACCACCACCCTTGGCTCATTTTTTGATTTTTTTGGTAGACATGGGGTTTCACTATGTTACTCAGGCTGGTCTCGAACTCCTGGGCTCAAGTGATTCTCCCACCTTGGCCTTCTGAAGTGTTGGGATTACAGGCATGAGCCACCACACCCAGCCCACCACCCAGTCTTGACTCTCCCTTCTCCCTCCCTCCCAGTGAGTGCTGGTGGCCTGTGTGTCACGCCTGCTGAAGGCTGCCTCTGGCTTGTGGCTTTTGACTTCAGGCCTGGGAGACACCCTTTGGCTGGGTTAGGGAGATCTTGAAAGGGGGTAGGGGACACAGCAGGGGGTAAGGAGAGTGACACACTGCAGGCACGGGTTGGGTGACAGATGAAGGATCCACTGGTATATGCTGCCAGTGTGTGCCATCTACTTGTGTGTTTTAGGTGGGTTTTGTGCATGTGTCCTGTGCGGGTTGTATCTGTGACACAGCTACGTGTCAGCACATCCCTGTCGATGTGTGTCTGCTGATATGTCCATCAGCATGCACAGCTGTCTTGCATGCGTCTTTTTTGACACGGAGTCTCGCTCTGTCACCCAGGCTGGAGTGCAGTGGCACCATCTCAGCTCATTGCAACCTCTACCTCCCGGGTTCAAGCGATTCTCCTGCCTCAGCCTCCCAAGTAGCTTGGATTACAGGCACATGCCACCACGCCCGGCTAATTTTTGTATATTTAGTAGAGACGGGGTTTCACCATGTTGGCCAGGCTGGTCTCAAACTCCGGATCCACCTGCATCCGCCTCCCAAAGTGCTGGGATTACAGGAATGAGCCACTGCGCCCAGCCAGACATGTGTCTTTTTTTTTTTCCCTCTGTAGATAACAGGGTCTCACTATGTTGCCCAGGCTGGTCTCAAACTCTTGGCCTCAAGCAATCCTCCTGCCTCAGCGTCCTAAAGTGTTGGGATTACAGGCGTGAGCCACTGAACCCGGCTTGTGTGTGTTTTTCTGTGTCTGTTGTGTGTGTCTGCGGGTAGTGGCTGTTTCCATGCATGGGAT
This sequence comes from Macaca nemestrina, assembly GCF_043159975.1. NCBI lineage: Eukaryota > Metazoa > Chordata > Mammalia > Primates > Cercopithecidae > Macaca > Macaca nemestrina. The sequence continues at coordinate 9,753,777 of NC_092144.1, forward strand.
ATTGTGGTAAACGTGGCTAATTCCCCATGTGGGGGCTGCTGCTTGTGGATAAGACTCTGTGCATGTACATGTGTGCGCATGCCCCTCACAACCCCAACGAGAAAACACCTGTCCACCTTACCAGGCTGGCAGAGGGGCACAGGAGACGGGATCCCAAATCACAGGCTTTTTCTCTCCGAGTATCTCTGTACTTTATTGTCCCTGCTGTAACAATGCTCATCCTTCCTGAGAGCGTCTCCTGAGGGGGCCTCAGCCAAGGCTGCCTGGAGAAGGAGCCAGTGACCCCTAGCAGGCTCTGCCACCTGAGGCCTGGGTCTTCCCCTGGGATCCTTGAATCTGGAGATGGCAGAGAGGAGGCAAGCTGGCTCTTTCCCCGATCCTCCTAGGAGAGCTGCTTCTGCCCGTTCTCCCACTGGTGAAATGGAGGCAGAAGAAGCGGTTCAGCAGGGTGAAGGTGGGTTTAACCTTCCTGAATGGGGTCCAGGGACACTCCACATCTGCCACATAGCCTCTTGGGCTGGACATTTTTCCTGGGCACCAGCCAGCAGCTGGAGCAGCGAGTGCCATATTTCTTGTACCTAGGGTTGGGGGACAAGAAACTGCCATTTAGGATGCAGTGGGGGCCCAGAAACTGCCACAAGGAAACCACTTTTCCCAAGAAGTAGGTGTTTTGCTTTTTGCTTTCCCCATATGCCACGCTGGTTACACCTGGACTGATTTGGGGACCCCCACCTCAATTCCCTCCTCCATTCTAAGGACCTGATCCCACAGGCGTTGCAAAGAGGGGTCCCATCTTCGGCGTCTCTCCAGAGTGGGGTCCTCTGGGTCTGACAGGAAGCACAGCGCCGGGGCTCTGAAGGGTCAGAGGTCAAAGGGCAGGGGTCAGAAGCCACGCAGATGAGCTCAGGAGGCCTGTGCGGGGTCGGGCATTTTGTGGGGGTCTCAGTCAAGGCCCCACCTGGCTCTGGACCAGCCCTGGGAGTTGCCAGCTCTAAGCCACAGCAAAGCCAGGAAGGGAGACAGATGGCAGCATTCTGCAAAGGAGGAAGCTGGGGGTGGGGGTGACTCAGCCCAAGTGGAGGGGGGTGGTGCAACTCCTCCCGGAGGGTCTAAATGGGGAAGCAAGATGGAGAAGGGGGGGCAGGGCGAAAGGCAGGGAAGACAGGAAATTGGCCCCCAAAATATTTATAGCTCTCGGGTTTTCAGGACTCACCCAGGGCCTCGCTGCCTGCTGAGTGGGCCTCAGTGCCTCTTGGGTGGGCTGCAGGGCCCCCAACAGCATCTGCAGGGGATTCCTGAGAGCGGCTACTACAGGGCAGGCTGCGGGGCAGACAAGGTATTAGCATCGGAGGGGATCCGTAGCTTGTCCCCAATAGCCCCCCAAAATGAAGATTTAGTATCAAGGTATCAGGCATCCCCCAAGGAGGCAACTGATTGATATCTGAATGGCCTGGCTTTGCTTCTCATTAGTAATAATAATAATATTATTATTATTTTTGCAGATGGAGTCTCGCTCTGTCGCCCAGGCTGGAGTATAGTGGTGCCATCTCAGCTCACTGCAACCTCTGCCTCCCGGGTTCAAGCAATTCTTGTGCCTCAGCCTCCCGAGCGGCTGGGAATACAGGCGCACAACACCATGCCCAGCTAATTTTTATATTTTTATAGAGACGGGGTTTTACCATGTTGGTCAGGCTGGTCTCGAACTCCTGACCTCAAGTGATCCACCTGCCTTGGCCTCCCAAAATTCAGGGATTACAGGTATGAGCTACCGTGCCTGACCTAATTATTATTATCATCATTATTATCATTTTTTTTTTTTTTGGGGACGGAGTCTCGCTCTGTCACCCAGGCTGGAGTGCAGTGGCGCAATCTCAGCTCACTGCAAGCTCCGCCTCCCAGGTTCACGCCATTCTCCTGCCTCAGCCTCCCGAGTAGCTGGGACTACAGATGCCCGCTGTCACACCCGGCTAATTTTTTTTGTGTTTTTAGTAGAGACGGGGTTTCACCATGTTAGCCAGGATGGTCTCAATCTCCTGACTTCATGATCCACCCGCCTCGGCCTCCCAAAGTGCTGGGATTACAGGTGTGAGCCACCGCGCCCGGCCAATTATTATTATTTGAAAAATAGTAAGCACAGGGACAGCCTGCCAGGTTCCAATCCCAGTTCTCCATGTCCTTGCTCTATGAGCCTGGACACATTATCTCCTACTCTGTGCCTCAGTTTCCTCATCTGTAAAATGGTCTTCCCAACACAACAGCTTTTTTTTTCTTTGAAAATTTTATTTATTGATTTTTAAAAAGAAATGGGAATCTGGGTAATATAGGGAGATCCCGTCTCTAGAAACATAAAAAAATTAGCCAGGAGTGGTGGTGCAGGCCTGCGCTCCCACCTACTTGGGAGGCTGAGGAGGAAGGATGGCTTGGGCCTGGGAGGTCGAGGCTGCAGTGAGCCATGATTGCGCCACTGCACTCCAGCCTGGGTGACAGAGCAAGACCCTGTCTCAAAAAAAAAAAAAAAAAAGTGGGCAGGCATGGTGGCTCACGCCTGTAATCCCGACACTTTGGGAGGCCAAGGTAGGTGGATCACCTGAGGTCAAGAGATCGAGGCCATCCTGGCCGACATGGTGAAATCCCATCTCTACTAAAAATACAAAAATTAGCCAGGCTGGTAGTAGGCACCTGTAATCCCAGCTACTCCAGAGGCTGAGGCAGGAGAGTCGTTTGAATTCAGGAGGCAGAGGTTGCAGTGAGCCGAGATCATGTCATTGCGCTCCAGCCTGAACGACAGAGTACGACTCCATCTCAAAAAAAAAAAAAATTATTGTTTTGGTGGCATAAGTTATAATTATAATTTTTATAATAACAATAAATAAGTAAAAATTAGAGATGGGGGTCTTACTATGTTGCCCAGGCTGGTCTTGAACTCCTGGGCTCATGCAATCCTCCCACCCTGGCCTCCCAAAGGGCTGGGATTACAGGCGTGAGCCACCAGGCCCAGCCTCCCAAAGGTTTTTTTTTTTTTTTTTTTAAGGGGTCGGAGTCTTGCTCTGTCGCCCAGGCTGGAGTGTAGTGGTGCCGTCTCTGCTCACTGCAACCTCCACCTCCTGGGTTCAAGTGATTCTCCTGCCTCAAGCCTCCCAAGTAGCTGGGATCAAGTAGCTGGGCTTATAGGTGCCCATCACCACTCATGGCTTTTTTTTTTTGAGACTGGGTCCTGCTCTATGGCCCAGGCTGCAGTGCAGTGGCGCTATCTCAGCTTAGCTTACTGAAGCTTTTGCCTCCTGAGTTCAAGTGATTCTCCTGCCACAGCCTCCCAAGTAGTTGGGATTACAGGCACCTGCTACAATTTCCAGCTAATTTTTTGTATTTTTAGTGGAGATGGGGTTTCACTATGTTGGCTAGGCTAATCTTTTTTTTTTTTTTTTTGAGATGGAGTCTCACCCTGTCCCCCAGGCTAGAGTGCAGTGGCACGATCTTGGTTCACTGCAACCTCTGCCTCCCCAGTTCAAGCAATTCTCCTACCTCAGACTCCTGAGTAGCTGGGATTACCGGTGCTTGCCACCAGGCCCAGCTAATTTTTGTATTTTTAGTAGAGATGGGATTTCACCATGTTGGTCAGGCTGGTCTCGAACCCCAGACCTCATGATCCACCCACCTTGGCCTCCCAAAGTGCTGGGATTACAGGCGTGAGCCACCACGCACGGCCTGGCCAGGCCTTGAACTCCTGTCTTCAGGTGATCCGCCCGCCTTGGCCTCCCAAAGTGGTGGGATTATAGGCATGAGCCACTGTGCCTGGCCTCCCCAGGCTTTTGAATGAGCCCATACACATCAAATACTGCCTGTTAACCTCTTATTGTTGTCACTACCAACAAATAGTAGCTGTTAACATCACTGGGAAAAATCACTGCAGCCGCAGCTGCAGCCTAAACTGCAGCCTAAGCAGGGCCAGGCCTGATTCATAAAGAGACCAGGTCTCACACTGGGAGTGGGGAGCGACTGAGTCAGGAGGGGCAGGACTGGATCTGGCACCAGCTCAAGTTGTCAACCAGAGACTGGGCCACGTGTAACCTAGGGCACGTGTGAGGGTCCACACTGACACCAGGGAGCACCCCTACCTCCCACACTGGTGTTTGTGTTGTTACTGGGAGAAAGGGCGCCCTGGCCCGAGCCGGCCCCTACCTGTACGTGGGGATGATCTGCAGGCTGGAGTCTGGCTTTATCTGAAACGTCAGAGTCACCCCCTCGAACCCAGGGTCCACTTCCTCAGTGCCCCGGCAGGGATTCGGCTGTTTCCGGGGCCTTCTCTGGGGTGGGGCAGGGGGAGTCCCCGGGGGCTGCAGGCGGCGGTCCTTTTGGCTGATCGGGGTCTGTGTGTCCTTGGAATCCCTGTCCAGCAGCAGGCGGCCCTGAGTCCCCAGAGCCATCGGGTCCCAGCAAGGCCCCAGGACCGGGGTGTCCTGGGTAGGGGACTGACCCAGCCTCTCCACTGTCTCTTGGAGGAAGCGCAGGGCGGTGACCGAGTCCTGGCATGCAGGCCAGAGGGACCTGGGGAGAAGGGCAGTGGGGTCACTTTTTCTTGGGTGACTCCTGGGTTTAGCCGGCCAGGGGCTTCCAAACTTGGGCCGGCTCTTTGTGTACCCTGGGGCAGCTACACACTCCACCTGAGGTTCAGTCATTTCTAACTCCAGGTGGAAGGTTTAAGAGTTGCAAAGTAATTGCAGCTCACCTCGCCCAGCGTGGGCCTCCCAAGCACACTCTCAGCCCTCCACATCAATCAACCCTTTACGGCACCCGTAGATCACCCAGCAAGGGACCGCCCTAGGTGACCGAGGCAGGATTTCAAGCCTCTGGCTGCAGGATCGAGAAAAAGGTTACTTTTTTTCTTTGTGTTTCTTTTAGAGACCGAGCCTCACTCTGTACCCCCGCCTGGAGTGCAGGGGCGTGATCAGGACTCAGTGCAGCCTAGAACTCCTGGGCTCCAGCGATCCTTCCGCCTCAGCCTCCCGAGTAGCTGGGACTTACAGGCGCGCGCCACCACGCCGCTGGCTTGCCATAATATGATTACGATTTTTATCATTTTCATTATTATTGACTTGCCCTCCCTAACCCCTGGATGATCCCTGGGGAGTGCCTATATCAGCCCCAGAGACATGGAATTGCATGGCCTCTGATCCCTAGATGACCCCAAGTGTCTCTGGGGACCAGAACCTCTTTGTAAGTTTCAGCAACTATTATAAAATTGCCACTTCTCGATAACCCCAGGAACGAGAGGTCACGACCCCCTGATCACTGAACCAGCTGGTGAAGTGCTAGCGGGGTCTGGGGAAGGGGTTTGGCCTTACGCACCTCCCACTGATTCTGCAGCATCCTGGGGTCCTCGGCTTCTCCTGGGAGGGGGATCCTCCCAGCGGCTCCAGGTCCAGACAGGGTGGCGCCAGCAGCTTTGCTGGCATCGAGGAGTCCGGGGCTGGCTCGGCCTCCATTGCGCCCCAGCCCAGCCCCCTCCCTAATTTCACCCGGCCCTGTCCCGCTGGGCCCACCCGATGAAACCCACCTGGGGGGGGCGGGACCTGTGGGGTGGGAGCGCTCCTGGCCAAGGATGCGATGAGCCTCAGCTGAGAGCGACCAGCCTCGGAGGCGCCTTTCCTCTTTCTGGCTTTTTTCAGGTCATCTGCGCACCCCTGCGTGCCAAGGGCGGCCTGGACCCCACCAAATCCTTCCGCAGCTGCGGGGCGGGGCCTTCCATGCTGGCCCTACCCCTCGGAAATGGGGGCTCCCAGGCCTCTGCTTCGGATCCCCAGCGGGATCTTAGATCCCAGAGGGAGAAAAGAGTCGGGGACCCACCACAGCAGATGCAGTTTTTTTTTTTTTTGAGACAGGGCCTCATTCTGTCACCCCGGCTGGAGTGGAATGGCCTGATCACCGTTCCACTGCAGCCTAAATCTCCTGGGCTCAAGTGATCCTCCCACCTCAGTCTCCCGAGTAGCTGGGACCACAGGCACTTACCACCACTCTACGCTAATTTTTACTGTTTTATAGAGACAAGGTCTCGCCATGTTGCCCAGGATGGTCTTAAGCTCCTGGCCTCAAGTGATTCTCCCATCTTGGCCTCCCAAAGTGCTGGGATTACAGGTGTGAGCCACGTGTAGACCCCAGATCTGTCCCCCAAGGACACTCAACATGCTGGAGCCTGTGATACTGATTTATTGCAGCTCCAATCTGAGTCCACTCCTACTCACACCGATTCTCAGGGGCTAGGGGAAGGCCACCCCACTAGGGGCCTGGTCCCTGCCGGAGCCTGGACACGGGAATCTCTCCCAAGCAGGGGTGTTGTCATTCGCAGGGGCTTCCACGTCTCTCCCCGGCCTGTCCGCTCCCTGGGCAGGGCTGGCACTTGGCTATTCCCTCAGTCTGGGCCCTGGGGTCATGGCAATGTTTAACAGTCCAGGTGTCCACGTCAGTGGGGCTTGGGGACGTGGCCGTCCACGTAGAAGTTCCTGGTGATCTTGGGCAGGGTGAATTCCGCTCCTTCCAGCTCCGGCGTCAGCACGATCTGGCAGCCCAGCCGCGAGTTCTCCTGGAGGAGGGGGGCCATGTCTAGCATGTCGTCTTCCCTGGGGTGGTGACACGGGCAGTGTTAGCCAAGGGCAGGCTAGCTGGGTGGGTGAGGGGCCAGAGGCAGGGGAGGGAGGAAGCTGACTGAGCGCAGGGGGTAGTGTGCGGGGAGGCAGCTCCCCTTCCAGGAACTGAAGTGGGGAGGATGGTGGGGGCTGTTCAGTGCTTCAGGGTGAAGCTCCCAGCTAGGCAGGGCTACCCCACTCACCTCTCCTCGGGCGGAGGCAGGAGATCCAGGTGGTCTTCACTCACGTACACGTGGCAGGTGGAGCAGGCCAGGGAGGCTTCACAGGCCCCTAGGGGCGGGAAGTGAAGTGGGCGCAGGTGAGTGGCAGAGTCAGGAAGGGGCCGCTCTGCGAAGGGCGTAGAAGAGTAGATCTCTCCTCCACCACGTGCCTCACGTCTCCCTCCCGGGCCTGCAGCCCCGCGGCGTGCACCAGGCACTGTGTCATGTCCTCAGTGTCCTTAGCTGGCTGTTCCCCAGTGTGTAGGGTTCACAAAGGGACATCCGGGAGGCCCCATTTCCCAGGGACTCCCCAGCAGGCTGAGATGCAGAACCATTAAAGGGCATGGACGAGGTTGCCAGGTAGCTAAGAGGGGAAAGTCCAGGCAGGCTCCCTGCAGCCTGTGAGCCCTTGCTGTGACCCTATCACGGTGCTGGGCAAATGTGTCCCCACCTCTCCGCTGCTCTTGGAGGATGGACCAGCTGACTCAGCAGTCAGTGTGGTGGGGGAAGGAAAGAGGGATTAGATTTTTTTTTTTTTGAGACAGGGTCTCACTCTGTTGTCCGGCCTGGAGTGCCGTGGCTCAGTCATAGCTTACTGCCTCAAACTCCTGACTTAAGTGATACTCCCACCCAAGCCTCCCAAGTAGCTGGGACTACAGGTGCACACCACCACACCTGGCTAATTTTTTTTTGCTTTTCTTTTTGTGTTTTTTTGAGGCGGAGTTTCACTCTCCTTGCCCAGGCTGGAGTGCAATGGTGTTATCTTGGCTCACTGCAACCTCCACCTCCCAGGTTCAAGCCATTCTCCTGCCTCAGCCTCCTGAGTAGCTGAGATTACAGGCACGTGCCACCATGCCCGGCTAATTTTTGTATTTTTAGTAGAGACAAGGGTTCACCATGTTGGCCAGGATGGTCTCAATCTATTGACCTTGTGATCCACCTGCCTTGGCCTCCCAGAGTGCTGGGATTACAGGTGTGAGCCACCATGCCCGACCATTCCTTTGTTTTCCTTTATAATTTTTTTTTTTTTTTTTTTGGAGAGACGGGGTTTTACCATGTTAGCCAGGATGGTCTCAATCTCCTGACCTCGTGATCTGCCCGCCTCAGCCTCCCAAAGTGCTGCGATTACAGGCAGGAGCCACTGTACCCGGCCTGTTATTTTTTTTTAAGAGATGGAGTCCTGCTCTGTTGCCCAGGCTGAAGTGCAGTAGCGTGATCTCAGCTCACTGCAAGCTCTGCCTCACGTCATTCTCTCTCCAGATTCACGCCATTCTCCTGCCTCAGCCTCCCAGAGTAGCTGGGACTATAGGCGGCCGCCATCATGCCTGGCTAATTTTGTTTTTGTATTTTTAGTAGAGAAGGGGTTTCACCCTGTTAGCCAGGATGGTCTTGATCTCCTGATGTCGTGATCCGCTCGCCTCGGCCTCCCAAAGTGCTGCGATTACAGGCGTGAGCCACCGCACCTTGCCAGGCCACTGACCTCTACTGGCCCAGCACAGTGGCTCATGTCTGTAATCCCAACACTTTGGGAGGCCAAGGCAGGTAGATCAACTGTGGTCAGGAGTTTGAGACCACCCTGGCCATCATGGTGAAACCTCATCTCTATTAAAAATACAAAAATTGGCCGGGCGCGGTGGCTCGAGCCTGTAATCCCAGCACTTTGGGAGGCCGAGATGGGCAGATCATGAGGTCAGGAGATCGAGACCATCCTGGCTAACATGGTGAAACCCCATCTCTACTAAAAAAAAAACAAAAAAACTAGCTGGGCGTGGTGGCGGGCGCCTGTAGTCCCAGCTACTCGGGAGGCTGAGGCAGGACAATGGTGTAAACCCGGGAGGCAGAGCTTGCAGTGAACTGAGATCTGGCCACTGCACTCCAGCCTGGGTGACAGAGCGAGACTCTGTCTCAAAAAAAAGCAAATCTATTTCACATTCCAATCTCTGTCCTAGACTACTGGCTGCTGGATTCCAGAACAGAACTTTACGTAGGCCTTTCATAACCCCTCCCAACATATCTTCCCCTTTAATGATAAAATCAGGATCCCTGATATATTCATTCCAAAAGCAAACCCTGTATGTTTTCTTCCAGACAACCCTTCCCAAGTTACTCATGACATAATTATATATTTACCTGTGGGATTATTGTCCCTATTAGGCCGAAATGAGTGTGAAATGACAGAGGCCTTATGTGTTTTGTATATTGCTGCCTGACGAGCAGTAGGTATTCATAAAAAGGCAACACAGATTAGTGGCTAAAATGGACTGGTGAGTCTAGTATTGTCACTCACTTGACCTTAGACCAGGTCTACTTAACCTGGGGTTTAGTTTCCTCATCTATAATATGGAATAACAGTCTCTACTACTCAAGTTGTCATGAAGATTCAGTCAGTGAATATGTATTAACATAGTTAAAGAGATATATATATATATATATATATTTTTTTTTCTTTTGAGACAGTCTCGCTCTGCCATCCAGCCTGGAGTACAGTGGTGCCATCTTGGCTCACTGCAACCTCTGCCTCCCAAGTTCAAGTGATTCTTGTGCCTCAGCCTCCCAAGTAGCTGGGATTATATGCATGTGCCACAACACACCGCTAATTTTTGTGTTTCTTGTAGAGACAAGGTTTCACCATGTTGGCCAGGCTGGTCTCAAACTCCTGTCCTCAAGTGATTCACCTGCCTCGGCCTCCGAAAGTGTTGGGATTACAAGCGTGAGCCACTGCGCCTGGACAAGAAATTTCTATCATTATTTTTCTCTCAACAAATTATCAAACACCTGTTACATCCTGACAGACAAGGCAACAGATAAGCATGAATAAGAACATGGGTCTCCAGTCTCACTGGGGGACAGATGACAAAGTAGGAAACAAAACAGCCTGGCATCGTGGCTTGTACCTATAATCCCAGCTACTTGGGAGGCTGAGGTGGGAGGATCACTTGAACCCAGGAGTTCAACGCTGCAGTGACGTATGATTGCATCATGGCACTCCGGCATTGGCAACACAGCAAGGCTGTGTCTCTTGAAAAGACAAAAAAGTGAGAAGTGCTATATATCATATCACACTGATGAGACAGAGTAACTAGCGCATGGGTACTTCAGCTGGGCTGAGGGGAATGGGATTGTTAGGGACACGACATTTACATTGAGGTCTGAAGGATGAGAAAGAGCCAGAATGTTTGCTGGGCAAGCACTTCAGACAGAGGGAACAGCAAATGCAGTGGACCCGAGGCAGGAAGGAATGAGCTGGACTATTTGAGGAACCACAAGAAAGCCAGTGTGGGCTGGGTGTGGTGGCTCACGCCTGTAATCCCAGCATTTCAGGAGGCTGAGCGGGTAGATTGCCTGTCAGGAGTTTGAGACCAGCCTGGCTAACGTGGTGAAACCCTGTCTCTACTAAAAATACAAAACTTAGCCGGGCTTGGTGGTGGGCGCCTGTAATCCCAGCTAGTCTGGCAGGTGGTGCAGGAGAATCGCTTGAACCCGCGAGGTGGAGGTTGCAGTGAGCTGAGGTGCAGTAAGCCATTGCACTCCAGCCTGGGCAACAAGAGTGAAACTCCATCTCAAAACAACAACAAAAAGAAAGCCAATGTGGCTAGAATACAGGGAGGAAGGGGGAAGAGAACACAAAATCCTGGGAGTCAGGAGTCCTAGTGATCTCTAATAAATGCTTAATAAATAAGAGCTTGGCAACAGATGAGGCCGTGGTAAGGGGTTTGGATTTTAGTCCATATTTGGTGGGAAAAGTCGTGAAGAGACACACCTGATTTGTTTTTGTTTTTGTTTTGGACAAATGGATAAGGACCTCCTTAACTCCCTGTGCCCAGTTCCTACCTTCCAGGTCCACCCCGTGGCGCTGTGCCAGATGGAGAACATTGTCTCCGACTCTGCCGCTCACTGGGATCCGCTGGCCTGAGCGGTCTACGAACACCACGTTCACCCTGGGGACAGATGGAGGTGCGAATGCCGAACTGGATGATGGGCTCAGGGCCCGGGTAGAATCTGGGGTTAGGAAGTAGGGACTGAGGCTTGACGCACAGGTGCTGAATAGGGCAAAGCAGAAGGGGGACCGCGAGATGAAGCTACAGGGCAAGATGGGGACCAGAGGAATTCCGTGGGATGAGGAATGGGGGACTTAGCCCCCTGCACTCACACGTCCCCGGGCTGCTCGGGGCCGCCTGTCTCCTCCTCTCCCGCCGAGCGTGAGCCTGGAAAACACGGTTGAGTGAGCGGCTGCGCAGAGCCCCGCCCCGCCGGCATCTGACGGGTTAACGCTGTCCGCCCCGGGCGCCTCAGGTACCTGTCGCTTGAAACTTTCTGGTTGTCCCCGGCGCCACCCCCTCCCCCGACCCCGAAGTGCCCCCAGTTCGGTTCCACCAGGTGCCCCTTGCAGTCTGAAGCAGAACCCTGGCACTCACGCCGCCCCGGGTCATGGAGGCAGCCATGACGTGCATCACGTGACCCACCGACTGAGCATGCGCCGCGCCAGGGACGCGAGGTAAGGGCCCGTAATCACTGGAACAGAAGCGCAGATTTTGCTTAGGGCCTGCGGTGACAAGGAGGGAAGAGCAGGGCGGGATCCAGCTCAGGTAAACCCGCGGGGCCATCCCAGACCTCCCACTCAGGCCCACTGTTTGTCCCAAGAACCAGCCAACTCTGATTTCTTTAAAACCATTTACTTACAAACTTTAATTCAGCAAAGGTCCGTGTGGGGAGATTGGGGTGGGGTCCGGGGAATAGTCCCCTTGGAGTGGATGTGGATCCCCAGAGTCAAGGGAGGGAAGCTAGTGGCCCAGTTGGCTGGGGGCAAGGCCCAGGGTCACCTCAGGTCGACAGGTCCTGCTGGTGTGCGGGCCCAGAGCTTATCTTCATGGAGTGCTGGTTTCTGGCACTGGGCTGAAAGGAGGCCAGCTCCGGGGATCTGGCCTGGGGTGGGCAGGCAGAATTCAAGAATTCATCTTCAACAAGGTAATGACAGCAGAGGCTCTGGGAGATGGGCACAACGTCCGACTCCCATAGACAAACAGCAGGGGATTGGCAGAGAAAGCCCATCTCTGCACCGAGGCCCAGGCAGGAGGGGGTGGTGGGGCTGGTTAGCCAAGATGAAGGCTTTGCCCTTCTACTGTCCCCAGGGTGGAGATCCTAGGTAGGGTGGCCCAATCCCTAGGCCAGAGCTGTTTGGTCCATAGTCAAGCTCCCAGAGCTTGGCATCTGTGGCTCTGGCCAGCAGGGCCTGGGGCCCAGCTTTTAAGGCATCAGAAGGGGAGGGGGCTGCGGCAGGGACCCCGGGCCCCGGGGCTGGGATATTGGCCAGATGGGCAGGCAGGGGCAGGAGACAGCCATGCCTGCAGCAGATGTGGGAAAAAGAGCTGTTTCAAACTGCAAAGTGTGGAATGGTGGCCCGGACAGGCCGGACCTTGAAGGAATCACAGCTGGGGGTTGTCCGCGGTGGTTTTAAAAATAAAAATTAGAAAAAGAAACAGAAGTCAGTTGTCAAAGTTAAAAAAAAGGAGACAGTCTCTGTATCCTCACGGGAGGTCAGGGAAACCTCCAAGGCACTCGAAAGGCCAAAATTACAGGATCAACGAGGCAGGAGGGCTCCGGAGAGACGGGCACATCGGAAGAGGAGATGGGGGGAGGGAGGGAGAGCAGGCCGGGGCCCCTCTCTCTTAAGGCTGCAGGGTTTCGGTGTGGGGAGCAAGCCAGAGGTGCAATGAGGCCTCCAGACTCCCCCACACCCCTTGGGCTCCTGGGGCTCCAGCTGATTGGTCAGTAAAGTCTTTCAGAGATTTTTCTATTACCGAAAGAGAGAAAATGGTTTAAAAAAACACAAAACAAAACACCAGAAAACCCAAAAGCGATTTGGTGCAGGCCCTTGAGTTATCTCTGGCACCAGCCACTTAGAAAATCCTCTTCCGCTTCAGATAGGAGTCCGCGTAGTGGCCGCCGAGGCCCTGGGAGTGCTGGCCCACATAGCTGCCTTCTGGGCTGGGCTCGGGCGAGGGCAGTAGGTGGGCAAAGCTGCGTTTCTGGCCGCCCAGTGGGGTCTGGAGACAGAGGGCAGGGCGGGGCAGGTCAGGGGCCGCTGGGGGGCCGGGGCTCCCCAGCCCTGCATGTCCCCACCCCCTGCCCGTACCTTCAGCAGGTGGCTATGACCATTAGGCCCTGGGCCGAGGCCCAGGAGCCCTTCTCCGGAGCCCAGTGGGGAAGAGCCGATCGCCTGGAAGAAATGGAGAGGTGGAACAGGTTACTCCCTGGGGGCCAGAGGAAGCACCCCTCCCGCCCGGCGCCCGTGCCCTCCCTGTCCCCTCAGGCAAAGGGTTTCAGGTTTCAGGTTCAAATCTTGCTTCTGCTACTTTCTAGCCATGAGACCTGGGGGCCAATTGCTCCATTTTATTTGAGCCTCGGTTTTCTCATCTGTCAAATGGGGCCAAGTAGCACCCACAGCCTGGGCTGTAGAGGGAGGAAGTGACAGAAAGCCTGGAAGGCTAGCAGTGCTAGGTGCTTGATGCACAGCGTGGATAGAGGACAACAGGCTGTTGCTACTCCACCCTGAGCAAGACCGACCCCTGCCACCACCCCAGCTTTGGCCTGGGTACCGAGGGTCACAGAGCCCCGGTGGCAAGCACCCCCGAATCGTAGCTGTCCCAGGATGCCTGTGTTCAGCCAGAGAGGCTCCTCACCTTGCTGAGGTGGCTCTGCTTGAGGCCAGCCTGCAGGCCGCTGGTGAAGTAGGAAGTGGGCGAGCCTGAATAGAAGTGAGAAAGGGGGCCCCCGCCACTCCCACCGCTGCTCCGTTCACCGAAGCCACTGGGCGGGGGGGACATCTGCGGAAGAAGGGTCGGTGGAGTGAAGCAGACAATTGTAGTACCCAGCCCTGTGTATATGATCCTCCAAAATGATTCTGGGCTTTTTTTTTTTTTTTTTGAGATGGAGTTTCGCTCTTGTTGCCCAGGCTTCAGTACAATGGCATGATCTCGCTCACTGCAACCTCTGCCTCCCAGGTTCAAGCGATTCTTCTGCCTCAGCCTCCCAAGTAGCTGGGATTACAGGCATGTGCCACCACGCCCAGCTAATTTTTTGTATTTCAGTAGAGATGGGGTTTCTCCATGTTGGTCAGACTGGTCTCAAACTCGTGACCTCAGGTGATCCACCCGCCTCAGCCTCCCAAAGTGCTGGGATTACAGGCGTGAGCCACCATGCCCAGCAATTCTGGGTTTTGCAAAGACTAGCTTTGACTAATAGGACTGAGGAGAGCTGGCACGTGGGTACCCGCCTCCTCTTCCTCCTCCAGGAACCCGGGGATCATCACTGCACGAAGGGACACAGAGAAACCGTTCCAGCTTATGGACGCCAAATATGTGAGGCCACGTAGCTCACTGAGGCCCGGGTGAGTGCCAGGGACCGCCCACTGCCCCACAGAGTGGCAAGAAGTAACACAATGCCTGGCATGGCACGGTGGCTCATGCCTGGGATCCTAGCACTTTTGGAGGCCAAGGTGGGAGGATTGCTTGGGCCTAGGAGGTCTGGACCAGCCTGGGCAACATAGGGAGACTTCGTCTCCACAAAAAGTACAAAAATTAACCATCATGGTGGTGAGTGCCTATGGTCCCAGCTACTCAGGAGGCTGAGGTAGGAGGATCGCTTGAGCCCAGGAGTTTGAGGCCGCAGTGAGCTATGATGGAGCCACTGCACTCCAGCCTGGGCAACACAGTGAGATCCTGTCTCAGAAAAACCCCACAAAGAACACACAAAATACAAGGTCTGCTATTCTAGGCTACTAAGTCATGGCACAGCCTGTCATATAGTAAAAGCTGATTGCTACACACACCATACCAGGTGGCTCTCACCTTGTGTCGACTGGGTCCGTGAGGCCCAAGGGCTGGTTCCCGTGGGTGGGAGAAGAGCCGCCGTGGTCCCACGTCCTGAATCAAAGTGGGAGAAGCACAATGGGTTGGAGTCTGTCCCAGCCTCACCCCTGGCTGAACTCCGCTGGCAGAGCTGTCATCAGGGAAGACAGCCCCCACCACTCTGGGACCAGGAAGAGGCAAATTTGGGGCTGGATGCAGCTCGGCCCCAGGGATGGCTGCTGTGAAGGGGGTGCCCCCCATGGGTCTAAGTGTTTGGAGTTTCCCAGGCAAGCTGGGAATTCCAGGTGTGTGGACTCTTGTAGTTTTCCTGTGTTGGCGTTAATTTCCGTTGTTATTTGTTTGAAATCCAGAGGGGGCGTTAATTTCCGTTGTTATTTGTTTGAAATCCAGAGGGGGCGTTAATTTCCGTTGTTATTTGTTTGAAATCCAGAGGGGGCCAAACATCACCCAGGTGACCTATGGGCGGCCAGTTTGCAATTTCTTTTTTTTTTTTTTTTTTTTTGAGATAGAGTTTTGCTCTTGTTGCCCAGGCTGGAGTGCAATGGCGCAATCTCGGCTCACCGCAACCTCCGCCTCCCGGGTTCAAGCAATTCTCCTGCCTCAGCCTCCCTAGTAGCTGGGATTACAGGCATGTGCCACCACGCCCAGCTAATTTTATATTTTTAGTAGAGACAGGGTTTCTCCATGTTGGTCAGGCTGGTCTTGAACTCCCAACCTCAGGTGATCCGCCCGCCTCGGCCTCCCAAAGTGCTGGGAATACAGGTGTGAGCCACCGCACCTGGCCCAGTTTGTAATTTCTGACCTGCCAAGGAGTTTGGCGTCATAGAAGGACCAAATCTCCAGGAGCACAAACAGGAATCAAAGGTGAGAGAGAGGGACAGAAAAGGTAAGCCCTGACTCTGAGGAGAGACAGTGTGGCCTAAGTCCTCTTGGGAGAGACAGACAGACAGAATCAGGATGACAGACAGACTGAGACACAAGATCCTCCAGGTCTTGGGAATGGACAGACAGGCAAGTGGACCGGGAAGCAGGGGGTGATGTGCAGAGAGACAGGAAACTTTAAGGGCATGAGGCTGGGCGTGGTGGCTCTTGCCTGTAATCCCAGCACTTTGGGAGGCTGAGGTGGGTGGCTCACTTGACGTCAGGAGTTTGAGACCAGCCTGGACAACACAATAAGACTCCGTCTCTACCAAAAATTTAAAAATTAGTTGGGCATGGTGGTGCATGTCTATGGTCCCAGCTCCTCAGGAGGCTGAGGTGTGAGAATCGCTTGAGCCCAGGAGGTTGAGGCTGCAGTGAGCTATGATAGCACCACTGCCCTCCAGCCAAAGCAACATAGGGCGATCGTCTCTAAAAAAAAAAGAAAAAAAAGCAGAGACCATATCCGGCACGTTCCCTGTCGCCTCCCTAGCACATGGCCTGGCATAGTCCATCCTAGAGAAATATCAGTTTGGAGAATGATTTGGCCTCAGGGGACAGAGAGCTGCAGCCAGGCACTCACCGAGGGGTAGTCGAAGCCGTAGCTGTCAGATAGCCCTGGTTCGGGGGGCAGGCGGGCGCTGCTGAGGGGGCTGAGCAGGCGGGACTTGAGCTGGAAGGCTTTGCTGCTGCTGCTGCCACCTCCAGGGGCTGGGGGGTTAGGTGGGGGGCCCTCAGCTGGGCGGCGGCTTCTCCCGGCGCCTCCCCAGGCCCGGGCCTCCTTACCCGCCAGGTTGCTGGCCGGGAGCAGGCTGTGTAGGTTCAGGTAGGGATTCAGGGGAATCCGGTAGTCCTTGGGGGGCTCCCCCAGCAGTGAGACCTGCAGCAGGAGGGCCAGATTCACGAGGGCCCCCAGGAAAGGGGACTCTGTGGAACAGGAGGCTGGTGTGGTGCCGCGCGCAGGGCAGGGCCTTACCCCAGGGGGCGTCGGCAGAGGCCCACTGTCTTTCTGGAGGCCTCTGAGGCCAGAGCCTCGGAGCCCCACAGGGGCGGGGGGAGGAGTGAGCTGGGCCGCTGGGGGACCCAAGCCCAGGGCCTCCCGGTCACCCCCAGCAGGGCCAAGCACGGATGGCAGCAGGGGTGGTGGCTTTCCTCGCCGGGGCGGCAGCTCCGGGGGCAGGCCCCCTCCTAGGGAGGGAAGGAGGATTTCAGGGGCCCAGGCTCAGAGGACCCCTCTCCCCAGGGCCCTCCAGCTCCCACCTGGACCAGGGCCCAGTGGTCAAGAGACAAATCCATGCTGGCCACTGAGCAGAGCTCATGCCTGGGCCCTGGGGGAGACACCCAACTGATGGACCAGGGCGCGGGGACCCACAGAGGTTGGGTCACTCGTCCAAGGCCACGTAGCAAGGAAGGAAGCGGAAATGGCTGGGGGACACCGTGTGGGCGGGGTCTGCGTTACCTGCAGGCAGCTCCCCGAGGAGGGGGTTGGCCGGCTGGGCCCCAGGCTGGAGGGCGCCCAGGGGTGAGTCTCCCAGGATGCCGGGCTTCTAGGGACAGAGCAGACAGTTGCAGATGGCGGCAGGGTGGCCCAGGGAAGCAGACAGGTGTGGCCCAGAGTCTTGGCAGACACACTCTGACCCCAGGGCTCGGCTGGTCCTGGGCAGACAGGCATGGGGTTCCCCAGTGCCCGCCACACTCCAACCCCATCATTCGTCCCATCAGCCATGGTGACCGAGGGTGTCCTGAGCGCCAGGCCCCAGTTCCCTGGCCAGTGATTACAGCACAGTATCAACTGCAGCCACATGGAGTGGGACAGCCATACAGTGTTACAGCCACTTTTAGTCACAGAAGGTCAGACCCACAGGCTCACGTACTCTGTCAGTTACCACCAGACAGATACACTGACACTACTGACTTAGAATCCAGGGAACCACACCAGACAGGGCGGAGCATGGGTGTACATCTGTGTGTGTGCGTGTGCGCACGCGCGCATATATGTCTTTGTTTCTGCGTGCGTGAGTCTGTCTTATGTCTCTCTGTGTGTCTATGTGTGTCTTTGATTTATGTCTGTGTCTGTCTCTGTGTGTGTATATCTGCATCTTTGTATGTGTGAGTCTGTATGTGTACCTGTGTTTCTAGGTGTGAGTTGTGTGTGTGCGGGTATGTGCGTGTGCACTGAGGGGATAGACCTGGAGTTTCTTCCCCAGGTGCCTCTTCCACAGGGGAGCTTCCGAGCAGTCTATTCACAAAGTGGTGCCCAGCAGCCGTGCTCCCAGCCCACACCCAGTTTCAGGCTGTAAATGGGCGTGTCCAGGTCCCCTCACCCCACCCCAGGCACCAAGTCCAGGGGCCCTCTCCAGAATGGAGGGAAAGACAGCAAACCCTGTCATGAGCGATTGCCAGAGGGGGATGGGGATGTGGGTGGGAAAGGCAGGGGTTGGGGGGAGTCGGCCTCACCCGGGTTCTGGGCCCCCAGGGCACAGCCAGAGGTCCCCCCAACCCACCAATCGCACCAGCTGTGTTGAAAAGAGCAAGGAGGGGCTATAGAGCGGTGGGTGAGGGGGACGTGTGTGTTACCTTCTGGCCTTGGGTCTGCAGGGCGAGCTGCAGCAGCGCCGTGGACAAGGCTGGCCCACTGAGCAGCGGCATGGCGGGGGGAGCACCCAGGAGGCCTGCAGGGAGACATAGGAGGATGGGTGGGGGTCCCTGTGTCCTCCCTGCCCC
This sequence comes from Macaca nemestrina, assembly GCF_043159975.1. Classification (NCBI taxonomy): domain Eukaryota; kingdom Metazoa; phylum Chordata; class Mammalia; order Primates; family Cercopithecidae; genus Macaca; species Macaca nemestrina. The sequence goes on from NC_092144.1 coordinate 9,772,128, forward strand.
GCCTCATGAAACACAGCCCTGAACCCGTTGAAGGGGCAGGAAACTGATGCTCTAGGGCTGGGGGGTGGGCAGTGGACTTGCCCAAAGGAAGGGCCTAGAAGGAGCAGAGGCTAGTCCAGTGAAGTCCACCCCCTCTTGCCAGCACCCCAGCTCACTGCAGGCCACTGTGTGGCCCTGGTCGCAGCCCCCAGTTGTGGACAACAGCAGCTCCCGCTATGACTCCACACTCCCCCTCAGCCCTACTCCTGGGCTCCTGTCACTGTGGCCAAGATGAGCAGTTTCGGGGAGTGCCGGAGACAGTGCTGCAGCCCGTTCTGCACAGTGGGGGCCCCTGCCCAGCCCCACCTTACCCTGCTTCCCCCCCGCACTGCCGTGGAGCAGGGGGTTGAGCAGCAGCTGGAGGGAGGCAGACGGGCCCAGGTTGTTGAGCAGCTGCAGGATGTTGGGCTCAGGGAGGAGTCCCTTCCCCCGATTGAGGGCCTGCAGGAACAGAGCAGCTCAGAGCGCCGCCGGGGCCCTGATATCCCCATGGGGCTCCCATCCCCACCCCTCCACCCCTGCCCACACAGGCTCACCGTGGCCTGGGCAGCGATGAGAGCGGCCAGCATACTGCGGCCGGGGGGCCCAGGGGCGCAGAAGGAGACTCGCAGGTGGCTGCCCCCCAGGGCCAGACCGTCCGCCTGCTGCTGTGCCTCCTCCGCCATCTCAGCCGTCTCATACTCCAGCACCGCGAAACCCTTCAGCTGCCCATCCTGGCCGCACGCCAGCTGCCGGAGGAAAGCAGGCAGTCATGAGCACCCGGGCAGCAGTGACTGCACCACCCCGGGAAGTGACAACCGTAACCAGACTCTGCTGCCCCATGAGGGTGAATTCCACACCAGGCCTTCACTGCCCTGCGCCTCGTTCCTGCATCAGCTCATCTGATCTTCCCAATGACCCTGGGCGGCTGCATCATACCCATTTATCAGAGAAGGCAACTGAGGCACGGAGAGGTCAGCGCACTCAAGACCACACAGCTGGAGGGAGGGCGGAGCTGGGAGCCGCCTCACCACCAAAGCCAAGGCCACGGACGCAGTGGCTCACACATGTAATACCAGCACTCTGGGAGGCTAAGGCAGGCGGATCACGAGGTCAGGAGATCGAGACCATCCTAGCTAACACAGTGAAACCCCATCCCTACTAAAAATACAAAATTAGCTGGGCGTGGTGGCGCATGCCTGTAATCCCAGCTACTTGGGAGGCCGAGGCACGAGAATCAGTTCAACATGGGAAGCAGAGGTTGCAGCAAGCCAAGATCGCACCATTGCACTCTAGCCTGGGCGACAGAGTAAGGCTCTGTCTCAAAAAAAAAAAAAAAAAAAAAAAAAACAAAGAAAAGAAAAGAAAAAAAGGCAGCCGGGCGCGGTGGCTCAAGCCTGTAATCCCAGCACTTTGGGAGGCCAAGACGGGCGGATCACGAGGTCAAGAGATTGAGACCATCCTGGCTAACACGGTGAAACCCCGTCTCTACTAAAAAATACAAAAAACTAGCCGGGCGAGGCGGCGGGCGCCTGTAGTCCCAGCTACTCGGGAGGCTGAGGCAGAAGAATGGCGTGAACCCAGGAGGCGGAGCTTGCAGTGAGCTGACATCTGGCCACTGCACTCCAGCCTGGGCGACAGTGTGAGACTCCGTCTTAAAAAAAAAAAAAAAAAAAAAAAGTAAAGAAAAAAAGGCAGGCACTGTCAGTGCCCTTACTTTGTAGGTGGGAAAACTCAGGTTCAGAGAGGGACAGTCCCTTGTCCAGGTCAGTCTAGAGCTGGGATCAGACAAGGCCAGGCTGACAGCCTTCATGGGACCAGCCACATCAGGGTACTGGTGATGGCTGTCCCAAGAAACAGTGCTGCAGCAGGATGTGGTGGTACCGGGCTATGGTCCCAGCTGAGGGGGGAATACTGCTTAAGCCCGGGAATTCAAGATTACAGTGAGCTATGATTGAGCCACTGTACTCCAAGGACAGAGCAAGACCCTGTTGCTTAAAAACAAAGAAAAAGAGGCCAGGCGCAGTGGCTCATGCCTGTAATCCCAGCGCTTTGGGAGGCCGAGGTGGGCGGATCACCTGAGGTCAGGACCAGTCTGACTAACATGGAGAAACCCTGTCTCTATTAAAAATACAAAATTAGCCGGGCATGGTGGCTCATGCCTGTAATCCCAGCTATTAGGGAGGCTGAAGCAAGAGAATCACTTGAACCTGGGAGGCGGAGGTTGCGGTGAGCTGAGATCACGCCATTGCACTCCAGCCTGGGCAACAAGAGCCAAACTCTGTCTCAAAAAAAAAAAAAAGATAATCAGCAAGGGGTGGGGAAGGAAGGGCTCTCGTTCCAGACAGTGGCCAAGCCAGGTAGCAATGCTAAGGGAAGTGGCTGGGCCTGGGCCCCAGCACTTGCTGAATGCCCGGGCAGCAAAGGTGCAGGTAGCAGCCCTTTGCCTTGGCCCACGCCCTGTGCCAAGGTCTGGGAACAGATCTCCCATAACCACATCCATCGTTTTTTTTTTTTTTTTTTTGAGATGGAGTCTTGCTCTGTCGCCCTGGAGTGCAGTGATGTGAACTCAGCTTACTGTAACCTCCGCCTCCTGGGTTCAAGTGATTCTCGTGCCTCAGCCTCCCCATAGCCGGGATTACAGGTGTGCACCACAACGCCCAGCTAATTTCTTTTTTTTTTTTTTTTTTTTTTTTGAGATGGAGTCTGGCTCTCTTGCCCAGGCTGGAGTGCAGTGGCCGGATCTCGGCTTCACTGCAAGCTCCGCCTCCCAGGTTTATGCCATTCTCCTGCCTCAGCCTCCCGAGTAGCTGGGACTACAGGCGCCCGCCACCTCGCCCAGCTAGTTTTTTGTATTTTTTAGTAGAGACGGGGTTTCACTGTGTTAGCCAGGATGGTCTCGATCTCCTGACCTCGTGATCCGCCCGTCTCGGCCTCCCAAAGTGCTGGGATTATAGGCTTGAGCCACCACACCCGGCCTTTTTTTTTTTTTTTTTTTGAGATGGAGTCTTGCTCTGTCTCCCAGGCTGGAGTAGAGTGGCGCGATCTCGGCTCACTGCAACCTCCGACTCCCGGGTTTACGCCATTCTCCTGCCTCAGCCTCCCGTGTAGCTGGGACTACAGGCGCCCGCTACCGCACCAGGCTAATTTTTTGTATTTTTAGTAGAGACGGGGTTTCACCATGTTAGCCAGGATGGTCTCGATCTCCTGACCTCGTAATCCGCCCGTCTCGGCCTCCCAAAGTGCTGGGATTATAGGCGTGAGCCACCACGCCCGGCCTAATTTTTGTATTTTTAGTAGAGACGGGGTTTCACCATGTTGACCAGGCTGGTCTCGAACTCCTGACCTCAAGCAAGCTGCCCGCCTTGGCCTCCCAAAGTACTGGATTACAAGCACGAGCCACTGTGCCCGGGCATAATCACACCCATCTTAGGGATGAGCAGAGAGAGACTCAGAGGGGTCACAGAGTGATCAAGGCCACACAATTCCTAAGCAGGGGGACTGATGTGTGAACCTCAAGCTGCCTCACTGTCAAGCCCATCCTCCATTCAAACAGGTCACCTAACATTAAAGGTGAGCTCCTTGGAGGACGTCACCTCAATGCCTGGTACTCATCAGATGCTCAACAAATGTTTGGTGAGATCAGGCCCAGTGGCTCGAATCTGTAATCCCAGCACTTTGGGAGGCCGAGGCAGGAGGATCGTTTGAGCACAGGAGTTTCAGACCAGTCTGGGCAACATAGGGAGATCCCATCTTCACATAATTTTGCACCCATCACCAAGCCTGGCTAATTTTTTTTGTATTCTTAGTAGACAGGGGTTTTTTTCTGTTTTTTGTTTGTTTGTTTGTTTTTGAGACAGAGTTTCACTCTGCCACCCAGGCTGAAGTGCAGTGGCGGGATCTTGGCTCACCACAACCTCTGCCTCCCAGTTTCAGGCGATTCTTCTGCCTCAGCCTCCCAAGTAGCTGGGACCACAAGCACATGCCACCACACCCGGCTAACTTTTTTTTGTATTTTTAGTAGAGACAGGGTTTCACCATATTAGCCAGGATGGTCTTGATCTCTGACCTCGTGATCCGCCCGCCTCGGCCTCCCAAAGTGCTGGGATTACAGGCATGAGCCACCGTGCCTGGCCTTGAGACAGGGTTTTACCATGTTGACCAGGCTGGTTTTGAACTCCTGACCTCAAGTGATCTGGGGTTACAGGCATGAGCCACTGCACCCGGCCTCTACGTAAAATTTTAAAAATCAACTGGCCATGCTGATGCATTCCTGTAGTTCCAGCTTATATGGGAAGCCAAGGCAGGAGGATCTCTTGAACCCTGGAGGTCAAGGCTGGAGTGCACTCCTCCAGCCTGGGCTCCTCCAGCCTGGGTGTTAGAGTGAGAACCTGTCTCAACAAAAAAATAAAAATAAAAAAAATAACGCCAGGCACGGTGGCGCACACCTGTAGTCCCAGCTACTCGGGAGGCTAAGGCAGGAGAATGGTGTGAACCTGGGAGGCGGAGCTTGCAGTGAGCTGAGATCACGTGACTGCACTCCAGCCTTGGCAAGACTCCATCTCAAAAAAAAAAAAAAAAAAATTAGTGAATGTTCCAGTGGAGAAATGAATGGGCAGCTGTTCACAATAATCTGATCATGAAGCACTGACAACCCCATTTTGAGATGGGGAAACAGGCTAGAAGAGTACCTGTAGCTGGTCATGACCCTGTGACCTTTGATCTCCACATAAGAAGGTAAGGCCAGGCCAGCACAGTGGTTCATGCCTGTAATCTCAGCATTTTGGGAGGCCGAGGTGAGCGGATCACTTGAGGTTAGGGGTTTGAGACCAGCCTGGCTAACATGGCGAAACCCATCTCTACTAAAAATACAAAAATTGGGTCTGGTGGCAGGCGCCTGTAATCCCAGCTACTTGGGAGGCTGAGGCTGGAAAATCACTTGAACCCGGGAGGCGGAGGATGCAGTGAGCCAAGATTGCGCCTCTGTACTCCAGACTGGGTGACCGAGTGAGATTCTGTCTTAAAAAAAAAAAAAAAATAAGGCCGGGCGCGGTGGCTCAAGCCTGTAATCCCAGCACTTTGGGAGGCCGAGACGGGCGGATCACTAGGTCAGGAGATCGAGACCATCCTGGCGAACACGGTGAAACCCCGTCTCTACTAAAAAATACAAAAAACTAGCCGGGCGAGGCAGCGGGCGCCTGTAGTCCTAGCTACTCGGGAGGCTGAGGCAGGAGAATGGTGTAAACCCGGGGGGCGGAGCTTGCAGTGAGCTGAGATCCGGCCACTGCACTCTAGCCCGGGAGACAGAGCCAGACTCCGTGTCAAAAAAATAAATAAATAAATAAATAAAATAAAATAAATAAATAAAAAATAAAAATAAAGGTGAGGCCATTGTGCTGACTCATCTTCTGTCCTGAGCCCGCACAGGCGGCCTGGTATGTAGCAGGTGTCCAAGAGAAGGCGGCAGAATGAATGAATGAATGAATGATGAGTAAACAGAGAGGGGATTCCCATGGCTCATAGATACTCAGCTTTTTGTTTCTTTGTTTCTTTGAGATGGAGTCTCGCTCTGTCGCCCAGGCTGGAGTGCAGTGGCACGATCTCCACTCACTGCAACCTCAGCCTCCCAGGTTCAAGCAATTCTCCTGTCTCAGCTTCTCAAGTAGCTGAGATTACAGGCACACACCGCCATGCCTGGCTACTTTTTTTTTTGGTTGTATTTTTAGTAGAGATGGGGTTTCTCCATGTTGGTCAGGCTGGTCTCAAACTGCTGACCTTAGGTGATCCGTCTTAGCCTCCCAAAGCTTTATAAGCGTGAGCTACTGCGCGTGGCCTGTTTTTTTGAGATGGAGTGTTGCTCCGTCACCCAGGCTGGAGTGCAGTGGCGCGATCTCGGCTCACTGCAAACTCTGCCTCCCAGGTACAAGCGATTCTCCTGCCTCAGCCTCCTGAGTAGCTGGGATTACAGCCCTGTGCCACTACACCTGGCTAATTTTTTTTGTATTTTTAGTAGAGACAGGGTTTCACCATGTTGGCCAGGCTGGTCTTGAACTCTTGACCTCAAGTGATCCACCTGCCTCGGCCTGTCAAAGTGCTGGGATTACATGCATGAGCCATCTCACCCAGCCTGTTTCTTGTTTTAAATATAGAGATGGTGTCCCACTATCTTGCCCAGGCTCGTCTTGAACTCCTGGACTCGAGTGATCCTCCTGCCTCTGCCTCCCAACAGACACCTAGTTTAAATGGGGCACCAATACCCCACTTACATGAGAGGGACCCACTCAAAGCCACAGAGCTGGGGGTCTGAGCCCAGGACTCTTTTTTTTTTTTTTTTTGAGATGGGGGTCTAGCTCCATTGCCCAGGCTGTAGTGTCATTGTGCTGTGGTGCGATCAAGGCTCACTGCAGCCTCAGACTCCCAGGATCAAGCGATCCTGCCACCTCAGCCTCCTGAGTAGCTGGGACTACAGGCACACCATCATACCTGTCTAATTTTTGCATAGAGAGGATTTCACCATATTGCCTAGGCTGGTCTCAAACTCCTAGGCTCAAGGGATCCGCCCACCTCAGCCTCCCAAAGTGTTGGGGTTACGGGTGTGAGTCACTGCGCCTGGCCAGGCCTACCCCTTCTAAGCCTCTGCACTGGCCTCCTCTCAGTGGTCCAAGCTCCGGAGCTAGGCTGTGGTATTCTGATCCCAGCTCTGCCAGACCCTGGCTGTTTAACTCTGGGCAAGTTACTTGACCCCTGTGTGCCTTGGTATCCTCACCTGAAAATGGGAGTGATACCTATCTCTCAGGGTTGCTACAGGATGAAGCAACTAAAGGTTACGTACTCAGAGTCCACAGTGAGTGCTGGAGGAATGTCCCCTTCAGGATCTCTGGGGATCAAGACCTTCTGGGGGCTCTTAGAGAGTGAGTCTGGCCTATTCTTGCCCCACTGCACCTGTCACAGGGCGAGGCACACACACAGAAGTGCCTGGCACATGTGGTCTGAATGAACAAGGGGCTGTTTTGCCAACCCATTGTGCAAGTATTGAGTCCCTGCTTACGGAGGAGGGAAACTGTAGATCAGAGAGCCAGTGACTGGCCCGAGCTCGAGGGTGGGGCTGGGATCTAGCGAAGCCTCAGTCTCTGACCTCAAGGTTCATATAGACTGTGGGCTCCTCTGCAGCCTCCTCAATGCCTGGCCAGGGTCTGGGACCCCATGGGAGGTTTGATGAAGGTACCAGCGAATGAGGAGGTGAGTGGTGAGCAAGCCTCGAGATCCAGTTACAAGAGTGGCCTCACCTGCATCTGACAGAGCGACAGTGAGGCCTGAAGTTGCACAGGGATTCAAATCCTCTGGCCGGGCGCGGTGGCTCACGCCTGTAATCCCAGCACGTTGGGAGGCCAATGTGGGTGGATCACCTGAAGCCAGGAGTTCAAGATCAGCCTGGCCAACATGGCAAAACCCCACCTCTACTAAAAATATAAAAACTATCCAGGCATGGTAGTGGGGCGCCTATAATCCCAGCTACTCTGGAGGTTAAGGCAGGAGAATCGCTTGAACCCAGGAGGCGGAGGTTGCAGTGAACTGAGACTGCATCACTGCACTCCAGCATGGTTGACAAAGTGATACTCTGTCTCAAAAAAAAGAAAAGGCAGATGACTCCAAAGACTCCCTCAGGTGCTCCGGGCCTGGCACCTGCTCCCCAGTGCTCTCTGCAGGGCTCACCTGGCAGAAGGTGGGGCTGTGGACAGCTGACAGCGCCCGGCACAGAGCGTCCACATCATTGAAGCCAGGTGGTAGGCGGTCCACACAGAGGCAGCGGGAGTGGAGAAGGGCAGGCGTCAGTTGCCCAGCATCCGTCCAGTGCACGTAGAGGGTGCGCGGTCCCAGTGGCTTGCCCAGCAGGTCCGACTTGGCACGGGCAGCCGAGTCCTTCTTCATGTACTCGGCAAAGCCATACCCCTTGGAGTGGCCAGTGCGCTCACTGTAGACCAGGAAGCAGCGCTCCAGGCTGCCGAAGGGCCGCACCAACTCCTCGAACTGCTGCTGTGTGAGGCTGGGGGGCAGGTTGGCCACGCACAGCAGGGCATCCGTGGGCTGCAGCTGCACCGACAGCTCGCGCTCCCGTAAGCAGCTCTGGTGGAAAGCGTTGATTGCGGCCTCGGCCTGCTCCCCATTCAGCAGGGTCACGAAGGCTGCGGTGGGAAGAGGGCAGTGCGAGGTCAGCCGGGCCCCGAGGGCCTGCCCCTCCACCCTGCCACCCTGCAAAGCAGGTGGGACTTCAAAATGCTGGGCATTTCAGGTGCCTGCCGATCTGAACAGTTGCCAGCCTTGGTGACTCACACAGGCGAGCACGCCTGCCATTGACTCCAGGCTCCACGAAGCCCACTCCCTCTCCCAGCCCTGCGTCCACCCGCACCCATAGCAGCGCCCACCAACTGTGGACCTGGCTCTGTCCTAAGAACGCCGTGGGTCACTCGGATGATACCAAGGGCAGTGGTTAAGCCCATGCTCACTGAGGCCCAGATTTAAGCCCAAGCCCCAGGTGGCTTGGGGGTATCAGTTTCCTCATCTGTCAAATGGTTGTAACTTAATCATCACAACCAACATTTTGCCAGTGAGGAAACGGGCCCAGAGCAGCACCCCTGTGCCCAAGTAGGGGAGCCTGGACTTGAACCCAGGCAGCTGGACTCCAGAGCCCCACTCTACACTGCCCACCCCTGCCACCTTTCCAGGCCACCAGTGCCCTGAACCCTGCTGCCACATGCTGCCCCAGATTTGCAATCCACCCAGAGGCCACAGGAAGCTTTGTTCAAAATGATAACCAGATCACGCCACATCCATCTGGTGGCTTCTAGCTGCAGGGTGCAGTGCAGCCTGCGTGGGCTCGCTGACCTCCCCTCCCATCTCACTACTGCTATCCGGACCACACCAGGCACACTCCAGAGGGGCCTTCGCAGCTGCTGTTCCCTGAGCGTGGAACACTGAGCCCCACCTCCTCACCTGGCTAACCTGGACCCACCCAGGTAGAAACCCTGTCTCTACTAAAAATACAAAAATTAGCCGGGTGTGGTGGCACATGTCTATAATCCCAGCTACTTGGGAGGCTGAGGCAGAGGAATGGGCTGAACCCAGGAGGCAGAGGTTGCAGCGAGCCAAGATCACACCACTGCACTCCAGCCTGGCGACAGAGCAAGACTCCATCTCAACAAAAACCAAAAAAACAAAACAAAACAAAAACACACAAGCATGGGTGACTGGCTGGGTAAGGAAGAGGCAAGAAGGGTAGGAAGAGAATGAACCCACAGCCAAACGTTGTCAAGAATTAGCTCAATGCCAAGCGAGTGGAGTAGGAAGAGAATCAGCCCAATGCCCAGTGTTCTTCAAGGAGAACATGAAGGCTGTCCCAAGATGACAGGATGATAGGCAGATTGGGGCAACCTGCCATTTTGGCCTGGGGGGCAATACTGGGCCTGAAGTTCAGAGCAGCAGACAGTGAGCCAGAGCCCTCCCATCTTCAGGGACGGTCATTCCCTGCCCTGGCCCACCCCATGGCCCCACAAACCTGTCCCTTTGTATTTGTCCACAAAACAGTATTTGAGCTCATAGTCACTGAGCAGGTCATGTACTTCCTGTGGAGATACAAGATAAAAGACAGGGAGTTACTGGAGATGGAAGGGGGCAAACCGGTGCCGCCCTCATAGCTGCCACCAGCTATGAAGGCAGGTCAATTACCACCCCCCATTTTACTAATGAGGAAACTGAGGCTTGATGCAGTAATTTGGCCAAGGTCATTCTGCTCATACCTGGCAGAGCTGGGATTCAGAACCTAGATGCAGACTGTGCTATTACCCAGGCAACATGCTCTTAAAGGGTATACCTTTAGCTGGCTGGCTGGGGTGGCTCATGCTTATAACCCCAGCACTTTGGGAGGCCGAGGCGGGTGGATCACCTGAGGTCAGGAGTTCGAGACCAGCCAACATGGTGAAACCTTATCTCTACTAAAAATACAAACATTAGCCAGGAGTGGCTACTGGTGGCGCCACTGGTTATAGGTGGCGCACACCTATAATCCTAGCTACTCGGGAGACTGAGGTAGGAGAATTGCTTGAACCCAGAAGGCAGAGGTTGCAGTGTGCCATTGCACTCCAGCCTGGGCAACAAAGGGAGACACTGTCTCAAAAAAAAAAAAAGGCCGGACTCACGCCTGTAATTCCAGCACTTCGGAGGCCGAGGCGGGTGGATCACGAGATCAAGAGATCCAGACCATCCTGGCCAACAAGGTGAAACCCCGTCTCTACTAAAAATACAAAACAACAGCTGGATGTAGTGGAGTGCACCTGTCGTTCTAGCTACTTGGAAGGCTGAGGCAGGATAATCGCTTGAACCTGGGAGGTGAAGGTTGCAGTGAGCAGAGATCAAGCCACTGCACTCTAGCCTGGCTACAGAGTGAGACTCCATCTAAAAAACAAAAAAAAACAAAAACAAAAAAGGAGTATGCCTTTAGGAAAGTCATTTAACCTCCATGAACCTCCTTTTGCAAGATTCACTGTTTCTAACAACTCTGTAAGTGAAGTTATTAACAAACTCATGTTGTACACGAGAAAACCCAGGCTAGGAGAAGTGAAGAGATCGGCTGGAGGCCATGCAGTCGGGCAGTGCGGCCACCCATGGGTACCTGACTGGGAAGCCCACCTACTAGTAAGCCTCACATTCGGTAAGTTCACATGCCTCCCAATTTCCTCCTCCTGATAAGGCTGCCCTCTTGCAAGCCAGCTCATTTATTTTCTTTTTTTTTTTAGAGACAGGGTCTTGTTCTGTCACCTAGGCTAGAGTGCAGTAGCATGATCATAGCTCACTGCAGCCTCAATCTCCTAGGCTCAAGTGATCCTCCCACCACAGCCTCCTGAGTAGCTGGGACTACAGGCACGCACCACCATGCCTAATTATTTAAAATTTTTTGTAGCGATGGGGGTTTCACTATGCTGCCTAGGTTAGTCTTGAACCCTTGGGCTCAAGACAGCCTCTTGCCTCAGCCTCTTAAAGTGCTGGGATTAAAGGGATGAGCCACCGTGCCCAGCCTCAAGCCAGCTTTGAAGGCAAAGTGCTGGGGCCTGCTGGGGCCAGATACACTATGCATCTTGCAGGAGAAACAATGTGTTTCCTGCTTAGAGACTGCAGACACTGAGAGGAAGACCCAGAAACAAACCTGACCATTCTTAATGACGCCTGCCCCGATCTGTCCCCAAATTCAGCCCCTCCCAACATCCCTGGGGTCCCACTAGCCAGGTGCCCACCCATGGGCAGGGAGGGCCAGTGGCAGGTGTGCTGGTGGGCCAGAGAGCAGGGATTCTCAGCAGAAGGAAGCGAGAACCTGTTTCACCGCCATAGGGAAGGGCAGTATAGATGCCATTTCCCCGGGTCCAAAGAGCATCGGGAAGCGCTTCCCCATGCTGGCCCCATGAGAAGGGCACTCCTAGCAGGAAGATTAGCCACGAGGGGATCCATAGAACACAGGCCCCACTTCCTTCCTGTAGGTCTGTAGGCTGGTGGCAGGAGACCCCATTTTCCCAAATTAATCCTGAGGTTTTGGGGGCTGAGAACCAGGGGCTGCTTTTACTTCCGGATTTATCTCTGAGAGCAGTGAATAAACGCGTGAGATGGAGGGGCATACTCTCCGCAGTCCTGAAACTTCTGGATTTGAGGTCCCGCCACCCTGTGGTAGAGTGGGTGGAGAAAAGCATCATCCAAGCAGGGGGCAACTGGTGGTCCAATGTACCAGCCCATTCACAATTCCCCAACAGGACCAAAGCTGTCCGCCCCCTTCCATCACTTGGTGTCGACCAAGCCTGTGGTCGCCCCTAGCAACGCCCTCCCTCACTTCACAGCCGGTTTCCCCTTTCATCACCGCCCCCCCACATCCCGCTCTTGGTCTCTCTCGATCCCGCGTGGATCCGGTGCTTGGACGCCCCCGCCAACGACCCCCGCGCACCTCAGCGTTGGTGTCGCCCGGTTCCCCCCGCGCACGCGCACCGCGGTATTTCCCGCCACGCTCCTACACCGCCCCCCCCCAATACCTGGTTGGTCACGTCCCCCGGGAGGCCCCGAATCAGTATCTTGCGGCGGTTACGGAACTGGCGCTCGGTGTGTTCCAGGCGTTTCCGGATCTCTTCTGGATCTAGAGGCGGCAGTTCTTCTTCGGGCGCCCGGCGCTCCGCGGCATCGTCGGCTTCGACCTCGGCCCCAGACTTCGGGCTCAGCAGGGGCCGGTGAGTAACGGACACGTCCGCCGCCATCTTGGGAAACCCGGCGCCTTCTGGGACCAGCGAGCCGGGGCGGAGCGGCATAGAGCGGCAACGAGGGCGCGCCCGTCGATTGGCTGAGAGAAGCCCCACCTCGTTCCCTCCCCCCTTATCCCATTGGCTAGGCCCCAGCCCGCCTCTCAAGAGTTCAAGGTGCGTCTGCGCGCCACAGACCCCTCCTCCTTCCGTCGCAGCGACGCTACTCAGTGGATGTGCACCTGGGTGGGAGAGCCTTGCAGCGCGGGTGGAATCAAACCACAGATTAGGGAGTTTGAAGGCTTTATTGGTGCAGAATCTGAGGGCACAGCCAAGCCCCTGCCAACTTTGACCCCGGATCCCAGCGTCACTCAGCTCTGGACGGTTCTTCCCCCATTGCCTCTGTCGGCTGCATAGACGTGAGGGGCAGAGAGGTGCTCTCCTGCCTAACATGGTACCTGCCGCTCAGTTTATGCTCCTTGAAGACGTACATTAAGGCCACTACGACAGTCACCACGCCCAGGGTCACTAACACCGCCAAGAAGACAGGGACAAAGTGGGACTTCGGAGCTGTGCAGAGAAAGCGCTAAGTCAATATGCGTCCCCCCTGTCTCCAACCCCCCCGCCCCCCGCGGCTTGCCAGTCCAGGCCCGCGGCCCAGTGTTAGCTCACCCTCAATATCCATCACCACGACCAGGGTGTATTTGCCTCGTGAGCTGGACGCTTGGCATTGATAAGTGCCATTATGTGTTACATTGACGAAGAACGGGATCCCCACCGGCACCTCCCGGTTGGAGCCTTCCTTCAAACACCGCAGCTGGGGGTACGGGTTGCCCCTGGCTTGGCACTGCAGGACGTGTCTCGTTTTGTCTTTCCACTTCAAGTGCTGGGGGCATGTGGCTCGGTCAATTTTGGGACCATCTGTGGAACCACCATGTGTGATCAGACACCCAACACACCCGAGGCACGGTGGTGCAGAGGAGCGTCTAATCTTTCCAGGGCAGGGGTGAAGGGATTAAAGGTCAGGGTGACCGACTCACACAGGACACGCAGCTGGACGCTACTGTTCCTACACAAGAACTCGCCGTCCACCTCGAGAGTGGCACTGCAGAAGAAGTTGCGTCCGTCGTCACTCTCGGTAGCATTTAACTGAAGTTGAGCTGGCTGCCCCGGGGCCGCGGCTGGAACTCCGTCCAGCGTTACCTGGACTCGAGCCCCAGCCATGCAGCTCACGGTCACTGTGGACCCCTCGGGGGCGCTGGGCTCGCTCAGGTTCAGAATGGGTCCTAGGAAGCCTAAAGGCGGGGCATTGCCCAGGAGCTTAATGAACAAGACCTTCCTGCAGGTCAAGCCGCTCCCTCCGCCCTCCCCTTTCGTCTCGGGATATCCGGGCCACGCTTTCGGTGTTCAAGCCTCGCCCTCTTTCTGGGCTTTGTCCAACTTCGGGCACTCAGGCCCAGCCCATGTTGCAACTACTATTGGGGCAAGTCAGGCCCCACCTTTTCGGCTAGTCTCCGCCCCCTCTGCCACGCCCCCAGACTGCTGAGGCCGCGCCCCCTTCCCACGCCTCCTCTTACTAAAGACCGTCAAGTTCTCCCGGGTCTCCAGTCTCTCGCCCCCTAGGATCACGTTGCAGACGATTTCCCGCGCACCCTCCTGATCTGCGCGCGCTGTGGCTGTGGCTGTGGCCGTTAGCATGTCCCCGTGGTTCATGACTGTCGCATTCAGCATCTGGTCCCCCAGTGCCAGGTAGACCTGGGCCTCTGAGGCTGGAAAAAGCCCGTCTAGAGTGCAGTTCACCGGCCACGACTTTTCCACCTCCAAGAACCGGGGGGCCACGAGGCGCGGGGGGGTCACCGGCAGGGCTGGGGAGAAAGGTGGGCATGAGCACAACCCCCAGGACTGTGCCTTCCTCAGGACACCTTCATCCCCCCCATCAGGAATTCTTGCCTACTGCGTCACCCTTCTTCCCAGGACACACACGGCCATGAAAATGGCCTTCTCCAAAGATCCCACGGCTTGGGCCTCCCTTCTGGGGCCACCCTGCCCAGTGGCCTGGGGCTTTACTTCTCAGAAGCCTGTGAGGTCCGGGGCACCCCACTCTCATGAGCCCCAAGGCCAGGGCACCCTCTACCCTGACTCAGCTCATCACCCACCATCTGAAGCCCCTTCGCTCACCAAAGGTTCGGAGTTGGCGGGGTGCTGAGGTGTTCCGGAACAGTTCCAGCCCCTGGGGCTTCATGTCCAGTTCTGTGCGGCATGAGAAATGGGCTCCGTGGTCCTCTCTGCTGGTCAGCACAGTGGTATTGACCTCTGCTGGCTCCCCCACTGCTGGCTGCCGGGTCAGCTCCTCCTCCCGGCGGAGCAGCACCACCGTGAGGCTGGTGCGGGGCGACCCACCTTCCACTTGGCAGCGCAGGATCAAGTTCTGGCCCACCGGCTGCCAAGGAGGCAGGGGTGCCAGCTCCACGCGCTCCGGGAGGCCTGAGAGAGGAAGGGAGGATGGCACTTAGCGGGTCTTGCAACCCCACCCACCCACCCCAGGGACTGGGGAGGAGACAGGGCGGTCCTGCCGAGAACTGTGAGCTTTGCGTTAATAAACTTACAGGGCTTAGAACTGGGCCAAAGCGTTTGCTATTATCATTAATGCAGTGATTATCATTTCCTGTGTTGTCAGACACCTTGCGAGGCGCTAAACAAAATTTTCTGTTCTCCAGGATGGCACAATAAAAAAAAAATTAATAAAGAGGAAGGAAGGGATGAACGTTTATGACTATTTGACATGAATATTACAAATTCCTGTTTATGGCCAGGCGCTGTGGCCCACGCCTATAATCCCAGAGCTTTGGGAGGCTGAGATGGGTGGATCATGAGATCAGGAGTTCGAGATCAGCCTGGCCAACATGGTGAAACCCTGTCTCTACTAAAAATACAAAAATTAGCTGGGTGTGGTGGTGTGCGCCTGTAATCCCAGCTACTTGGGAGGCTGAGGCAGGAGAATCGCTTGAACCCGGGAGGCAGAAGTGGCAGTGAGCCGAGATCACACCATGGCACTCCAGCGACAAGACTTTGTCTCAAAAAAAAAGAAAAAAAGAGAAGAATAGAGAAGATTTCACTAGGTTGTTGTGTGCATGAAGGTGGATGACCTCTTGAAGGTCTAAGGAAAGATACTAAGGAAAGATATTAATAAGCAGTAACTATTTTTTTCCCCCCGAGATGGAGTCTTGCTCTGTCGCCCAGGCTGACGTGCAGTGGTGTGATCTTGGCTCACTGCAACTTCCGCCACCCGGGTTCACGCGATTCTCCTGTCTCAGCCTCCCAAGTAGCTGGGGCTACAGGAGTATGCCACCATGCCAGGCTAATTTTTTTGTATTTTTAGTAGAGACGGAATTTCACCATGTTGCCTAGGTTGCTCTTGAACTCCTAAGCTCAGGTCATCTGCCCGCCTTGGCCTCCCAAAGTGCTGGAATTACAGGCGTGAGCCACCGTTCCCGGCCCTTTCTCTCTCTCTCTCTCTTTTTTTTTTTTTTTTTTTTGAGACAGAGTCTCGCTCTTGTCGCCCAAGCTGGAGTGCAGTGGCAGGATCTCGGCTCACTGCAACCTCCGCTTCCTGGGTTCAAGCGATTCTCCCACCTCAGTCTCCCAAGTAGCTAGGATTATAGGTGCCCGCCACCATGTCTGGCTAATTTTTTATTTTATTTTTAGTAGTGACGTGGTTTCACCATGTTGGTCAGGCTGGTCTCAAACTCCTGACCTCAGGTGATCCACCTGCCTTGGCCTCCTAAAGTGCTGGAATTACAGGTGTGAGCCACCATGCCCGGCCTATTTTTGTATTTTTAGTAGACGGGATTTCACCATGTTGGCCAGGCTGATCTTGAACTCCTGGCCTCAAGTGATTCACCCACCTCAGCCTCCCAAAGTGTTGGGATTACAGGTGTGAGCCACCGCGCCTGGCCTTTTTCTCTTTTATGGATGGAGAAATATATAGCCCAGAGAGGGGAGGTGAATTACTTAAGGACGCACAAACGGTAAGTAGCAGAGGCGCCTCCTGGATATCATGTCTAGGGACTCTGTTGGCCCCTTCTCCTAGCTTCTGGCCTGAACACCTGCTTTGGCCTCTACCAGAGATTAGTTCAGTTCTCTCCAATCAGGTTCAGACACTCAGGGCTTTCCTGGTTCACCAGCCCTGTGGCAGCCTCTCAAGATGCTCTGGTACAGTCACAGGAGACTTGACACTCCCAGGCTGGGTGCCCTCCCAGGTACACCTACAAAACCCTGGGCCTCAGGGTGGGCACTGTGGCTCATGTCTGTAATCCCAGCACTTTGGGAGGCCAAGATGGGCGGATCACCTGAGACCAGGAGTTCAAGACCAGCCTTGCCAACATGGTGAAACCCCGTCTCTACTAAAAATACAAAAATTAGCCAGGCGTGGTAGCACGTGCCTGTAATCCCAGCTACTCAGGAGGCTGAGGCACGAGAATCACTGGAACCCAGGAGGCAAAGGTTGCAGTGAGCTGAGATAGTGCCACTGCACTCCAGCCTGGTGACAGAGCGAGACTCTATGTCAAAAAAAAAAAAAAAAACTGAACTAGGTGACTCATGCCTGTAATCCCACCACTTTGGGAGGCCGAGGGAGGCGGATCACTTGAGGTCAGGAGTTTGAGACCAACCTGGCCAACTTGGCAAAACTCTGTCTCTACTAAAAATCAATACAAAAATTAGCCAGGCGTGGTGGCACATGCCTGTGATCCCAATTACTAAGGAGGCTAAGACAGGAGAATCACTTGAACCCAGGAGGCAGAGTTTGCAGTGAGCTGACATCGCGCCATTGCACTCCAGCCTGGGGGACAAGAGCAAGACTCCGTCTCAAAGGATAAAAAAAATAAAATCAAAAAGTAGGCCAGGCATGGTGGCTCACGCTTGTAATCCCAGCACTTTGGGAGGCCAAGGCACTTGAGGCCAGGAGTTTGAGACCAGCCTGGGCAACATGGTGAAATCCCGTCTCTACTAAAAATACAAAAATTAGCTGGGCGTGGTGGTGCACACCCGTAGTCTCAGCTACTCAGCAGGCTGAGGCAGGAAAATCTCTTGAACTTGGGAGGTGGAGGTTGCAGTGAGCTGAGATCGTGCCACTGCACTCCAGCCTGGGCAACAGAGTGAGACTCCATCTCCAAAAAAAAAAAAAGAAGAAGAAGAAAAGGCCAGGCATGGTGGCTCACGCCTGTAATCCCAGCACTTTGGGAGGTCGAGGCAGGTGGATCATGAGGTCAGAAGTTCGAGACCAGCTTGACCAACATGTTGAAACCTTGTCTCTACTAAAAATACAAAAATGAGCCGGGCATGTTGGCATGCGCCTATAATCGCAGCTACTCAGGAGGCTGAGGCAGGAGAATCGCTTGAACCCGGGAGGCAGAGGTTGCAGTGAGCCACGATTGCACCACTGCACTCCAGCCTGGGGGACAGAGCAAGACTCCGTCTCAAAAAAAAAAAAAAGAAAAAGAAAAAAAAAAGTAGCCAGGTACAGTGGCTCAGGCCTGCAATCCCAGCTACTGGAGAGCTGAAGAGGATTGCATGAGCCCAGGAGTTTGAGACCAACCTGGGCAATATAGGGAGAGCCTGTCTCTAAAATAAAAGTATAAAAACGTGTAAATATAAAACCTCCATTCACCTACTGCTGACTGAAAGGGGTACCCCCTTTTTTTTGCTTAAGAGACAGGGTCTTACTTTTTCGCGCAGGCTGGAGTGCAGTGGTGCAATTATAGCTCACTATAGCCTTGAACTCCTGGGCTCAAGCAACTCTCCCACCTCGGCCCCCCAAGTAGCTGAGACTTCGGGCATGTACCACCATGCCCAGCTAATTTTTTTTTTTTTTTTTTTTTGAGACGGAGTCTCACTCTGTCGCCCAGGCTGGAGTGCAATGGCGCAATCTCCACTCACTGCAAGCTCCGTCGCCTCCCGGGTTAACGCCATTTTCCTGCCTCAGCCTCCCTAGAAGCTGGGACTACAGGTGCCCACCACCACACCCGGCTAATTTTTTTGTATTTTCAGTAGAGATGGGGTTTCACGGTGTTTGCCAGGATGGTCTCGATCTTCTGACCTCGTGGTCCGCCCACCTCGGCCTCCCAAAGTGCTGGGATTACAGGTGTGAGCCACCACGCCTGGCCCCAGCTAATATTTTTTATTTATTTTTGTAGAGACAAGGTGTCCCTATGTTGCTCAGCCTGGTCTTAAATTTCTGGGCTCAAGCAGTCTTCCTGCCTTGGCCTCCCAAAGTGTTGAGATTATTGTTGGGGTCAGGCAAGGTGGCTCACACCTGTAATCCCAGCATTTCGAGAGGCCAAGGTGGACAGATCACGAGGTCAGGAGTTAAAGACCAGCCTGGCTAACATGGTGAAACCCCATCTCTACAAAAAATACAAAAATTAGCTGGGCATGCTGGCGCATGCCTATAATCCCAGCTACTTGGGAGGCTGAGGCAGGAGAATGCTTGAAGTGGGACCCGGGAGGCAGAGGTCGTGGTGAGCCAAGATGGCACCGCTGCACTCCAGTCTGGGCTACAGAGCAACAGACTTCATCTCAAAAAAAAAAAAAAACTTGTTGGGGCAGGGTGCAGTGGCTCATGCCTGTAATCCCAGCACTTCAGGAGACCAAAGCAGGCGGATTACCTGAGGTGAGGAGTTCAAGACCAGACTGGCCAACATGATGAAATGCCATCTCAGGCGGGCGCAGTGGCTCAAGCCTGTAATCCCAGCACTTTGGGAGGCCAAGATGGGCGGATCACGAGGTCAGGAGATCGAGACCATCCTGGCTAACATGGTGAAACCCCGTCTCTACTAAAAAAAATACAAAAAACTAGCCGAGCGAGGTGGCGGGCGCCTGTAGTCCCAGCTACTCGGGAGGCTGAGGCAGGAGAATGGCGTAAGCCCGGGAGGCGGAGCTTGCAGTGAGCTGAGATCCGGCCACTGCACTCCAGCCTGGGCTGGACAGAGCCAGACTCCGTCTCAAAAAAAAAAGAAAAAGAAATGCCATCTCTACTAAAAATACAAAATTACCCGGGTGTGGTGGCGTGCATGTGTAATCCCAGCCACTCGGGAGGCCGAGGCAGGAGAATCACTTGAACCCAGGAGGCAAAGGTTGCAGTGAGCCGAGATTGCGCCACTGCACTCCAGCCTGGGCAAAAACAGCGAAACTCTGTCTCAAAAAAAAAAAAAAAAAAAATGCTGGTTGGGGCCCAAGTTAATTGATTTCACAACTGCTGCCTTGGCATGAGATTGAGATGTGTCTCTATGTCTTTGTATCTCACACACACAAATGTCCAGGTCTGAGCTCTGGGTCAGAACCCTGGTCCATTCTTTGCAAACTGAGGGTCTCCATTCTCCTGAGCCATCGGCCACCTGCCCACACCACTACCCAACACCAGTCCCACCTCCGGACACATCGACTCACTGTACACGGTGATGTCAGAGAAGCCTGTTATCTGGGAGCCATTGCAGTACCCTGAGCAGAGGATCCGACTGTTGCCAGTCACGTTGCTGAGCTGGAAGGCTGCCCAGCCCGTGCCATTGTCCACCAGCTCCTTTGATAGGGATGTCTCCAAGATGATTTTCTTAGAGCTGGGGCAATCAGTACTGCAGTTCACCAACAGGGACCCTCCAGCAGGAAACACAGGGTTCTGGGGCTCCACCCGCAGCAGGAACTCCTGCCCCTGGGCACCTTCAGGAACATGAAGAAATCCTGGTGTTCGTTTTGTTGCCCCCCAACCCGTGTATCAGCAGGCCCCACCATTTAACACCTCTTTCCTTGTGCCGAGATAGAAGGGTTCCCGCCCTCATGGTCCAGTGGGAAAGGCAGAATCCATCAGGGACCAGGGAGAACTCAGAAGGAGGCCAGAAGAGACTCTGATCCAGCATAGGAGGAGGTGAGTCAGGGAAGGCTTCCTGGAGGAGGGGACCATGCCAGCCTGAAACTGAAAGCTAAGTAAGAGTTAGCAAGTGAAAGGGACAGGTGATCCTGGCAGAGGGAACCACATATGCAAAGGGCAAATTTCAGGAGTTCAGATGGAGCAGGAAGCGTGAGGGGGGTGTGTGTGTGTGTGTTGGGGAAGAGGGATGGCGTAGAAGCCGTATGCTGGGGCCTGACCACCTGAAGGCAGAACTAAGGAACCAGAACTTTCTCCCGAGGATACGGGGTCAGCAGCCAGGTCGCAGTGTGGCAGGATGCAAAGAGTGTTGCATTCTCTTCCTCCACCTTCTACTGAGCCCCAAAACCCAGCCCTCTCCAGCCCTCCTGGGCTTGACCAGCCTCACCTGGGGTCAGGAGACAGCAGACCAGCAGAGTCCAGCAGGCCCCGGGCCATGATACGGATGGTACTATGGTGGCCATTCTGACAGAAGAAGGTGCCTTCCTGAGGTGCCCCAAGGGCAGGCAGGGGGAAAGGCGGGGCCTCCCACTGAGACGGAAGCACAGCGGTTAAGATTGCAGAAGTCTGGGGACTGCACCTTACCCAGGCCTGTGGGGAGAAGGGGATGCTGTGGCCCTGGGGGGCTAGAATGGGGGACCCAGACGGGGCTCTGCAAAGTGGCCAGCACTGCTGAGTCTCCCCCAGGGACAGGGCTGGTCTCAGTTGCACTGCTGGCCCCCAGTTCCTAGCCAGGAAATGCTAACTGAACTGGCTTCCTTTGTTCTCAGCACTGGGAAGCCTGGGTGTGGGGGTATGAGGCATCTCCTTCCGGCTGAACTTAGGTGGGGAGGGGAATATTCTGTTCCCAGAGAGGAAGTTAATGGGGGAAACCTGTAGGCACCACTGTTTAGATGCTAAGGTGGGATTTCAAGGAAACATAAAACAAACAAACAAACAAACAAAAAAAACAGAAGCAGAGTCTTGCTATGTTGCCCCGACTGGTCTTGAGCTCCTGGCCTTGAGATGGCCTCCTCCCATCCTGACCTCCCAAAGTGTTGCGGTTACAGGCGTGAGCCACAACGCCTGGCCACCTTTGAAGATCTTGAGGACATCTCCCTATCTTTGAAGATTTTGGGGATCCCCCCTCCCATGCACGAAGAGCTAAGGTAGGTGATTTGGGGACAGCTGAGTCCCTGAGCCACTGTCTTTCCAGGATTCGATTTGACTTTTGTTTTGTTTTGAGACAGGGTCTCACTCTGTTGCCCAGGCTGGAGTGCAGTAGTGGGATCTCGGCTCACTGCAGCCTCTGCCTCCCTGGTTCAAACAATTCTCCTGCCTCAGCCTCCCGAGTAGCTGGGATTACAGGCATGTGCCATCATGCCCGGCTAATTTTTGTACTTTTTGGTAAGAGATGGGGTTTCACCATGTTGGCCAAGCTGGTCTCAAACTTCTGACCTCAAGTGAGTCGCCTGCCTTGGCCTCCCAAAGTGCTGGGATTACAGGCATAAGCCACCTCACCGGACCTTCCAGGATTCTACTTGTAACTGGCCTTTACCTCATCCTGTTGCCCCCTTGCCCACCTTTCCAGGCAGCTGGTGACTTCATTCCAAGGGAAGGCACCAAGGGGACCAGGGGGGACTCCCACCTTTGACCTGCCGCTGACCTCAGGCCTCTGACCTGTCTTCTGGGCCTAACATCTGAGCACCAGAGAGGGACCTTGTTGAGGGCCTTGATGGAGCCCTGCGTTCACCCACTTTTCCCAGACCTTGAGGTCACAGCACCTCCTCTCTCATCTGGAGCACCCCCACCTTCCTAATCAGGTCCCTCCTCTATTCCTCTGCCTTCCGAACAATTCATTTCCCACCTAGTGTTGAGAGAGCAGCTAAAACCCAAGTCTAGTGTATTTGTAAATAGCAGGGCCCAGTAGCATGGACCTGGTGCCTGTAGTCCCAGCTCTTTGGAAGGCTGAGGTGAGAGGATCGCTTGAGCCTGGGAGATCAAAGCTGCAGTGAGCTGAGATTGTGCCCCTGCACTCCAGCCTAGGCGACACAGTGAGACCCTGTTTCCAAAAAAAAAAAATAATAAAATAAAATAAAAAAGATGCCAGACTTAGTGGCTCAAGTCTGTAATCCCAGCAGAACTTTGGGAGGCTGAGGTGGGCAGATCAAGAGGTCAGGAAATCGAGACCGTCCTGGCTAACACAGTGAAACCCCGTCTCCACCAAAAATATAAAAAATTAGCTGGACGTTGTGGCGGGCGCCTGTAGTCCCAGCAACTTGGGAGGCTGAAGCAGAAGAATCACTTGAACCCGGGAGGCAGAGGTTGTAGTGAGCGGAGATTGTGCCGCTGCATTACAGCCTGGGTGACAGAGCAAGGCTCCGTCTCAAAAATACATATATATATATATATAAAAAATAGATATATAAATATAGATCTATTATATCTATTATTATATATAATAGATATATATTATATATTATAGATAAGATTTATAATAATTATGTAATAGTGAGACCCCATTTCTAAAAATAAAAAAGAAAGAAATATTTGTAAATAAGTAATATTTCTTTTTTGTTTTTTGAAACAGAGTCTCACTGTGTCACCCAGGCTGGAGTGCAGGGGCGCAGTCTCAGCTAACTGCAATCTCAGCCTCCTGAGTTCAAGCGATCCTCCCACCTCAGCCTCCCTAGGATCTGGGACCACAGGTGCACACCACCATGCCTGGCTAATTTTTTATAGAGACGGCTTTCATCATATTGCCCAGGTTGGTCTTGAACTCCTAAGCTTAGGGGATCTGCCTGCCTTGACCTCCCAAAGTGCTGGGATTATCAGTGTACCCTTCTACACCCTCCAGTAATATTTCTGATGATGAAGTATTTCTGGGCCAGGAGTGGTGTCTCACACCTGTAATCCTAGCACTTTGATAGGTCAACATGGGTGGATCCCTTGAGGTCGGGAGTTCCAGACCAGCCTGGGCAGCATGCCAAAACCCTGTCTCTACTAAAAATACAAAAAATCAGCCAAGCTTGATGGCACACACCTGTAGTCCCAGCTACTCAGGAGGCTGCAGCAGGAGGATTGCTTGAGTCTGGGAAGTGGAGGTTGCAGTTAGCCGAGATTGTGCCCCTGCACTCCAGTCTGGGCGACAGAGAAAGGTCACCTACACATGTTTAAGGAGCTCCTGCACATATCTCAAGCCGTTGACAAGAAAGCAAATACAGTCTGGATTGCAAACAGTGTATAAATTAAACTCCAGCTGTTTTTTTTTTTTTTTTTTGAGACAGGGTCTGACTCTGTCACCCAGGCTGGAGTGCAGTGGCACAGTCTGGGGCTCACTGCAACCTCTGCCTCCCAGGTTCAAGTGATTATCCCACCTCAGCTTCCTGAGTAGCTGGGATTATAGGCACGCACCACCACACCCGGCTAATTTTTTGTATTTTTAGTAGAGACAGGGTTTCACCGTGTTGACCAGGCTAGTCTCGAACTCCTGACCTCAGGTGATCCGCCTGCCTTGGCCTCCCGAAGTGCTAGGATTACAGGCCTGAGCTACCACAACTGACCTCCAGCTGATTTTTGACAGCCACATTGTTGCTACAGTATCCTTTTTAGGAGTGATGGTGATGGTCTCTGGTTCTCCTCATTCCCACAAAGGTTGTTGAACCACAGCACCAGTAACACTGAGAATGCTAAGGGCTCTAACCCAGGCTTTCTCCCAGGTTCTCTGGTGTGTGCCCTCCTGGTGACAATGAAATTGAAGCTAATTGCTTTCACTGGTTGAGTCTCTGATCTTGAGTGGCCGTGTCCACATTTCTTTTCTTTTCTTTTCTTTTTTCTGGTAGGAATAACTACTTTTCTGCATCCATACTCCATAGACTCTGTCATTTTCAGACATCCTGGGATGAAAAGATTTGTTTTTTTTTTTTCCTGAGACAGGGTCTGGCTGTGCCGCCCAGGCTGGAATGCAGTGGCTTAATCATGGCTCACTGCAACCTTGACCTCGCAGGCTCAGGTGATCCTCCCACTTCAGCCTCCCTAGTAACTGGGACTATAGGTAGGTGCCACTACACTCGGCTCATTTTTGTATTTTTTCTAGAGATGAGTTTTTGACATATTGCCCAGGCTGATCTCGAACCCCTGGACTCAAGCGATCCTCCCACCTCAACCTCCCAAAGTGCTGGGATTACAGGAGTGAGCCACTGTGTTTGGTTTTCACTCTTAGGCTATTAAACAATGAAGGTAGTTATTGATCCTATCTCTTTCATATTCTTCTTCTTCTTTTTTTTTTTTGAGGGGTGGGAATGAATCTCGCTCTGTCGCCCAGGCTGGGCTCATTGCAACCTCCACCTCCCAGGTTCAAGTGATTCTCCTGCCTCAGCCTCCTGAGTAGCTGGCATTACAGGTGCACGCCACCACACCTGGCTAATTTTTGTACTTTTATTAGAGACAGGGGTTTCACCATGTTGGTCAGGCTGGCATATTCTTCTTTCTAAGAACTGAAAGTGAGGGGGCTGTATGGAATCTCTTCATGCACCAGGAACTGAGTTCTGAAGATGATCTTATTATTATCAGTATTTTTTCAGATGAATTCTCACTTTGTTGCCCAGGCTGGAGTGCAGTGGTTCAATCTTGGCTAACTGCAACCTCTGCCTTCCAAGTTCAAACGATTCTCCTGCCTCAGCCTCCCAAGTAGCTGGAATGACAGGCACCTGCCACCACATCTGGCTAATTTTTCTATTTTTAGTAGAGACAGGTGTTTCACCCTGTTGGCCAGGCTGGTCACATCTGGCTAATTTTTCTATTTTTAGTAGAGACAGGTGTTTCACCCTGTTGGCCAGGCTGGTCTCGAACTCCTGACCTCAGGTGATCCACCTGCCTTGGCTTCCCAAAGTGCTGGGATTACAGGCGTGAGCCACCGTGCCCAGCTGAAGATGATCTTACTAAATTGCTGTTCTGATAATCATGGATTGACACTGTTCCTTTCCTTTATTGTGAAAAAGCTAAACTTGGCTGGGCATGGTGGCTCATATCTGTAATCCCAGCACTTTAGGAGAGTGAGGTGGGAGGATTGCTTGAGGCCAGGAGTTTGAGACCAGCCTGGGCAACATAGGGAGACCCCCATCTCTATTATTAAAAAAAAAAAAAAAAAATTAAAGAAAAAATTAAAAACCCTCTAAAAGCCTTTTGGGAATCTTCAATAAAAACATGGGACCTATTCCATAAATAAACTTTTTTTATTTCCTTTGCGACTGAGTCTTGCTCTGTCACCAGGTTGGAGTGCAGTGGCACGGTATTGGCTCACTGCAACCTCTGCCTCCCAGGTTCAAGCAATTCTCCTGCATCAGCCTCCCAAGTAGCTGGGCCTACAGGCGTGTGCCACCACAACCAGCTAATTTTTGTATTTTTAGTAGAGTCAGGGTTTCACCATGTTGGCTACGATGGTCTCAATGTCTTGACCTTGTGATCAGCCTGCCTGGCCTCTGAAAGTGCTGGGATTACAGGCATAAGCCACTGTGCCTGGCCTTTTTTGTTGTTGTTGTTGTTGTTGTTGTTGTTGTTGTTGTTGTTGTTGTTTTTTGAGATGGAGTCTCGCTCTGTCTCCCAGGCTGGAGTACAGTGCCGCAACCTCGGCTCACTGCAACCTCCACCTTCCGGGTTCAAGCAATTCTCCTGCCTCAGCCTCCAGACTAGCTGGGATTACAGGTGTGTGCCACCACACCTGGCTAATTTTTGTATTTGTAGTAGAAATGGGGTTTTGCCATGTCGGCCAAGCTGGTCTCGATCTGCTGACCTCAGGTGATCCACCGACCTCAGGTGATCCACCTGCCTTGGCCTCCCAAAGTGCTGTGATTACAAGCGTAAGCTGCTGTGCCCAGTCAAAATATCATATATTATGTATAGAAATAATAAGATCAGCCAGGTGCGGTGGCTCATGCCTATAATTCCAGGACTTTGGGAGGCTGAAGTGGATGGTTTACCTGAGGTCAGGAGTTCGAGACCAGCCTGGCTAACATGATGAAACCTGGTCTCTACTAAAAATTCAAAAAATTAGCCAGGCATGGTGGCTCGTGCCTGTAATCCCAGCTACTTGTGAGGCTGAGGCAGGAGAATCACTTGAACCTCAGAGGAGGAGTTTGCAGTGAGCCAAGGTCACACCATTGCACTCCAGCTTGGGCAACAAGAGAGAAACAATGTCTCAAAAAACACAAAAACAAAAACAAAAAACAAACAAAAAACCCAAGAAATAATAAGACCATTTGGAATTACTGGACTAATAGAATAGTTAAGGTTTCTATAGAAGCAACAAAATGTATTTTGAAAGGGTTGCTAACTATTGATACTGACAGTATTTCATTCCTATGAGTGATTCAAGCATATTATAAATAGCTAGTAAAAGCCTGGCCAACATGGCTACTAAAAATACAAAAAATTCACTGGACGTGGTGGTGCACGCCTCTACTCCCAGATACTTGGAAGACTGAGGCACAAGAACTGACAGCCCTGGAGGCGGAGGTTGCAGTGAGCCAAGATTGTGCCACTGCACTCCAGCCAGGATGACAGAGCAAAATTCTGTCGCAAAAATAAAAATAAATAAATACCTCGTAAAGGGAACAGAGCCTGTGGGGGGTTGAGCAAAATGTACTAGCTGTACCTGCACTGAGTATAACGGCTTTACGATTATGAGGAAACAATCTTTTTTTTTTTTTTTTTTTTTGAGATAAAGTCTTGCTCTGTCGCTCAGGCTGGAGTGCGGTGGTACAATCTCGGCTCGCTACAACCTCCACCTCCCAGGTTCAAGTGATTCTCCTGCCTCAGCTACCCAAGTAGCTGAGATAATAGGCGCCTGCCACCACACCCAGCTAATTTTTGTATTTTTAGTAGAGACAGGGTTTCACCATGTTGGCCAGGCTTGTCTTGAACTCCTGACCTCAGGTGATTCACCCGCCTTGGCCTCCCACAGAGTTGGGATTACAGGCATAAGCCACCGCACCCGGCCCCAGCCAAAATCTTTAATAGCAATGCAGAAAAAGGAAAAAAAAAAAACAGGCCAGGCGCGGTGGCTCATGACTGTAATTCCAGCACTTTGGGAGGCCTAGGTGAGCGGATCGCTTGAGGTTAGGAGTTCGAGACCAGCCTGGCCAACATGGCGAAACCCCATCTCTACTAAAAATACAAAAATTAGTCAGGCGTACTGGCCCCAGGCCTGTAATCCCAGCTACTTGGGAGACTGAGGCAGGAGAATCGCTTGGACCCAGGAGGCAGAGGTTGCAGTGAGCCAAGATCATGCCACTGCCACTCCAGCCTGGGCGACAGAACAAGGCTACGTCTCAAAAAAAAAAAAAGAAAGTCAACAAGACAAAAAACCTAGTTTCATCCACAAATATGTTGCAAGGGGGCAAAAGACATAAAGAGGAACCCATAGACCAAAAGAGACTTACAGAAAACTGGCCTCGACCAAATGCAATTGGGGACCTTGTTTGTATTTTTGTTTAATTTAATTTAATTTTTTGAGATGGAGTTTCACTCTTGTTGCCCAGGCTGGAGTGCAGTGGCGCAATCTCGGCTCACTGCAACCTCCGCCTCCTGGGTTCAAGCATTTCTCCTGCCTCAGCCTCCTGAGTAGCTGGGATTATAGGCGCATGCCACCGCACCCAGCTAATTTTTGTATTTTTAGTACAGACAGGGTTTTGCCATGTTGGCCATGTTGGTCTCTCTTGACCTCAGGTGGTCTGCCTGCCTCGGCCAACCAAAGTGCTAGGATTACAGGCATGAGCCACTGTGCCTGGCCCTGTGTTTTTATTTTTTATTTTATTTTTTCAGAACTAAAAGAGACTTACAGAAAACTAGCCTCAACCAAATGCAATTGGGGACCTTGTTTGTATTATTTATTTATTCAGAACTAAAAATAAATGATCTATTGGGCAGGTGTGGTGGCTCATGCCTGAAAGCCTAGCACTTTGGGAGGCTGAGGTAGGGGGATCATTTAAGCCCGGGACTTCACCAACCTGGATAACATGACGAAACTTCGGCTCTACAAAAAATACAGAAATTAACTTGAGCGTGGGAGGGGGAGGTTGCAGTGAGCAGAGATTGCGCCACTGCACTCCAGCCTAGATGACAGAGCAAGACTCTGTCTCAAAACTATGGGGACAGTAAATAACAGATCAGCGGTTGCCAGGGGTTAGTGAGAAGAGAGGGATGAATAGGCAGTGCATGAATGACTTAGCACAGGGAAACTACTCCATGTGATGCTATATTGATGGGTTCATGCTTTACACGTTTGTCCAACCCCACAGAACGTACAACAGCAAGAGTGAACCCTCATGTAAAGTACAAACTTCAGGAGAAAATGATATGTCAGGCTGGGCGCGGTGGCTCACGCCTGTAATCCCAGCACTTTGGGAGGCCGAGGCAGGCGGATCACAAGGTCAGGAGATCGAGACCACGGTGAAACCCCGTCTCTACTAAAAATACAAAAAATTAGCCGGGCACGGTTGTGGGCGCCTGTAGTCCCAGCTACTCGGGAGGCTGAGGCAGGAGAATGGCGTGAACCCGGGAGGCGGAGCTTGCAGTGAGCCGAGATCGCGCCACTGCACTCCAGCCTGGGCGACAGAGCGAGACTCCGTCTCAAAAAAAAAAAAAAAAAAAAAAAAAAAGAAAATGATATGTCAGTGGAGGGTCATAGTTTTTTTTTTTTTTTTTTTTTTTTTTTTTTTTCAGATGGAGTGTCGCTCTGCCGCCCAGGCTGGAGTGCAGTAGCACGATCTTGGCTCACTGCAACCTCCACCTCCACCTCCCGGGTTCAAGCAATTCTCCTGCCTCAGCCTCCTGAGTAGCTGGGAGTACAGGTGCCCACCACCATGCATGGCTAGTTTTTGTATTTTTAGTAGAGATGGGGTTTCACCATGTTGCCCAGGCTGGTCTTGAACTCCTGACCTCCCAAAGTGCTGGGATTACAGGCATGAACCACCGTGTCTGCCGAGGTTCATAGATTTTAACAAATGTATCACTGTGGTATAGGATGTGGACAGCAAGGGAGGTTGTGCAGGGGGGTGGGGGGGAGAGGGCATAGGAGAACTCTGTATTTTCCACTCAACTTTGCTGTAAACCTAAAACTGTTCTAAACAAATTGAGTTGTTATCCTATTACTCAAGAGGCTAAGGTGGGAGGATCACTTGAGCCCAGGAGTTTGAGACCAGGCTGGGCAGCAGAGTAAGACTCTGTATCTACAAAAAATTTTAGAATTAGCCAGATGGCCAGGTGTGGTGGCTCACACCTATAATCTCAGCACTTTTGGAGGCTGAGGTGGGTGTATCACCTAAGGTCAGGAGTTCAAGACCAGTGTGGCCAACATGGTGAAACCCTGTCTCTACTAAAAATACAAAAATTAGCTGGGCATGGTGGCAGGTGCTTCTAATCCCACTACTGGGGAGGCTGAGGCAGGAGAATCACTTGAACTTAGGAGGTGGAGGTTGCACTGAGCTAAGACCGTGCTATTGCACTCCAGCCTGGGGGACATAGTGAGACTCCTTCTCCAAAAAATAAATAAATAAATAAAATAGGCCGGGCGCGGTGGCTCAAGCCTGTAATCCCAGCACTTTCGGAGGCCGAGACGGGTGGATCACAAGGTCAGGAGATGGAGACCATCCTGGCTAACATGGTGAAACCCTGTCTCTACTAAAAAATACAAAAAACTAGCCGGGTGAGGTGGCGGGCGCCTGTAGTCCCAGCTACTTGGGAGGCTGAGGCAGGAGAATGGCGTGAACCCGGGAGGCGGAGCTTGCAGTGAGCTGAGATCCGGCCACTGCACTCCAGCCTGGGCGACACAGCGAGACTCTGTCTCAAAAAAAATAAAAATAAAAAATAAAATAAAATAAAATAAAAAGCAAAAAGTTAGCCAGGTGACATGGCAGGAGCCTATAGTCCCAGCTCTTACGGAGGCTGAGGTGGGAGGATCACTTGAGCCCGGGAGGTCAAGGTTGCAGTGAGCTGTAATAGCACCACTATACTCCAGTGTGGGTGACAGAGCGAGACCCAGTCCCCACCCCCACAAAAAAGTCCTTTTGGGGATATTTAAGTGCCTTTCACAAATGTGTCTGACTCATAATCTATCTCACCATCTCAAGTCACACAGGTTAAGTAGAAACACTTTGCCGAACACCAGAATAACAGTAATACATTTTTTCTTTTTTTTTCCAGACAGTCTTGCTCTATCGCTCAGGCTAGAGTGCAGTGGTGCGATCTCAGCTCAATGCACTCTGCCTCCCAGTTCAAGTGATTCTCCCACCTCAGCCTCTAGAGTAGCTGAGATTACAGGCGTGTGCCACCACACCTGGCTAATTTTTGTATTTTTTTTCTCTCAAATCTTAATTTTGTTTCCTCAACAAGAACAAACTTGGTAAATAACCAAGATTGTTCATGGTTTCATTTTTTTTTAAGTTCTAGGGTACATGTGCACAATGTGCAGGTTACATAGGTATACATGTGACATGTTGGTTTGCTGCACCCATTAACTCGTCATTTACATTAGGTATTTCTCCTAATGCTATCCCTCCCGCAGGCCCCTACCCCACAACAGGCCCCGGTGTGGATATGTGATGTTCCCCGCCCTGTGTCCAAGTGTTCTCATTGTTCAATTCCCACCTATGAATGAGAACATGCAGTGTTTGGTTTTCTGTCCTTGTGATAGTTTACTGAGAATGATGGTTTCCAGCTTCATCCATGTCCCTGCAAAGGATATAAACTCATCCTTTTTTATGGCTACATAGTATTCCATGGTGTATATGTGCCACATTTTCTTATTTATTTATTTATTTATTTTTTGGAACAGAGTATCACTCAGTCACCCAGGCTGGAGTGCAGTGGCTGGATCTCAGCTCACTGCAAGCTCCGCCTCCCGGGTTTATGCCATTCTCCTGCCTCAGCCTCCTGTGTAGCTGGGACTACAGGCGCCCGCCACCTCGCCCGGCTAGTTTTTTGTATTTTTTAGTAGAGACGGGGTTTCACCGTGTTAGCCAGGATGGTCTCGATCTCCTGACCTCGTGATCCGCCCGTCTCGGCCTCCCACAGTGCTGGGATTACAGGCTTGAGCCACCGTGCCCGGCCTGTGCCACATTTTCTTAATCCAGTCTATCATTGATGGACATTTGGGTTGGTTCCAAGTCTTTGCTATTGTGAATAGTGCCACAATAAACATATGTGTGCATGTGTCTTTATTTTTTTTGAGACAGAGTTTTGCTCTTGTCACCCGGGCTGGAGTGCAATGGCTCGATCTTGGCTCACTGCAACCTCTGCCTCCTAGGTTCAAGTGATTCTCCTGCCTCAGCCTCCCAAGTAGCTGGGATTACAGGTGCCTGCCACCATGCCCAGCTAATGTTTGTATTTTTAGTAGAGAAGGGGTTTTGCCATGTTGGGCAGGCTGGTCTCAAACTCCTGACCTCAACTGATCCGCTCGTCTCGGCCTTTCCAAGTGCTGTGCTGGGATTACAGGCGTGAGCCACTGTACCCAGCCAACTTCATTTTTAAAATTTTTATTTAAAAATAATATAGGCCAGGCTTAGTGGCTCACGCCTGAAATCCCAACACTTTGGGAGGCCAAAGCAGGCAGATCACCTGAGGTCAGGAGTTTGAGAGCAGCCTGACCAACATGGTGAAACCCCGTCTCTACTAAAAATACAAAATTAGCCAGATGTGGTGGTATATGCCTGTAATCCCAGCTACTCAGGAGGCTGAGGCAGGAGAATCGCTTGAACCCAGGAGCGGAAGGTTGCAGTAAGCCGAGATAGCACCATTGCACTCCAACCTGGAGAACAAGAGCAAAACTCTGTCAAATAAATAAATAAATAAATAAATAAATAAATAAATAAACAAACAGGGTCTCCCTATGTTGCCCAGGCTGGTCTCGAACTCCTGGACTCAAGGGATCCTCCTGTTTCAGCCTCCCAAAGTGCTGGGGTTACAGGCAATGAGCCACTGCGCCCAGCCAACAATAATATTGTATATTTATTAAGCACTTGTTTGCATGTCTTTCTGCTAAGCATTTTCAGACACCACCTCATGAGCTCTTTACATGAGTCCTGTGAGATAGCAAGTCAGTAGTTATTGGCCAGGCGCAGTGGCTCACGTCTGTAATCCCAGCACTTTGGGAGGTGGAGAAAAGTGGATCACCTGAGGTCAGGAGTTCAAGACCAGCCTGGCCAACATGGGAAACCTCATCTCTACTAAAAATACCAAAATTGGCCGGGCGCGGTGGCTCAAGCCTGTAATCCCAGCACTTTGGGAGGCCGAGACGGGCGGATCACGAGGTCAGGAGATCGAGACCATCCTGGCTAACACAGCGAAACCCCGTCTCTACTAAAAAATACAAAAAACTAGTCGGGCGAGGTGGCGGGCGCCTGTAGTCCCAACTACTTGGGAGGCTGAGGCAGGAGAATGGCGTAAACCCGGGAGGCGGAGCTTGCAGTGAGCTGAGATCCGGCCACTGCACTCCAGCCCGGGCGGCAGAGACTCCGTCTCAAAAAAAAAAAGAAAAAAAAAAAAAAAAAGCCAAAATTTAGCCGGGCATGATGGCGGTCACCTGTAGTCCCAGCTACTCGGGAGGCTGAGGCAGGAGAATGGCGTGAACCTGGGAGGCGGGGCTTGCAGTGAGCCGAGATCGTGCCACTGCACTCCAGCCTGGGTGACAGAGTGAGACTCCGTCTCGAAACGTAAACAAAAACAAAAACAAAAACAAAAAACTTAGCTGGGTGTGGTAGCACATGCCTGTAATCCCAGCTACTCAGGAAGGCAGGAAAATTGCTTGAACCCGGGAGGTGGAGGTTGCAGTGAGCCAAGATTGCGCCAGTGCACTCCAGCCTGGGCGACAAAGGGAGACTCCATCTGAAAACAAAAAAAGACTCCATCTCAAAAAAAAAAAAAAAAAGTTGAGGTCTGGTGTGGTGGCTCACCACCATGTAATCCTAGAGCTTTGAGACACCAAGATGGATGCATTGCTTGAGCTCAGGATTTTGAGATCAGCCTGGACAACATGGCAAAACCCAGTCTCTACAAAAAGTATCAAAAAAAAACAATTAGACTGGTGTGGTGATGCAGGCCTGTGGTCCCAGCTACTGGGGAGGTTGAGGCCAGAGGATCACTTCAGCCCAAGAGGTGGAGGTTGCAGTGAGCTGAGATTGAGCCACTGCACTCCAGCCTGGGTGACAGAACCAGACCCTGTCCAAAAAAATAAAACTGTTAAATAGTTGAATCCAGCTACCTCTGCGCTGTCTCATGCTAGCGGCTGTCCACAGGAGACCAGATCCCCAGCTAACCCACCTTTCTGAAAGAGGGCTCCAAGAATCACGGGCTCCAGCAGAGGAAACAGGAGTTTATTACCAGATGGTGGAAATGGTGGGCCTCAAGTTTGGAAGCTGGGGGTTCAAGGGCCGGATTAGTGACCCTACACATCGTGGGTCCTTCAAAATCATGGTCAGGTTCACGGCCATGGAAGAAAAGTAAGTTCACAAAGGTGGGGTCTCCAGACAGGAGTAAGGCACAGGGTGTAGGTGAGGTTGACGTCTCCCTCTTGGTTTCATCCTGGGGCAGGAAGCAGAAGGCCCCGTCTGCAGCCACTGCCTGGTTCAATCTTCCCAGGCAGGGCTGCCATTGTGCCTCAGCACACACTGAACACGGAAGGGGCCTGGCCTTGGTACTTCTCATGGACTGTCTTCAGGATGGGTATGAGGTTCTCGAAGGTTGGGCGGAAGGACGCCTCTGTCTCCCAGCAGTTCTTCATGAGATGATAGACCTAGAAGGAAAAACCAGGGCTGGTGGGGGCTGCCCTCTCCACAGCAGGATGGTGAGGTCAGGGAAAGACAAAGGAAGTCTCACCTCACAGGGACATTTGTCAGGTCGTGGCAGCCTCTCCCCTCGTTCCAGCAACTCGGTGAGTCTCAGAACTGTCATCTGACCCTGGGTGATGCCTATGAGCTCAAGGAATTTCTGCAGGAGAAACAAGGCAAGCTCTTTTCAAGAGGCAATGAAAGCCGGGCGCAGTGGCTTATGCCTGTAATCCCAGCACTTTGGGAGGCTGAGGCGGGTGGATCACCTGAAGTCAGGAGTTCGAGACCAGCCTGGCCAACATGGTGAAACCCCATCTCTACTAAAAATACAAAAATTAGCTGGGCGTGGTGGCGGGCGCCTATAATCCCAGCTACTTGGGAGGCTGAAGCAGGAGGATCGCTTGAACCTGGGAGGTGGATGTTGCAGTGAGCTGATATTGTGCCATTGCACTCCAGCCTGGGCTACAAGTGCGAAACTCCGTCACAGAAAAAAGAAAAAAGAAATCACTCTGCAACTTCGTGAAATTGACTGCATGGGTTCCAATCCCACCTCTTACGCTTCTCAGCTGTGTGACTTTGAATTTGAGTTCACTTCTCTGGGCCTCAGTTTTCTCATCCATAAAATAGGGTAATAACATCTGCCACCAGGGATTACTGTGAACGTTAAACTAATATTCATAGAGTAAGCCTGAGTCAGGTGTTTGCTGTTATTATTAAGCCTCCAGCAGGTTGTTCTTATCATCCAGAATTTTTTTTTTGAGACAGTCTCTCGCTCTTTCACCCAGGCTGGAGTGCAATGGCATGATCTTGACTCACTGCAACCTCCGCCTCCTGGGTTCAAGCATTTCTCCCTGCCTCAGCCTCCTGAGTAGCAGGGATTACAGGCACCTGCCACCACGCCCGGCTAATTTTTGTACTTTTAGTAGAGACGGGGTTTCGCCATGTTGGCCAGGCTGGTCTTGAACTCCTGACCTCAGGTGATCCACCCACCTCAGCCTCCCAAAGTGTTGGGATTACAGGCGTGAGCCACTGCTCCCGGCTTTTTTTTTTTTTTTTTTTTTTTCAGAAACACGGTCTTGGGAGGCTGAGGCACGAGAATCGCTTGGGCAACAAATATGAAACTCCATTAAAGTTTCACATTTAATGGAGGTGGAGGGAGGTGGAGGTTGCAGTAAGCAGAGATCACGCCCCTGCTCTCCAGCCTGGGCGACAGAGCAAGACTGTCTTTAAAAAAAAAAAAAAAAAAGGCCCGGCGCGGTGGCTCACACCTGTAATCCCAGCACTTTGGGAGGCCAAGGCGGGCGGATCAAAAGGTCAGTAAATCGAGACCATCCTGACTAACACGGTAAAGTCCCGTCTCCACTTAAAATACAAAAAAATAATTAGCCGGCCGTGGTGGCAGGCGCCTGTAGTCCCAGCTACTTGGGAGGCTGAGGCAGGAGAATGGCGTGAACCCGGGAGGCGGAGCTTGCAGTGAGCCCAGATCGCGCCACTGCACTCCAGCCTGGGCGACAGAGCAAGACTCCGTCTAAAAAAAGAAAAAGAAAAAAAAGAAGATGCGAGGTCTCACTACATTGCCCAGGCTGTTCTCGAACTCCTGGGTTCAAGCAGTGCTCTCGCCCCCGAGCTCCCAGTGTTGGGATTACAGGAGTGAGCCACCGCGCTAGCCTTTTTATTCTCACAAAAGCACTTTGGAATAAGCCCCTAACACACCCTTGGCTCCTCCCCCAAAGTCAGGGCTGGCCAATCCCTGTGGCCCATGACTACGCATTGATAGACCTGGGAGTGCACACAGGAACCAAGCTGGACCAATCAGACCAAGTCCTGAGAATTAAGCAGAAAAAAGGACCACTAGGACCCTGAGCCAGAGGTATGGATTCCCTGAGGGCTAGGGGGCACTATTACCACCACACAGAGAGAAACCTTGCCTGACAGATGATACCACAAAGAACAGTAGATCCGAGAGATGGAAAACAGGATTCCTGATGAGATCCGAGGGTCCAGGATGAAGTCCCTGGCTCCCCCATCCATGAAGTTTGCAAATAGCAGAATAAATTGTTCCTATTTTGCCTGCCTCCGTTTGAGGGTTTCTGTCACAATTTGTGGCTCCCTGCACTGTAGGTGGGCCATTTTACAGATCAGTACTGTGAGCTCTTGTGGGTGAGTACTGGCGAGAGTGAGGAGCTGGGATGTGAACGCATGCTTTTCAATTTTTTTTTCTTTTTTTAATGGAGTTTCACATTTGTTGCCCAGGCTGGAGTGCCGTGGTGCGGTCTCGGCTCACTGCAACCTCTGCCTCCCGGATTCAAGTTATTCTTCTGCCTCAGCCTTCCCAGTAGCTGGGATTACAGGCGCCCGCCACCACGCCCAGCTAATTTTTGTATTTTTAGTAAAGACGGGCTTTCACCATATTGGCCAGGCTGGTCTCGAACTACTTACCTCAAGTGATCCGCCCTCTTCGGCCTCCCAACGGGCTGTGATTACAGGCGTGAGCAACCACGCTTGGCAGGGTTTTTTTGTTTTGTTTTGTTTTTGTTTTGTTTTTTTTTTAACACTTGCCATGGACTTGCATGTCTTTTTTTTTTTTTTTTTTTTTTTGAGATGGAGTCTCCCTCTTGTCACCCAGGCTGGAGTGCGGTGGCACGATCTTGGGCTCACTGTAACCTCCGTCTCCGGGTTCAAGCGATTCTCCTGCCTCAGCCTCTCAAGTAGCAGGGATTACAGGCACACACCACCATGCCTAGCTAATTTTTTTTTTTTTTTTTTTTTTTTTTTTTGTATTTTTAGTAGAGACGGGGTTTCACCAAGATGGCCAAGCTGGTTTTGAACTCCTGACCTCAAGTGATCCACCCGTCTCGGCCTCTCAAAGTGCTAGATTACAGATGTGAGCCACCGCGCCCGGCCTAACTACATGGTTTTCTAATTGCTCTAGCAAACTCCTGGTGGGGCTGCGGGCCTGGCTCTCACCGTGGGGGGGCTCTGGCTGGAGTCACAGTGCGTCAGCAGCTCATACAGGGTCACCCCGAAGGACCAGACATCGGACGCATAGTAGAACTTATACTCTTTCAGGCACTCTGGGGCATACCTAGGGGAAGGGGGTCACTCAGGCCTCGGGGGGCTGCACTGAGGGTTTGGGGATCAGACCAGGCTGAAGCCCTCACCTGAGACTGAAGGACCCTCTGGGCTCAGTTGGGACCCACCCTAAAGAGCGCAGCCTGAGCGGGGTGAGGCGTTCATTGGCTAGGCCGGGTTAACCCTGCTCACCAGGCCAAGCCGCACTCTATACACAGCCCCTTGCCTCCATAGGCCCCACCCCCGCACGCACTTCACCGAGACCATGCTGTCATGAGACTCAGCATCCGTCTACTCCACCCTGCCTGTTTCAAGTGACCCCAGCACCCCCTCAGACTGCACCCCGCCTGATCACCAGAACACGGGGCTGTCCCCATCCTCGCGCACGCGGTAGTACTCGTGGCCTTCGGGCACGGCCTTAGCTAGGCCAAAGTCCCCGATCTTGACCAGCTTGTCGTTGTCCAGCAGCACGTTGCGCGCGGCTAGGTCTCGGTGGATGTAGTGCCGCGCGTGCAGATAGGCCATGCCCTGGGGGCGGGGCAGGGCTCGTCAGTTTCAACAGGGCGGGGTTCGGCCGGGGGCGACCGCAGGACCTGAGCAGCCAGCAAGGCTGGGAGACAGTCAGGTCAGGCCTGTGGCTACCCGGCCGCTGGAGAGGGCCGGATGGCAAGTGGCACCAAGCAAAAGGAGGTTAAGCCAGAGAGCAGGGACGGGTCTAGACTAGCAACGCTGGGCAGGAGGGCGAGTTGGGAGGGGCCAAGCCTGCAGTGCGTAGTCGCTTGGAGGAGGGGGTGTGGCCAAGCAAGCCGACCAATTCGGAGGTCAGCGCAAGGACAAGAGGGCCTGGGCAAATAAGCAGGGGCGGAGCGTGAGAGCAGACTGCATCGGACAGCTGAGGCCAGCCCAAGCTGAAGAGGAAGGGGCAAGCTCCGGAAGCAGGGGCGGGGCCGACCCACCTCGCAGATCTGCTGGGCGAAGAGCAGCAGCTGGGCCAGCCCGACGCTGTGCCGGGGCAGGTAGTCTCGGAGGCTGCCCAGGGGCACGTACTCCATGACCAGCTGCAGCGACTTCTCGCCTGCCGCGGAGAGGAGCGGCCCCCGTGGGGGGCGATAAAGGGCGGGCCGGGGATCGCCTACCCTGAGCCCAGCAGAGCCCCTCCAATGTCGGGAGGGAAGGCCAAGACCCGCGCACAGAACCCCATTCTCACTTGAGGGAGCTGCTGGTGGCTCCCGTCCATCCTGGCCCCAGCAGGTAGCACCCCCCAGATAGGAAGGAGGCAGCCTGACCACGCTCACCCAGCTGCCAAGAATCGCGTCCTGCAGCCTGGGGTTGAGTCTCTAATTGGCTAGGCCAGACTGGCCCCGCCCACAAGGGCACACCCACGCTCTAATCACGCCCCCTCGAGTATCGAGGGATTGCCGGGTCCCGCCCACCTTGGTCCTCGCAGCAGCCCTTGTACTTGACGATGTGCTCGTGATAGAGCGTGCGCAGAATCTCAATCTCCTGCTTCCAGCCCGAGCGGTGCTGGGGGCCGCAGTCTGCCTTAAGGGCTTTCACCGCCACCATCTCGCCAGTGCCGTCGTTGGTCGGATCGTAGCAGTACAAACTGACCTTGCCGAAGTGACCCTGGTCGGGAGCGCACCAGGGTCAGCTCCATCTCCCCAATCCCTGCACCACTCCCCAACCCCCGATTTCCCAGGCCACTCCTCCAGGCAGATGCTTTCGGAATACCCCAGGCCCAGCCCACTCCGCGCTATTAAGACTCCCTGGCACCTAGACCTCCCTCAAAGCAGAGGGTCTCACCCACATCTCCTGAGAATCACCTTAGGCAGGTATTTATCCTCAACCCCCAAACTCCTCCCCGACCAGGTGGGCCTTTTAGCAGCCCGGGCCCCACCCTCACCTCGCCCAGATCTCGGATCTTTTTCAAATAGCGCTTGTGGAAAACCGTAGGGTCTGACGCCGATGAGTCCGGGTTCACAATCAAGACATCAGCAAGATCTGGAAGAGCTGCGGTGGGTAAAGGCCTGACCCCGATCCTTTCCCCAGCAGGCACACACTTGGGAGTCACAAAGCCAGCCACAGCTACCCCAGGATCTGATCCCAGAGGTAAGAAAACTTTTTCCTGCAACAGCTGAATCCACTTACTGTCCAAAATGATGCAGAGTTGGCTGCATCAACACTGACACCTGTTTGGGAGGCCGAGGCGGGAGGATCACTTGAGCCCAGGAGTTCAAGACCAGCCTGGACAACATGGTGAAACCCCATCTCCACAAAAAAGTTAAAAAAAAAAAAAAATTAGCCAGGTGTGGCGGCACGTGCCTGTGGTCCCAGCTACTCAGAAGGCTGAGGTAGGAGGATTGTTTGAGCCCAGGAGTTTTGAGGCTGCAGTGAATCTGGGCCACAGAGAGAGACTGTCTCTTAAAAAAAAAAAAAAGAAAGAAAGAAAAAGAAAAAACAGAAAAACCTGACATCTGGAAGTTCTGAGATTGGATAGAAGGCACAGATATTTCATAGAGA
The DNA here is from genome assembly GCF_043159975.1 of Macaca nemestrina. NCBI lineage: Eukaryota > Metazoa > Chordata > Mammalia > Primates > Cercopithecidae > Macaca > Macaca nemestrina. The sequence goes on from NC_092144.1 coordinate 9,811,721, forward strand.
AAAAAGAAAAACTGGTCAGGTGTGGTGGCTCACACCTGTAATCCCAGCACTTTGGGAGGCTGAGGCAGGAGGATCCCTAGAGCTCAGGAGTTCCAGGCTGCAGTGAGCCATGATCGTGTCTGTGAATAGCCACCACACTTCTGCCTGGACAACACAGCAAGACCTAGTCTTTAAAACAAAAAAAGAGAAAGAAAAATGTGATATGACCAGTTGAAAATGGCATATTAGGCCGGGCATGGTGGCTCATGCCTGTAATCCCAGCACTTTGGGAGGCTGAGGAGGGTGGATCACCTGAGGTCAGGAGTTTGAGACCAGCCTAGCCAACATAGTGAAACCCCGTCTCTACTAAAAATACAAAAATTAGCTGGACATGGTGGCGGACGCCTGTAATCCCAGCTACTCGGGAGGCTGAGGCAAGAGAAGTGCTCAACCCGGGAGGCAGAAGTTGCAGTGGACCAAGATCACGCCATTGCACTCCAGCCTGGGCAACAAGAGCAAAACTCCATCTAAAAAAAAAAAAAAGAAAGAAAGAAAGAAAAAGAAAATAGGCCAGGCACAGTGGCTCACACCTGTAATCCCAGCACTTTGGGAGGCCGAGGCGGGTGGATCACGAGGTCAAGAGATCGAGACCATCCTGGCCAATATGGTGAATTCTCATCTCTACTAAAAATACAAAAACTAGCCGGGCGTGGTGGCGGGCGCCTGTAGTCCCAGCTACTCGAGAGGCTGAGGCAGGAGAATTACTTGAACCCAGGAGGCGGAGGTTGCAGTGACCCAAGATTACACCACTGCACTCCACCCTGGCAACAGAGTGAGACTCTGTTTCAAAACAAAAAAAAAAAGAAATAAAATAACATATTAATTTTTTTAAGAAAACAATACAAAAATTTTTTTAAAAGAAAAAAAAAAACTGCAATGGTCTAAATCTCTAATCCAAAGAAGTTGTGTCTCTGCCCAGACAAAACATTAAGGAGGCCAGGCACAGTGGCTCATGCCTGTAATCCCAGCAGTTTGGGAGGCTGAGGCGGATAGATCATTTGAGGTCTAGAGTTTGAGACCAGCCTGGCCAACATGGCAAAACCCCACCTGTACTAAAAATACAAAAATTAGCCAGGCAAAGTGGCACGTGCTTGTAATCCTAGCTACTTGGGAGGCTGAGGTGGGAGGATTGCTTGAACCCAGGAGGTGGAGGTTGCAGTGAGCCAAGATCGCGTCACTGTGCTCCAGGCTGGGTGACAGAGCAAGATTCCATCGCAAAATAAATAAATAAATAAATTAATTAATTAATAATAAATAAAGGAGAGCTCAGGGCAGCCAGGCAGGGCATGCTTATAAACGCCACTGCAAGAAATTGGCACACACCCTGAACCACTGTACAGACACCTCTCGTGCGCTGTAGGCACACAGCAGGGATCCCAGCCCCATCCCACTTCCCCAGGGTCCCAGCACTGGGATGGAGCTCACTGTGGGGCTGCAGCCGGGTGAGGTCACGCAGGATGGTGCGGAATGAAGGCCTCTGGGTTGGCTCATAGGTCAGACACTGGCTGGTGAGTGTGGCCAGCTCTGGGCAGGAGGGCTCGGGCAGCCGGTGCTGCCTCTGGTAGAAATGCTCCTTCTGTTGGGGAAGGGACTCAGAGGAGTCAACATCCTCCCCTCGCCCCCACCCCTTCCCCAAGAGGCAGAGTCAAGCCCCCACAGTGGACCGCCAGGTGCCCACTCTTATCAGTCCCATTATACAGATGAGGCAACTGAGGCTCCACAAAGTGGGAGGACGTGCTCACAGCCGCAGAGCCAAGCCTGGGACCCAGGTCCAGTGATTATGCAGAGCTGGAGTGTCACAGTCAGCCTCCAGCCCGGAGGTCCCCTCCCGCCCCTCCTATAGACCACAGCTCCTCAATACACTGAAGCCTCAGCCTTTGCACAGGCCATGCACTCTGCCTAGGCTGCCCTTCTTAGCCGGACTTGTTGGCATAATTCTACACTTAGATAAAACCTTTTCTGAGACCAGGCACTATGGCTCATGCCTGTAATCCCAGCACTTCGGGAGGCCAAGGCGGGCAGATCACCTGAGGTCAGGAGTTCAAGACCAGCCTGACCAATATGCTGAAACCCTGTCTCTACAAAAAACACAAAAATTAGCCAGGTGTGGTGGCATGTGTCTATAATCCCCTCTACTCGGGAGGCTGAGACAGAATCACTTGAACCTGGAAGGCGAAGGTTGCAGTGAGCCGAAATCATGCCATTGCATTCCAGCCTGGGCAACAAGGCGAAACTTCGTCTTAAAAAAAAAAAACCGTCACTCACAAACCTCCTCTGGGAAGCCTTGTCTGACTCCGCTGCTGAGTGAGGCACATCCTCCACCCCTCTTCCCCACTCCGCAGCCTGGGCCTCTCCCATCACTGCCCTGGTCACTCTGCCTAAAACTGAAATCAAGTCTCTTACTTGCCTTGTGTGTACCAGGCACAAGTGACTTCCACAAGGACCTAAAAAGGCTAGGACTACATTGAGCCCCAACGAGTGGACCACCTGCTGGTGGCCCAGACAGACTTGAAGTCACGAGACCAGAGGGGAGGCAGCTTTGAGCTCTGATTCTGTCCTCTGGATTCCTTGGAGAGGTCCCCATCGTGGGGAGGGCCCAAGGGTCTCCTAGACATACCTCGGAGGAGCTGCGGCTCTGCAGCGGGGCGTCTCCATCAAAGCAGATCTCCAGGAGGGTGGCACCAAACCCCCACTTGTCCATGGCAATGCTTAGGCTGTTGGGCCCACCTGGGAGGCATTCGGGGGCCATCCAGGGGATCCGCTCCACCCGCTCTGGGAGGCCAAGGTCAGAGGTCACCAAGGGTGAAAGGAGCAAGGGAAGCCCCCGACTGTGCCCAGGTCCCCTCGGGTACTCACCCTCCCTGGAGAGGGCGCCGAGGCCCACGCCGGGATCACTCAGCTTGATGAAGGGGCTCGTGCCCTCTGCCAGCCCCAGCCGAGCCAGCAGGATGTTCCGGCCACACACATTACCATGTACCAGGTTCTTGTTCTCCTGAGGTGGGCAGGAGAGGGGGTGTGGCCACTCAGGAGGGGCACAGATGCCAACCCCAAACCTGGACCCCATAGGGACAGTCAATGTGAAAAGGACAACTGTGACCATCACTGGGTTTCTTTTTTTGTTTTGTTTTTTGAGGGGGTTATTTTTTTTCTTTTGTTTTTTTGCGACAGGGGCTCATTCTGTCTCTCAGGCTGGAGTATAGTGGCACGAACATAGCTCACTGCAGCCTCAAACTCCAGGGCTCAAGTCTTCCAAGTAGCTAGAATTACAGGTGCACACCACGACGGCTGGCTCATTCTTAAATTTTTGGTAGAGATGGGGTCTAGCTATGCTGCTGTCCAGGCTGGGGTACAGTGGTGTGATCATAGCTTACTATGGCCTCAAATTCCTGAGCCCAGGTGATCCTCCCACCTCAGCTTCCTGAGTCCCTGGGCCTACAGGTGCAAGTTACCACATTGGATAATTTTTTTTTTTTTTTTTTTTTGAGACAGAGTCTCACTCTGTCACCCAGGCTGAAGTGCAGTGGCACGATCTCGGCTCACTGCAACCTCTGTCTCCCAGGTTCAAGCGATTCTACTTCCTCGGCCTCCCAAGTAGCTGGGATTATAGGAGTGCACCACCACGACCGGCTAATTTTTGTATTTTTAGTAGAGATGGGGTTTCACCATATTGGTCAGGCTGGTCTTGAACTCCTGACCTCGTGATTTGCCTGCCTCGGCCTCCCAAAGTGCTGGGATTATAGGCATGAGCCACCGCACCCGGCCTCACATTGGCTAATTTTTTTTTGTATTTTTAGCAGAGGCAAGGTTTCACCATATTGGCCAGGCTGGTCTCAAACTCCTAACCCCAGGTGATCCACCTGCCTTGGCCTCCCAAACTGCTGGGATTACAGGTGTGAGCCACCACGCCTGGCTATTTGTTTATTTTTTAAAGACGGGGCCAGCTGGGCGTGGTGGCTCACGCCTAGAATCCCAGCACTTTGGGAGGCTGAGGCGGGTGGATCACGAGGTCAGAAGTTCGAGACCAGCCTGACCAACATGGTGAAACCCCATCTCTACTAAAAATATAAAAATTAGCTGGGCATGGTGGCAGGCACCTGTAATCCCAGCTACTCCGGAGGCTGAGGTGGGAGAATCATTTGAACTCGGGAGGCAAAGGTTGCAGTAAGCCGAGATCATGCCATTGAACTCTAGCCTGGGCGACAGGGTGTAACTCCATCTAAAAAAAAAAAAAGAGACGGGGTCTCGCCCTGTTGCCCAGGCGGGTCTCGATCTCCTGGGCTCCTGGCCCTCCCTGACTGACACAGGCCACACACCAGGTAGCTGAGGGCGCTGGCTAGCTGCTGGGCCACCACCATCTTCCAAGCCATGGGCACATGGCCCCGCTCCCTCCGCAGCCACACGTCCAGGGGTCCGTGCTCCACGTACTCTGTCACCATGATATCTGCAAAGACACAGCTGCTCTGGGGTGACCTGCCTGCTTCTGCCCTCTGGATGGCAGGGAATTGGAGGAGAGGGCAGGGAGGGACTTGGCATGTGGCTGGGGAGGTGTCAGGGCAGAAGTGTGGGTGGAGTTTGGTCAGGGTTGAAAGTGAGTTTGGGGAGAGAAGAAATGCGGAATGCAGCAAAGGCAGTGGTGGATGAGGGCATTGGGGTCCAGGTGGTGTGGGGCATGGAGGAAGTTGAAGTTCAAGAGAGAAAGGTGGGCCGGGCATAGTGGATCACGCCTGTAATCCCAGCACTTTGAGAGGCTGAGGCGGGTGGATCACCTGAGGTCAGGAGTTTGAGGGCAGCCTGCCCAACATGATGAAACCCCATCGCTACTAAAAAAAAAAAAAAACACAGCCGACATGGTGGCTCACGCCTGTAATCCCGGCATTTTGGGAGGCTGAAGCGGGCAGATCTCAGGAGTTCGAGACCAGCCTGGCCAATATGTCGAAACCCCATCTCTACTAAAGATACAGAAAATTACGGTGAAACCCTGTCTCTACTAAAAATACAAAAAAATTAGCTGGGCGTGGTGGTGGGTGCCTGTAGTTCCAGCTACTCAGGAGGCTGAGGCAGGAGAATGGTATGAATCTGGGAGGTGGAGCTTGCAGTGAGCCGAAATCGTGCCACTGCACTCCAGCCTGGGTGACAGAGTGAGATTCCGTCTCAAAAAAACAAAACAAAACAAAACAAAAAAAACTTGGGAAGCTGAGGCGGGAAGATCCCTTGAGCCCAGGAGTTTGAGACTAGCCTAGGCAATATACTGAGGCCCCCATCTCTACAAAAAATTTTTAAAAATCAGCTGGGTGTCCCACCTCCTCCACGGCACACGCCTGTGATCCCAGGTGCTCAAGAATCTGAGGCAGGAGGATCGCTTGAGTCCAGGAGGTTGAAGCTTCAGTGAGCCATGATGGCACCACTGCATTGCAGCCTGGGCAACAGAGGGAGACCCTGTCTCACAAAAAAGGAGATAAAGGTGAGCCTACAAAGTAAGCAACTAGGGATGGGGGGGATGGGCCTGGATAAGCAGACGCTGGGGGCTTGAGGTTGGGGTTTAAGTGATGTTGGGGTACCAGGGTAGTCAGGGGGCTGTGGGTCAGGGCGTCAGCCAGGGTCCAGGGGAAAGTGGGGAAGATGCACACACACAGGGGGTTGAGGGATGGGCGGGTCTAGGGTTGCTCTGTACAAGGGCTTTACTTTTTATTTATTTATTTATTTTTTTGAGACAGAGTCTCACCCTGTCGCCCAGGCTGGTGTGTAGTGGTACAATCATGGCTCACTGCAGCCTTGAACTCCTGGGCTCAAGTGATCCTCCCATTTCAGCCTCCCAAGTAGCTAGGACTACAGGTACATGTCACCATGCCTGGTCCTAATTTAAAAAATTTTTTTTTTTTTTTTTTTTTTGAGACGGAGTCTCGCTCTGTGGCCCAGGCTGGAGTGCAGTGGCGCGATCTCATCTCACTGCAAGCTCCGCCTCCTAGGTTCCCCCCATTCTCCTGCCTCAGCCTCCTGAGTAGCTGGGACTACAGGTGCCCGCCACCATGCCTGGCTAATTTTTTGTATTTTTAGTAGAGACAGGGTTTCACCGTGTTAGCCAGGATGGTCTCGATCTCCTGACCTCGTGATCCGCCCACCTCGGCCTCCCAGAGTGCTGGGATTACAGGCGTGAGCCACTGCACCCGACCAATGTTTAAATTTTTTGTAAAGATAGGGTCTGGCCATGTTACCCAGGCTGGTCTTGAACCCCTGGGTTTAAGCGATCCTCCCACCTCAGCCTCCTAAAGTGCTGGGATAGGTGTGAGCCACCACACGTAGCCTATACAAAGAGTTTTGAGCTACCTGCAGAGGAAAGGAAGAGGTGGGGTTAGGCAGGGTTGGATGTGCAAGGGCTGAGGTCTAGGAGGTCAGGACACATCAGCGCTGGAGTCTGCCTGAGGCCATAGTGCTGATGGGGCCAGGGGCAGATGGGTGCTGGATTGTAGAGGTTGTTTGGGAGGTAGATGGAAATGGGGATGTAGTTGGGAATCAGGGTGGGGGCTGAGACTGAGCGCAGGTGAGGGTCGAGGTGTTGGGATGTAAGTTATAGGCTGGAATATCGTCAGGAGTTGGGGTCTAGGTTGAAGGTCAAGGTATAGCCCAGGATCAGAGTACAGGTGAGAGTCGAGAAATAGGGATAGGTTGGGGGTGTAGGTCGAGGGTTGGGGTACAGATCAGGGAGTGGGTATAAGACAGGGGTGGGCTGCCAAAGGGGGATGGGTATGGCGGGACCCACTCACTTTCAGGGCCGCGCACACAGACGCCGTGCACGAAGGCCAGGTGCACGTGGGAGACCTGGCTCATGAGGCTGGCTGTCTCATAGAAGGCCTGTGGGGGCCGGGCAGGTCAGGTGGCTGCAAAGCCCACCCCTCCCATCCCACCCCCTCCAGACACACCCCTCCCATCCCACCTCCTCCAGACACACCCCTCCCATCCCACCCCCTCCACAGACACACCCCTCCCATCCCACCTCCTCCAGACACACCCCTCCCATCCCACCTCCTCCACAGACACACCCCTCCCATCCCACCTCCTCCAGACACACCCCTCCCATCCCACCTCCTCCACAGACACACCCCTCCCATCCCACCTCCTCCAGACACACACCTCCCATCCCACCTCCTCCAGACACACCCCTCCCATCCCACCTCCTCCAGACACACCCCTCCCATCCCACCTCCTCCAGACACACCCCTCCCATCCCACCTCCTCCAGACACACCCCTCCCATCCCACCTCCTCCAGACACACCCCTCCCATCCCACCTCCTCCAGACACACCCTTCCCATCCCAACTCCTCCAGACACACCCCTCCCATCCCACCTCCTCCAGACACACCCCTCCCATCCTGCCTCCTCCAGACCCCCCAGGCCTGGCCCTGCCACTCACCAGGGCGATGTCATGGTGACTCGGGTCCAGCACTTTGAGCACCACTCGTAGCTCCTGCCCACGGTCCCTTCCAGGCACGAGGGGGTCCTCGTCGTCCATCTTGCCCTCCTCAGGGTCCCCACTGCCCTCCACTCGCAGGCGGCCCTCGTACACGTTGGTCCTTGTGCCCTGGCCCAAGTGGGACAGCTGCGGAACCATGTGGCACAGAACACTGCCGTGGTGAGAGTTCGCAGCTGATCTCCCAAGGCCCCCAGCACCCACATCCCCAGGGGCCCTGCCCTTGCCCCGGGCCCCTTCCCTGCTCCCACCTGGGTGATCTCCTTCTGGTCAACCCGGTGGAAGCTGAGCTGGCTGAGGTTGAGTGTCCTGCTGCTGGCCCGAGCCCCCCGCATGATGATGAGGTTGGAGGTTTCTGGAGGCAGGTGTGAAGTCATGGAGGGTGGGCCTGCGGGGAGAGATACCACATCCCACCCAGAGGTCCCCCCATCGTCGTACCTCCTGGTTGGGGCAGGCAACGGCGACGCAGAGAGAAGCAGTCGTCCCCGGCCCTCAGCAAGCAGCCCTGCAAGGCGGCCCCAAGTTCCCGAACGCTGGGGAAGGACCGGCCCCAGCCCTCCAGCACAAAGGCCCCGGCTTGCTGCTCAATGGGGAACTTCCGGAGCCGCAAGCTCTGTGTGCCGTCTGGTGCCTGGCGGGAGGTGGCAGAGATGGGAGCGGTGAGCAAGGGACCAGGCAGGGAGCGTGTCCAGCCCCAGCCCCAGCCCCCAGCCCTGGGCACACCTGGCTACGCTGGGCCACTGTGAGGATCAGGCGGTAGGGGTGGCTGGTGCTCCACTGAATGAGGTACAGGCCGTCCTCGGGCCGCAGCTTGGCCTGCACAAACGGCTCCCTGGAAAGGGGTCCAGGGGGACTATCAGGCCACCTGGGCCACTGCTAGACCCATACCCGGGAACAATGACACTCATTACCTGCTTAGAGGTCACACACACAGCTAGGACAAGTGTGAGACACAGCCACTCTTGTGAGGACACTAACTCTGGACACACACAGCCCCTTACATGGAGACACAGCGCAGCAGGAGGCACACACCTGCTTTTTTGTTTGTTTTTTTGAGACAGAGTTTTGCTCGTCACCCAGGCTGGAGTGCAATGGCGCGATCTCAGTTCATTGCAACCTCCACCCACCTGGGTTCAAGCAATTCTCTTGCCTCAGCCTCCCCAGTAGCTGGGATTACAGGTGCCTGCCACCATGCCCAGCTAATTTTTATGGTTTTTTTTTTTTTTTTTTTTTGAGACGGAGTCTCGCTCTGTCGTCCAGGCTGGAGTGCAGTGGCCGGATCTCAGCTCACTGCAAGCTCCGCCTCCTGGGTTTATGCCATTCTCCTGCCTCAGCCTCCTAAGTAGCTGGGACTACAGGCGCCCGCCACCTCGCCCGGCTAGTTTTTTGTATATTTTTAGTAGAGATGGGGTTTCACCGGGTTAGCCAGGATGGTCTCGATCTCCTGACTTCGTGATCCGCCCGTCTCGGCCTCCCAACGTGCAGGGATTACAGGCTTGAGCCACCACGCCCGGCCAATTTTTATGTTTTTAGTAGAGAGGGGGGCCGGGCACAGTGGCTTACGCTTGTAATCCCAGCACTTTGGGAGGCCGAGGTGGGTGGATCACGAGGTCAGGAGATCGAAACCATCCTGGCTAACACGGTGAAACTCCATCTCTACTAAAAATACAAAAAATTAGCCAGGCGTGGTGGCAGGCGCCTGTAGTCCCAGCTACTCGGGAGGCTGAGGCAGGAGAATGGCATGAACCCGGAAGGCGGAGCTTGCAGTGAGCCAAGATTGCGCCACTGCACTCCAGCCTGGGCGACAGAGCGAGACTCCGCCTCAAAAAAAAAACAGAAACAAAAACAAAAAACAGAGAGGGGGTTTCACCATGTTAGCCAGCCTGGTCTCAAACTCCTGACCTCAGGTGATCTGCCAGCCTCAGCCTCCCAAAGTGCTGGGATTACAGGCATGAGCCACTGTGCCTGGCTACCTGCTCTCTTTTTTTTTTTTTTTTGAGATGGGGTCTTGCTCTGTTGCCCAGGCTGGAGTGCAGCAGCATGATCTCGGCTCACTTCAGCCTGAACCTCCCAGGCTCAATCGATTCTCCCACTTCAGCCTCCTGAAGAGCCAGGATTACAGGTGCGCCCGGCTAATTTTTGTATTTTCAGCAGTTACAAGACCTTGCTACGTTGCCCAGGCTGCTCTTGAACTCCTGGGCTCAAGTGATTTTCCCACCTCGGCCTCCTAAAGTGCTGGGATTACAGGCGTGAGCCACCACAGCCAGCCTACTCCTGCTCTTGTACTTGATGCCAGACGGGCCCTGACAAGGTGACACACACTCCAAGACAGGAAACAGCCATCACGAGCCAGATGGGCGCACACCCAGCCACGGCCACCGCCACTCACAAGGGTGACACACGATAGATGGCTAATCACACAAGCAAAGGACAACAATCCCAGACACACCTAATCACCCAGTGTGACAAGGCAACACAGGGGCCGGGGCAACCCAGACACAGAGGTGACACAAACATGCACTATAAAGTGTCATGGCTACACAGGCCCAGACACCTACATGTGCAGTGGCTGACACACGTGGTCCCTAACACCTGTCTGTACAGGGGGCAGCACACATATAGCATTTTTTTTTTTTTTTTTTTGAGATGGAGTCTCGTTCTGTCACCTAGGCTGGAGTGCAGTGGCCAGATCTCAGCTCACTGCAAGCTCCGCCTCCCGGGTTCACGCCATTTTCCTGCCTCAGCCTCCCGAGTAGCTGGGACTACAGGTGCCCGCCACCTCGCCCGGCTAGTTTTTTGTACTTTTTAGTAGAGACGGGGTTTCACCATGTTAGCCAGGATGGTCTCGATCTCCTGACCTCGTGATCTGCCCGTCTCAGTCTCCCAAAGTGCTGGGATTACAGGCTTGAGCCACCGCGCCCGGCCTACATATAGCCTTGACAGCTGTCACAGCCACAGGCCTCACAAGGTGAAATGCCCACTTCCCCCTCCCCTGGCATCACAAGTAGGACAAGGGTCAGAGTCACAGGAGCAGTGATCCGACTAGGAGACAGCCACAAATCACGACTTGGCAGCACAAAGGACAGCCACACACGCCCCTGCACCTGATGATGACATAAGTACTGGCAACTTCACACCCTCAGGCCCACAAGTCACACACAGGACCGCTGAGACAGTGACTCACAAGTTGCCAGCATGGGCAGCCGCCTGCAGAGGCGGAAGCATCCAACATACCGCTGAATGATCACCAGCCCAGGGTAATGACAGTCCTGTGAAAATCACCAGTTCTGTGCAATGACAACCTCAACACACCATGACAGTCACGGCAGGGCGTGGTGGCTCACGCCTGTAATCCCAGCACTTTGGGAGGTGGAGGCAGGTGGATCACCTGAGGTCAGGAGTTCGACACTAGCCTGGCCAATATGATGAAACCCCACCTCTACAAAAATACAAAAATTAGCCTGGCGTGGTGGCGAGTGCCTGTAGTCCCAGGTAGTCAGTTGGGAGGCTGAGGCAGGAGAATCACTTGAACCCGGGAGGCAGAGGCTGCAGTGAGCTGAGATCACGCCACTGCCCTCCAGCTTGAGCCACAAAGACGTGTACCCACACGCACACCCTGCACAGCCCCTAGGGCTCACAGTCTAGTTGGCAGCCTTGGCAGTGGCCCCCAGTGCCTCCCCACCCAGCACTCACAGCAGGGGTCCATGGATCCCATCCTGGATGCTCATCACCAGCCGTGGGGGAGCCACCTCGTGGCACAGGTAGTGGCTGGAGTCGGCCGTCAGGCGGAAATAGCCGTCCACCAGCGACACGAAGGACAGCGCTGCAGCCCGGGAAGGCAGGCTCAGCTCCTGCCAGCCAGGGGAGCATCAGGAGAGTGTCCTCCCAAGCCATGGCGGTCCCTAGCCCGGCCACCTCCCCGGGCCTCACCAGGCACTTGTTGTCCTGCCGGTGGATGCTGACACAGCACTCTTTCAGCACCACGTGGGTGATGTCCCGGAAGTCGCAGAAGTAGGCCCACAGTGGCTCCCGCAGCCTGTCCGCCGGCTGGCCGATTGCCTTGTGAGCCTTGGCCTTCTTCCCAGACAGGCTGGCTTGGGGGTTCCTGCCGCTGCCGCCACTAGAACCCTGAACACCCCACAAGTGGGGCAGAGGATGGAGAGGGCAATGCCCGTTTATACTTCTGTACTTTCCCCTGGGGGGAGACTGGAGCCAGAAGGGCCAGGCACCAACCTAGGTTGACCTCCCAAGTCCCAGTGTCACAGGCGGGATGGGGACACACCCCATAACATACACATGCTGGAAGCCGGACCCTTAGGGACGGCAGAGAGCGGAATCCTGACCCCCTCACACTCAGGTGCCAGTCCCCAGATGAAGGGGTTCCCTGGAGGTGCAGACTCCAGAAATAAGGTCCCCAAGGGGTAAGCAGATGGAGGACCTTCTCCAAGAAACTGGCCCCAGCAGACAGGTGCCCCAGAGCCATGTGGGGAGAGGGCTCAGGTCAGCCACCCTCAAAGGCCAAGGCCAAGGATGAACAGAGACCCCCACCCCAGCCCAACCTGAACCTCCAGGGCGGAAGAGGTACCTTGCTCACCTCCTCCTTGTTCACCTCCTCCTGTACTGGCCACCACTGGATGCCACCAGTGCCTGTCACCAGCACCTCATGGGTTGGGGGTCTAGCAGCAGACTCAGGGCCAGGGTCTGTAGGGGCCTCCCCACTGTCCCGGATGTAGCAGGGCTCTCCCTCTGCCTGGGCCAGCAGCCTCAGGTGGCACACGGGCACACGCTCTGTGCCAAAGCGGGGTGCCAGCCGTTCGAGTGTGGCCAGGTATTTGACCATGACCATCTGCTGGGAGAGTCTGTCCGGCTGGAAGTCCTGCAGGAACCTGCGGAAGACGTTCCGAAGGCGCAGCCGGGTCAGGGCGCTGTGCTGCCGGATCTGCCGACGGAAGGAGAGCGGGATACAGTCCTTGAAGCTGGGGGGAACACAGGGAGTGGCTGGTCAGGGACCTGGGTTGCAGACCCAGCTGGGTGACGCAGGGCAAGTGGCTTAACCTCTTTGAGCCTCAGCTGCCTCATCTAGATAACAGGCACACTAGCCAGGGTGGTGAATTGAGCCTGTAGTCTCAGCTACTTGGGAGGCCAAGGCAGAAGGATCGCTTGAGGTCAGCAGTTCGAGACCAGCCTGGCCAACATGAAGAAACTCAGTCTGTCTCTACTAAAAATACAAAAATTAGCTGGGCATGATGGCAGGCACCTGTAATCCCAGATACTCAGGAGGCTGACGAAGGAGAATCTCTTAAACCTGGGACGCAGAGGTTGCAGTGAGCTGAGATCGCGCCACTGCACTCCAGCCTGAGTGACAGAGTGAGACTCTGGCTCAAAAAAAAAAGCAGAGGCACGGCAATATGCGAAGTCTACCCTGGCTCCCAGATGCTCAGGACACTTCCCCCTGCCTACACAGCATCCCCACCCCATTCCCAGACACCTGGTCTTCTTGGCCACCTCCTCCAGGGGGACACCACGGCAGAGAGCGAGGTGACAGAGGTGCAGAAAGGCCATGCCCAGGCTCTCATTCTTAAAGTGGTGGATCTCCTCCTCGCTCGATAGCTCCCACAGTGATGCCACGTCATTCACAAACTCATGCTTGCCCTGGGAACAGGAATTTGAGCAGAAAGGGAGGTGTGAGAATGTGTTCACTCTCTAGCCCAGAGGTATCCAATCTTTTGACTACCCTGGACCACACTGGAAGAAGAACTGTCTTGGGCCACACATAAAATACAATAATACTAATGATAGCTGATGAACTAAAAAAAAAAAGAAAAGAAAAGAAAAGAAAAAGAAAAAAAAAAATCACAGGCCGGGCGCAGTGGCTCACGCCTATAATCCCAGAACTTTGGGAGGCCGAGGCGGGCGCATCACCTGAGGTCAGGAGTTTGAGACCAGCCTGACCAATATGGAGAAACCCCACTTCTACTACAAATACAAAATTAGCCGGGCATGGTGGCACCTGCCTGTAATCCCACCTACTCGGGAAGCTGAGGCAGGAGAATCACCTGAACCCGGGAGGTGGAGGTTGCAGTGAGCCGAGATTGCGACATTGCACTCCAGCCTGGGCAACAAGAATGAAACTCCATCTCAAAAAAAAAAAAAAAATTGCAGCAAAATCTCAGAATATTTTAAGATAGTTTAGGAATTTATGTCAGGCTTCATTCAAAGCTGTCCTGGACAGCATACAGTCTGCAGGTCAGGGGTTGGACAAGCTTGCTCTAGCCAGAGAACTCTAATTTCCTGCATCTCACCGCCTTGAGGAGGGGAGAGACCACCATTTACCGGAAAGGCCAAATATACAGCATACACCCCTCCTCTTGTCAATCTTGTGCCTGTGACAGACATTACTAATCAATCACAGCACTCTTTCCCCTTCAACCTGAACTTAGCTGGGCATGGTGGCTCACACCTGTAATCCCACACTTTGGGGGGCTGAGGCAGGTGAATCACTTGAGGTTAGGAGTTTGAGACCAGCATGGCCAACATGGTGAAACCCCAGCTTTACTACAAATACAAAAATTAGCTGGGGGTGGTGGCGGGCACCTGTAATCTCAGCTACTTGGGAGGCTAAGGTGGGAGAATCGCTTCAACCTGGGAGGTGGAGGTTGCAGTGAGCTGAGATCACGCCACTGCACTCCAACCTGGGCGACAGAGCAAGACTCCATTTCAAAAAAAAAAAAAAGATCCCCAGATGGCATGAGTTGAAACCCATTAGCTATAATGAATCAGGGAGGGAAATGGGGGCTCCTTAACTGCCCCTAAATCTCCCACAAATAGTCTTGCCCCCCGCAGCCCTGCTCATACCTGCTCAAAGAGGTACTCAAATGAGGCTGGGTCCAAGAGTTGCATCCCCTGTGCTGTCTGATCTGAGGATGCCTCGGTTCCTGGGGGGCCACAACGGTACACAGCCAGCTCCTGAGGATTCATGCCATGCCAGTTCCGGAAATAAAACCTGCAGGACGGGAGGGACGCAGCTGGGGCTTAGCACAGAGTCAGACCAGCTTCAGCACAGGAGGGGACGAGCTTTGCAAAGGGGTCTCCACCCACCTCATGCGGAAATACAGCATCAGGCTTGCATCTCTGGGGATCTCTAGGATGTGGTTTGGGGGCAACCAGACTTGGGCCTGAGCATCGAAGAGGGCGAAGAGATTGAAACAAGGAGGAGTGATACCTGGACCAGGGGAGAAATGAGGTCAGGAGTCATGTCATGTGCTACCGTCAGACCCGAAGACCCTGCAGACCCAATGTCTGCCTTCACACTCCCTCTGAGGCCCCCTCCCCCACCTGCAGCTTCAGTCACGTTGCCCCTGGGCAGAGGACAGTGCGTATGTTGACCATGCTGTGGCCTCACAGGAGGACTACATTTCCCAGCCTCCCTTGCAGCTAGGATGGGGCCAATTGCACTGGTTTCTGGCCAAAGGGATGGGCACATTTCCAAGCCTGGAAATAAATCCTCTTGTCACCTTCACCACCTGAGGTATGTTGAAGGCTTCTTGTGCCAGATGGTGAAGCTATAAGATAGAGGTGAACCATCCAACCTGTACTTGATTTTAGGTGAAACTTTTTTTTTTTTTTTTTTTTTTGAGATGTTGTCTTGCTGCCGCCCAGCCTGAAGAGCAGTGGTGTGATAGCTCGCTGCAACCTCCACCTCCTGGGTTCAAGTGATTCCCCTGTCTCAGCCTCCCGAGTGGCTGGGAATACAGGTGCGTGCCACCACACCCGGCTAGGGCTACTTTTTGTATTTTTGGAAGAGACAAGGTTTCACCATGTTGGCCAGACTGTTCTCAAACTCCTGACCTCAGGTGATCCACACACCTTGGCCTCCCAAAGTGCTGGGATTACGGGCCTGAGCCACCGTGCTCGGCTGATTTTAGGTAAACCTCGATTGTCTTAAGATTTAGGGGGACTGCTTATTCCTGCAGCAAAACTAATCCTAGCCTGACCCACATAACTCTACAAACTGCTGCAATTGTCTGGCATCTCCCTGAACTCCAGCCCCTTCCTGGCTGGAGAAACATCCAGTCACATCCTGGCTGTCTCCCCCTGGACATCACAGGCCCCCACTTACATATGCTTTGTTCCAAACAACACATCTTACCTGTGGTCGGCAAACTCCAACCCTCCCCTCCTCTGCCCAATTATTTTATTTTATTTTATTTTTTAAGGGTTGGGGTCTTTCTTTGCCACCCAGGCTGCAGTGCGGTGGTGCAATCCTAGCTCACTGCAGCCTCAACCTCCAGTGCTCCAGCGATCCTCCCACCTCGGTCTCTGGAGTTGATGGGATTATGGGTATGAGCCAGTGTGTGTGGCTTCTACCCAGTTCTTCAAACCAGGAACTTGGTCCTTATCTTCAGCCTCTCCCACCAACTCCACAACATATTGGTTACCAAGACCTGCTCTTCCTGCACTCTCCATGTCCTGGGGATCCATCTGCCACCTTCAAATGCAAACCTCAACCCCAATCCAGTCTCCAGACTTGCTGCAATTTCCCATACCAGCTACCCAGGGCATCTTTCTTTCTACTGATGTCATTTAAAAATTGTATCTGGGCCGGGCGCGGTGGCTCAAGCCTGTAATCCCAGCACTTTGGGAGGCCGAGACGGGCAGATCACGAGGTCAGGAGATTGAGACCATCCTGGCTAACATGGTGAAACCCCGTCTCTACTAAAAAATACAAAAAACTAGCCGGGCGAGGTGGCGGGCGCCTGTAGTCCCAGCTACTCGGGAGGCTGAGGCAGGAGAATGGCGTATACCCGGGAGGCGGAGCTTGCAGTGAGCTGAGATCTGGCCACTGCACCCCAGCCTGGGCGACAAAGCGAGACTCTGTCTCAACAACAACAACAAAAAAATTGTATCTGTTGGCCGGGTGCAGCGGCTCACGCCTGTAATCTCAGCACTTTCACAGGCTGAGGTGGGCGGATCACAAGGTCAGCATATCGAGACCATCCTGGCTAACACAGTGAAACCCCATCTCTACTAAAAAACACAAAAAATTAGCCGGGCATGGTGGCGGGCACCTGTAGTCTCAGCTACTCGGGAGGATGAAGCAGGAGAATGGTGTGAACCCAGGAGGTAGAGCTTGCAGTGAGCCAAGATTGCACCACTGCACTCCAGCCTGGGCGACAGAGCGCGTCTCCGTCTCGGAAAAAAAAAAAAAAAAATTGTATCTGTCAGCTGGGTGTGGTGGCTCATGCCTGTAATCCCAGCACTTTGGGAGGCTGAGGTGGGCGGATCACAAGGTCAGGACTTCAAGACCAGTCTGGCCAATATGGTGAAATAACGTCTCTACTAAAAAATACAAAAATTAGCCGAGCGTGGTGGTGCATGCCTGTAATCCCAGCTACTCAGGAAGCTGAGGCAGGAGAATTGCTTGAACACGGGAGGCAGAGGTTGCAGTGAGCCGAGACTGCACCACTGCACTCCAGCCTGGGTGACAGAGTAAGACTCCATCTCAAAAAAAAAAAAAGAAAAAACAAAATTGTATCTGTGGTGTGGGCATGGTGGCTTATGCCTGTAATCCCAGCACTTTGGGAAACTGAGGTGGACACATCGCCTGAGGTCAGGAGTTCCAGACCAGCCTGGCCAACATGGTGAAACCCCCGTCTCTACTAAAAACACAAAAATTAGGCCAAGTGCAGTGGCTCACGCCTGTAATCCCAGGACTCTGGGAGGCCGAGGCAGGCGGGTCACGAAGTCAGGAGTTCTAGACCAGCCTGGCCAGCATGGTGAAACCCCGTCTCTACTAAAAAAAAAAAAAAAAAAAAAAAATTTGCTGAGCCTGGTGGCACGCACCTGTAATCCCAACTCCTCGGGAGTCTGAGGCAGAAGAATTGCCTGAACCCGGGAGGCGGAGGTTGCAGTGAGCCAAGATCATGCCACTGAGCTCCAGCCAAGCTGGACAGAGTGAGATCTAAAAAAAAAAAAAAAAATTGGCCGGCCATGGTGGCATGCGCCTGTAGTCCCAGCTACTTGGGAGGTTGAGGCAGGACAATCGCTTGAACCCAGGAGGCAGAGGTTGCAGTGAGCCGAGATTGTGACACTGCACTCTAGCCTGGTGACAGAGCAAGACTCTGTCTCAAAAAAAAAAAAAAAAAAAAAAAAATTATATCTGGCTGGGTGTGGTGGCCCACACCTATAATCCCAGCACTTTGGGAAGTTGAGGCAGGTGAAGCACTTGAGGTCAGGAGTTCGAGACCAGCCTGGCCAACATGGCAAAACCTCGTCTCTACTAAAAATACAAAAATTAGCTGGGTGTGGGGGGTGCGCACCTGTAATTGCAGCTACTCAGGAGGCTGAGGCAAGAGAATTGCTTAAACCTGGAGGTGGAGGTTGCAGTGAGCCGAGATCACACCACTGCACTCCAGCCTGGGTGAAAGAGCGAGGCTCTGTATAAAACAAAATAAAATAAAATAAACTAATAATTTTATCTAAGGCTGGGTATGGTGGCTCACATCTGTAATCCAGCACTCTGGGAGGCTAAGGCGGGAGAATCACTTGAACCTAGGAGTTCAAGACTAGCCTAGGCAACATAGTGGAGACCCCCCCATATCTTTTTTTTTTTTTTTTTTTTTTTTTTTGAGACGGAGTCTCGCTCTGTCCCCGGGCTGGAGTGCAGTGGCCGGATCTCAGCTCACTGCAAGCTCCGCCTCCCGGGTTTACGCCATTCTCCTGCCTCAGCCTCCCGAGTAGCTGGGACTACAGGCGCCCGCCACGTCGCCCGGCTAGCTTTTTGTATTTTTTAGTAGAGACGGGGTTTCACCCTGTTAGCCAGGATGGTCTCGATCTCCTGACCTAGTGATCCGCCCGTCTCGGCCTCCCAAAGTGCTGGGATTACAGGCTTGAGCCACCGCACCCAGCCAACCCCCCCATATCTAAAAAAACTAAAAATAAAATAAATTAGCTGGGTGTGGCTGGAGTGCAGTGGTGCGATCATAGCTCACTGTACCCTCGGCTTCCTGCACTAAAGCAATCCTCCTGCCTCAGCCTCCCAAGAAGCTGGAACTACAGGCGCATGCCACCATGACCAGCTGATTTTTGTAGTTTTTGTAGAGAACGGGTCTCACCATGTTGTCCTAGCTGGTCTCAAACTCAAGCGATCCTCCCACCTCAGCCTCCTGAGTAGCTGGGAGGGTGAGTAGCTCAGCCTCCAAAGTGCTAGGATTATAGGCATAAGCCACTGTGCCCGACCCTGAAGTAGTGTTTATCATTTTCATATCCTCTACAATCTAGTCTTAAATGTTATGAACTGTGGCTGGGCAAGGTGGCTCATGTCTGTAATCCCAGCACTTTGGGAGGCCAGATGGGCAGATCACCTGAGGTCGGGAGTTCGAGACCAGCCTGACCAACATGGAGAAACCCCGTCTCTACTAAAAATACAAAATTAGCCGGGCATGGTGGCGCATGCCTGTAATCCCAGCTACTCGGGAGGCTGAGGCAGGAGAACTGAACCTGGGAGGCGGAGGTTGCGGTGAGCCGAGATCGTGCCATTGCACTCCAGCCTGGGCAACAGGAGAGAAACTCTGTCTCAAAAAAAAAAAAAAAAAAAAATCTAATGAATGGTAAATGTGTAGTATTATACTGCAGATATCCCTCTGCAATGTGCTTTTTCACGCTACAAGAGTTTATAAAGCTTCATACAGAATGATATTAGTCATTCTGGTTAAATTCGTTTTCCTGGCTGTACCATATTTCAGTATTCAACAAGATTGCAATTTGCTTAGGCAGTCTCTTGTTGAGGGACTTTGCAATGGTCTCCCCTTTTCCATATGATAAACAAGGCAGCTCTAAACATTCTCCTAAGTGTCCCTGGGAGCACAAGAGCTGACTGTTTATAGAGTGACTGTCACTGTCCAGGAGTGGAACTATATGACCTCAGGGAAGATGTTTCTGGGCTTTTTTTTTTTGAAACAGGATCTCACTCTGACATATAGGCTGGAATGCAGTGGTACAATCATGGCTCAGTGCAGCCATGACCTCCCTGGCTCAAGCAGTCCTCCTGCCTTAGTCTCCTGTGTAGCTGGGAGCTACAGGAATATGCCACCACACCCAGCTATTTTTTTTTTTTTTTTTTTTTTTTTTTGAGACAGCATCTTACTCTGTCACCTCGGCTGAAGTACAGTGGTATGATCGCTGCAACTTCAACCTCCTGGGCTCAAGCAATCCTTCCACCTCAGCCTCCCGAGTAGCTGGGACTTACAGGTGCACACCACCACACCTGG
The DNA here is from genome assembly GCF_043159975.1 of Macaca nemestrina. Taxonomy (NCBI): domain Eukaryota; kingdom Metazoa; phylum Chordata; class Mammalia; order Primates; family Cercopithecidae; genus Macaca; species Macaca nemestrina. The sequence continues at coordinate 9,831,495 of NC_092144.1, forward strand.
CTAATTTTTTGTATTTTTAGTAGAGACGGGGTTTCACCATGTTGCCCAGGCTGATCTTGAACTCCTGGGCTCAAGTGATCCTCCACACTCAGCCTCCAAAACTGCTGGGATTACAGGCATGAGCCACTGCACCCAGCTTCGACTGTGTTATCAAACCACTCTCCAAAGTCACACCATGGAATTATACTGCCCCTCTGCGAAGGGAGGATACCGCCCTGTGAAACAGTTTTTTTTTTTTTAGATGGAGTCACCCAGGCTGGAGTGCAATGGTGCAATCTTGGTTCACTGCAACTTCCGCCTTTCAGGTTCAAGTGATTCTCCTGTCTCAGCCTCCTGAGTAGCTGGGACTACAGGCACAGGCATGTGCCACCATGCCCGGCTAAATTTTTGTATTATTATTATTTTTTTTGGATGGAGTTTTTGCTCTTGTTGCCCAGGCTGGAGTGCAGTGGCGCAACCTCGGCTCACTGTAACCTCCACCCCCTGGGTTCAAGCAATTCTCCTGCCTCAGCCTCCTGAGTAACTGGGATTACAGGCGCCTGCCACCACGCCTGGCTAATTTTTTGTATTTTCAGTAGAAAAGGGGTTTCATCATGTTGACCAGGCTGGTCTTGAACTCCTGACCTCAGATGATCCACCCACCTCAGCCTCCCTAAGTGCAAGGATTACAGATGTGAGCTATGGTACCTGGCCAATGTTTCGTATTTTTGTTTTTTGAGACCCAGTCTCACTCTGTCACCCAGGCTGGAGTGCAGTGGTGCAATCTCAGCTCACTGCAACATCCGCCTCCCGGGTTCAAGCGATTCTCCTGCCTCAGCCTCCCAAGTAGCTGGGATGACAGATGTGCGTCACCATGCCCAGCTAATTTTCGTATTTTTAGTAGAGACGGGGTTTCACCATGTTGGCCAGGCTGGTCTCAAACTCCTAACCTCAAGTGATCTGCCCGCCTCAGCCTCCCAAAGTGCTGGGATTACAGGCGTGACCCACTGTGCCTGGCCTGAGACAACTTCTTAAAGAACCAGTCAAAAATAGAAATAAAATAAAAAAAGAAAAGAACTAGTTAGACTGCTTCACTCTCTGGCTTAAACCTTCCATGGCTCCCCATTGCTCCCGGAGAATGCCCAACCCCTTGATTCTGAGTACCCCCACCCTGGCTTTTGCCTGCTATGCCCCAGTTTCAATTGTTACTTCCCCTTCCAAACTCTTAAAATTGATACCCCAGTCACCCTGAAGGTCTTTCACTTCCTCAAACAGATCAAACTCTCCAGGCCTCCATGCATGCTGTTCCCTCTGCTGAGTGTGTTTCACTTCACCCCGCACACCTGTCTGAGTCCTTTAAGAATCATGGGGCCAGGCGGCGTGGTGGCTCACGCCTGTAATCCCAGCATGTTGGGAGGCTGAGGTGGGCAGATCACGAGGTCAGGAGATCGAGACCATCCTGGCTAGCACAGTGAAACCCCGTCTCTACTAAAAATACAAAAAATTAGCTGGGCGTGGTGGTGGGCGCCTGTAGTCCCAGCTACTCGGGAGGCTGAGGCAGGAGAATGGCGTGAACCTGGGATGCGGAGCTTGCAGTGAGCCGAGATTGAGCCACTGCACTCCAGTCTGGGCAACAGAGCGAGACTCTGTCTCAAAAAGAACAAAACAAAGACTCTGCCATGACTGGGCTCGAGGGCACACACCTGTAATCCCAACACTTTCGGAGTCTGAGGTGGGTGGATCACTTGAGGTCAGTAGTTCGAGACCAGCCTGGCCAACACGGTGAAACCTCTGTCTCTACTGAAAATACAAAAATTAGCTGGGTGTGGTGGTGGGCGCCTGTAATCCCAGCTATTCAGGAGGCTGAGGCAGGAGAATCAGTTGAGCCTGGCAGGTAGAGGCTGCAATGCATCATGGCTGCACCACTGCATTTCAGCCTGGGCAACAGAGAGAGACTTTGTCTCTACAAAAGAGAAAAAAAATAAAAGACTCAGCCATCAATGGGGAAGTAGGAAGTGTTATAGAAATTGATTACAATGCTCCCATCCAGTCATGGAAAGCTCGGAATTGGGGAGGTAAGAGGAGTTTCTGGAGGAAGGTATATGTAACCAAAGCCGCCTTAGAAAGGCCTTCCCTTGGCTGGGCATGATGGCTCGTGCCTGTAATCCCAGCACTTTGGGAGGCTGAGGCAGGTGGATCACCTGAGGTCAGGAGTTCGAGACCAGCCTGGCCAACATGGTGAAACCCCTTCTCTACTAAAAATACAAAAACTAGCTGGGCATGGTGGTGCACGCCTGTAATCCCCAGCTACTCAGGCGGCTGAGGCAGGAGAATAGCTTGAACCTGGGACGTGGAGGTTGCAGTGAGCCGAGATCACACCACTGCACTTCAGGCTGGGTGACAGAGCGAGACTCCATTTCAAAAAAAAAAAAAAAAAGTCCAGGTGTAGTGGCTCACGCCTGTAATCCCAACACTTTCAGAGGCTGAGGCAGGCAGATCACCTGAGGTCAGGAGTTCAAGACAAGCCTGGCCAATGTAGTGAAACCATGTCTCTACTAAAAATACAAAATTTAGCCAGGCATGGTGGCACGTGCCTGCAATCCCAGCTACTCGGGAGGGTGAGGCAGGAGAATTGCTTGAATCTGGGAGGTGGAGGTTGCAGTGAGCTGAGATCGTGCCATTACACTCCAGCCTGGGCAACAAGAACAAAACTCCATCTCAAAAAAAAAAAAAAAGAAAGTCCTTCCCTCCTCCAGAGGAAATTGTGTTTCCAAATATATCTACTACAGACTTTTTTTTTCTTTTTCTTTTGAGACGGAGTCTCACTCTGTCCCAGGCTGAAGTGTAGTGGCGCGATCTCAGCTCACTGCAACCTCCACCTCCCGGGTTCAAGCGATTCTCTGGCCTCAGCCTCCCGAGGAGCTGGGACTACAGGCATGTGCCACCATGCCCAGCTAGTTGTTTTTTTTGTTGTTGTTTTGTATTTTTAGTAGAGGCGGGGTTTCACCGTGTTAGCCAGGATGGTCTCGATCTCCTGACCTCATGATCCGCCCACCTCGGCCTTCCAAAGTGCTGGGATTACAGGTGTGAGCCACCATGCCCGGCTCGACTTTCTTTTTTTAATGACATGGGGTCTCACTCTGTCACCCAGGCTGGAGTGCAGTGGTGTGATCTCAGCTCACTGCAACCTCTATGTCCCAGGTTCAAGCCATTCTTCTGCCTCAGTCGCCTGAGTAGCTGGGATTACAGGCGCGCACCACCACACCCGGCTAGTTTTTGTGTTTTCAGTAGAGCTGCCATGTTGGCCAGGCTGGTCTCAAACTTCTGACCTCAAGTGATCCACTAGCCTCAGTCTCCCAAAGTGCTGGGATTGCAGGCGTGAGCCACCGCGCCAAGCCTGACTTTCTTTTTTTTTTTTTTTTTTGAGACGGAGTCTCGCTCTGTCGCCCGGGCTGGAGTGCAGTGGCCAGATCTCAGCTCACTGCAAGCTCCGACTCCCGGGTTCACGCCATTCTCCTCCCTCAGCCTCCCGAGTAGCTGGGACTACAGGCGCCCGCCACCACACCCGGCTAATATTTTGTATTTTTTAGTAGAGACAGGGTTTCACCGTGTTAGCCAGGATGGTCTTGATCTCCTGACCTCGTGATCCGCCCGTCTCGGCCTCCCAAAGTGCTGGGATTACAGGCTTGAGCCACCGCGCCCGGCCCCGACTTTCTTTTTTTTAATGACACAGGGTCTCACTCTGTCACCCAGGCTGAAGTGCAGTGATGCCACCATACCTCATTGCAGGCTTGAACTCCTAGGCTCAAGCGATCCTGTTGCCTCAGCCTCTCAAGTCGCTGGGACTACAGGCATGCACCACCATGTCTAAAAATTGTTTTGTTGAGACAAGGTCTCCCTATGTTGCCCAGGCTGGTCTCCAACTACTGGCCTCAAGCAATCCTCCTGCCTGGGCCTCCTCAAGTACTGGGATTACATGTGTCAGTTACTGCACCTGGCCAAGTTTTCTGATTTATTCTATTTCTTCCTGTCTTCCCTACTAAAATTTCAGCTCTACAAAGGCAGTGATTTGCAGCTGCCACACAGTAGATGCTTACAAAGTGTTCACCGAATGAACGGGTGGATGGATGGATGGATGGATGGATGAATGGATGGATGGATGGATGGATGGATGGATGGATGGATGGATGGATAGATGGATGAATGGGTGGCTGGATGAATGGGTGGTTGGATGGATGGGTGGGTGGATGGATGGGTGGGTGGATGGATGGGTGGGTGGATAGGTGGGTGGATGGATGGGTGGATAGGTGGGTGGGTGGGTGGATAGGTGGGTGGGTGGGTGGATGGATGGATGGGTGGAAGGTGGATGGATGGGTGGGTGGGTGGATGGGTGGATGGGTGGGTGGGTGGGTGGAGATGGGTAGATGAGTGGATGGATAAATGGATGGATGGATGGATGAATGGATGGATGGAGAGATGGATGAATGGGTGGCTGGATGGATGGATGGGTGGATAGGTGGGTGGATGGATAGGTGGATAGGTGGGTGGGTGGGTGGGTGGATGGATGGATGGATGGATGGATGGATGGGTGGAGGGTGGATGGGTGGGTGGATGGATGGATGAATGGGTGGGTGGATGGGTGGGTGGGTGGATGGATGGATGAGTGGATGGGTGAGTGGATGGGTGGGTGGATGGATGGATGGATGGGTAGGTCGGTGGGTAGATGGATGGATGGATGGATGGGTGGGTGGCTGGGTAGATGGATGGGTAGATGGGTGGGTAGGTGGATGGGTGGATGGATGGGTGGGTGGGTGGGTGGACAGATGATGAATGGGTGGGTAGATGGGTAGGTAGGTGGGTGGATGGATGGGTGGATAGGTGGGTGGGTGAATGGATGATTGGACAGATAGTGGACGGGTGGGTAGATGAATAGATGGATGAATGGTTGGGTGAGTGGGTAGATGAATGGGTGGGTGGGTGGATGGGTGTGTGGATGGATGGATGGATGGGTGGTTGGGTGGATGGATGGGTGAATGGATGGATGGGTGGATGGGTGGGTGGGTGGATGGATGGGTGGATGGGTGGATGGGTGGGTGGGTAGGTGGATGGATGGGTGGATGGATGGGTGGGTGGGTGAAAGGATGATTGGATAAATGGTGGATGGGTGGGTGGATGGATAGATGGATGAATCGTTGGGTGGGTGGGTGGATGAGTGGGTGGGTGGGTGGATGGGTGTGTGGATAGATGGATGGATGGGTGGGTGGGAGGATGGATGAATGGATGGATGGGTGGATGGGCAGGTGGGTGGACGGATGGGTTATTAGGTGGGTGGACGGGTGGGCAGATGGATGGGTGGATGGATGGATGGATGGGGCCCAGCTGCCGCTTGCACACCCACCCCAGTCCCCATGGTGCCAACACCTCAGACTCACCGACTTTATGTGCAATGTGGATGCAGACTTCCTCAGCTGTCAGCGATGACTCGCTGAAAGTGACCCAGGGCTCTCCACCGCCTGGACCAGCCCAGTGCAGAAGCACCTTCAGGCCTCCCATGGCAGCCATGGGCTGGGCTCCATCCCCAACGGGCTTGCTGCCCCTGGTTGTCCCCCGATGGCGCAGAGGCATGCTCCCAGCAGGTGGCTCGGCTGCAAAGGGGACAATCTATCAGCTCCCAAGTCTCAGCCCAGAGACCCCCGTTAGCTCCTCAACCTTCCACCCACCCCCGCTGAGGCCTGAGGGGAAGATCCTGGGCTCCCATCTTGGCATGACATTAGACACCCGATTCCCTCTCTGAGCCTCGTTTTCCACATTTGTTGGACAGGGTTGGGGTATGCATCCCCACCTAGATCTCTCATCAACGATAACACTGAACCCTCCTCTCTTTACACAAATTGACACCGATATAAAAATCTCCTCTGGCCAGGTACAGTGGCTCACGCCTCTAATCCCAGGACTTTGGGTGGCTGAGGCAAGACGATCGCTTGAGCCCAGAAGCTGGAGACCAGCCTAGGCCATATACCAAGACCCCGTTTCTACAAGGCATTTTATTTTATTTTACTTTATTTTGAGACAGAGTTTCACTCTTGTTGCCCACGCTGGAGTGCAATGGTGTGATCTCGGCTCACTACAACCTCCGCCTCCTGGGTTTAATTGATTCTCCTGCCTCAGCCTCCTGAGTAGCTGGCGCCCACCACCACACCAGGCTAATTTTTGGATTTTTAGTAGAGACGGAGTTTTGCCATGTTGGCCAGACTGGTCTTGAACCTCTGACCTTAGGTGATCCACCCGCCTTGGCCTCCCAAAGTGCTGGGATTACAGGCGTGATCCCCCGTGCCCAGCCTGTACAAGAAATTTTTAAAACTTAGCCAGGTGTAGGGGCACACATCTGTAGTCCAAGCTACTCAGGAGGCCAAAGTGGGAGGATCTCCTGAGCCCAGGAGTTGGAGGCTGCAGTGAGCAGTGATCACACCACTGCATTCCAGCCTAGGTGACAGAGTGAGACCCTTACTCTAAAAATATAAATAAACAAATACATAAATACATAAAAATATATAAAAAGGGCCAGGCGCGGTGGCTCATGCCTGTAATCCCAGCACTTTGGGAGGCCGAGGCGGGCAGATCACAAGGTCCAGAGATTGAAACCATCTTGACCAACATGGTGAAACCCCATCTCTACTAAAATACAAAAAAAATAAATAAATAAAATAAAAATCTGTTCTTAACACACCTCCCCAAAATAACCAGACGGGAAGGTGTAGTCAAACAGACCTGAAGGTGAGTCCTGGAGCTCCCTGTGTCAACTCAAGCAAGCCACTTGGCAATTCTGGGCCTCAGTTTCCCCATCTGGAAAAGGGAGGTCCTCAGGGTGTTGCCATCAAAAGATGGTTGTAATGTTTCAATATAGTTCTGCATATTACACATTCAGCACAGACCCTGATATAGGCACACACAAAAATAACAAATATGACTAAAACAAGAATAACATCATTGTTATTAGTTTCATCGTGGTGATGGCCTTTCTCTTTCAGGTGACAATTCTCCTCTCCCACACGGACCCCCATGAGTGACCTCAATCCCTGTTGACTCCCCAAAGCCTAGGAGAGTTTATGTCCAGCTCCATCCCCCCAGTCCAGGGCCTGAGGCTCCTGAGGGCGCCAGTATGGAAGTGAAGGGGCTGTTAGTTCCACCCATGTTGCTGGTTTCCTCATCTGGAAAATGGGCATGTAAGAGTGTCTACCTCAAAGGATTGCTGGGAGGATTCAACGCGAGGAGGCAGAGAAAGTGCCTGGTATACAGTAAGCGCTTAATCAGCGTTTGCCATTAATACCTATTCATGTTATAGATGAGATCCTGGGGATGGGGCTTTCGGGGAGCCTACTTCCTCCTTCCTCCTTTCTTGTCCCTACTGGACCCGGAACCAGCTTTGAAGACGGGATCGGGGTGAAGTTTGCAACTGGGAACGCTGCACGCCCCCATGTCCTCCCCTTCAAAACCTCTAAACCCGGCCAGCAAGGGCGGGAACTGGAATGTGCACCCACCCGGCATCGGGGCAGTGCCGAGGTACCAGGTGCTCCCATCCAAGTGCAGCCTATCTAGCGCAGCCAGTCCCCGCGCCTCCTTCCTGAGGACCTTCGGCCGCGCCCCTTCCGCGCCCACGTCCAGACTCACCCTTCCCGGGGGACAAGAGCTCGAACCCGGACCCCACCCCGCCCCTGCGGACAGCCACTACGTCCCCCGCCGAGACGCCTCCTCCCATTGGCCGCCTGAAACGCGCACGCCCATTGGCAGCTGGTCTGTTCTCCTCGCACGTCACCTTTGGAAGTTCTTTTTTTTTTTTTTTTTTGGACATGGCAGCGGCACTCTGATTGGTCCTGGGGCTCACTCGTCACTCAGCCGCGATTGGCTGAGTCGGCACCCCGGATGCGCTGTCGCTTCTGCTATTCGCTGGCACGTGGTGGACGGAGACGTGGGAGGGGCTTGCGAGAGGCGGGCGGGAGAGCGAAGTGTGTGGGCAACGCGGCCGGATCCTGGAGTTCCCCTCTGTGCTGTGGAATTGGGTCAGGCGTGTGCGGTCCTGACCCTAGGGCACAGCTACATGTCCTCACCTCGGTGTTCAAAGCTGCACCGGGCAGCATTCAAACCTCCGACGCCCTGCCCTGTGGCTTCCCCGTTCCATCCTGTCCTATCTCCTTTCCTTCGTTTCTACCTGGCCGACTCCGCCCTGCTGGCTGGAATTCCCCCTCCTTCACTGCCTGGAAGCATTCCTCGCCCACCTGCTCCTGTCCTCTTCCTGATCACCGGCAGCCCTGTCCCCTGAAGCTCACTAGCGGTCAGGGTAGCAGCCTGGACGTCCCACCAGTTGTGAATTCAAATCCCCACTCCGCAAGTCGTGCCCGTTTGCTGAGAAGTCTACAGCCTGAGCGTTTCACATACGTTATCTCATTTAATGCTAGCAGCAACTCCCTGTATGGCGGCTCTTATTATCCCCATTTCACAGAGGAAGACACTCAGGCATAGAGAGGTAGCAAAGACCATCCTCTGACCCTTCTTCTGTGCCATGCCATAACCAGTCCTCGACTTTGTCTTTCACCTGCCCAGCCAAGTCTTAGCAAAGAATCCTATTAAGTCATCCGCTCATCCTTGATATCTGATCAAGTTCCTCATCTTCCACCTTTTGTTGTTATTTATTTGTTTATTTTACGACGGAGTCTCGCTCTTGTTGCCCAGGCTGCAGTGCAATGGCACGATCTCGGCTCTCTGCAATCTCTGCCTCCCGGGTTCAAGCGATTCTCCTGCCTCAGCCTCCCGGGTAGCTGAAATTACAGGCGCCCGCCACCACGCTCGGCTAATTTTTGTATTTTTAGTAGAGACGGTGTTTCACCATCTTGGCCAGGCTGGACTCGAACTCGTGACCTCGTGATCCACCCTCCCAAAGTGCTGGGATTACAGGCGTGAGCCACTGTGCCCGGCCCTTTAATTTTTAAATTTTGTGGCTAAGTTTTAAATTTTTGTAGAGATGGGGTCTGGCTATGTTGCCCAGGTTGGTCTTGAACTTCTGGCCTCAAGTGATCGTCCTGCCTTGGCCCTCCAAAGTGGTGGGATTACAGATGTGAGCTAAGATACCCAACTCCATGGAGCTGGTCTTAACTGCCATGGCCAAGGGACATGTGGCTGCTTCTCTCTGAATCAGAAAATATGGGGAAAAAAACCTCACAGAGCAGCTGTGGACATTTAGTATGAAAATGCTGAAGGAGACCAGGCATGGTCTCTTTCATGCCTGTAATCCCAGCACTTTGGGAGGCCGAGGTGGGCAGATCACCTGAGGTCAGGAGTTCGAGACCAGCCTGGCCAACATGGTGAAACCCCGTCTCTACTAAAAATACAAAAATTATCTGGGCATGGTGGCAGGCACCTGTAATCCCAGCTACTCAGGAGGCTGAGGCAGGAGAATAGCTTGAACCTGGGAGGCAGAGGTTGCAGTGAGCTGAGATTGCACCATTGCCTTTCAGTATGGGCAACAAGAGCTAAACTCTGAGCCTGTAATCCCAGCACTTTGGGAGGCCGAGGCAGGCGGATCACAAGGTCAGGAGATCGAGACCACGGTGAAACCCCGTCTCTACTAAAAATACAAAAAAAATTAGCCGGGCGCGGTGGCGGGCGCCTGTAGTCCCAGCTACTCAGGAGGCTGAGGCAGGAGAATGGCGTAAACCCAGGAGGCGGAGCTTGCAGTGAGCCGAGATCGCGCCACTGCACTCCAGCCTGGGCGACAGAGCGAGACTCCGTCTCAAAAAAAAAAAAAAAAAAAAAAAGAGCTAAACTCTGTCACAAAAAAAAAAGAAAGAAAGAAAAAGAAAGAAAGAAAGAAAGAAAAGAAAAAGAAGAAGAAAATGCTGGTAGTGATAGTGGCCGGGCGTGGTGTCTCATGCCTATAATCCCAGCACTGTGGGAGGTTGCAGTGAGCTGCGATTGCCCCACTGCACTCCTGCCTGGGCAACCGAGCAAGACCCTGTCAAATAAATAAATCAATTAATTAAAGAGCTGACATTTTCCCAGCCTGGACACTGGGCCAAGGGTGGGTATTTAGCCATCCCTGGGTCTTCTCAGTTTCTTTCTTTCTTTTTTTTTCTTTTTTTGAGACGGAGTCTTGCTCTGTCGCCCAGGCTGGAGTGCAGTGGCATGATCTCGGCTTACTGCAAGCTCCACCTCCCAGGTTCACGCCATTCTCCTGCCTCAGCCTCCCAAGTAGCTGGTTCTACAACCACCCGCCACCACGCCCAGCTAATTTTTTGTATTTTTAGTAGAGACGGGGTTTCTCTGTGTTAGCCAGGATGGTCTCGATCTCCTGACCTCGTGATCCACCCGCCTTGGCCTCCCAAAGTGCTGGGATTATAGGCGTGAGCCACTGTGCCCAGCCTCTTCTGTTTCTTTGCGAGTGGTATCAGCACCCTCACTTGACAACTGAAGAAAAGAGGCTAAGAAGGCTGTTTTGCCAAGGCCTAGGTCCTCCTGCCCAAACTCAGACCTGGTCCCTAAGGGAGGCCGCAGACCCTACATGTGACTAACAGGCTGGGGTTTCCCAGGACTGAGGGGGTTCCCCAATGAGGGGCTTTCCATGCTAAAATTGGGACAGTCCTGGGCAAGCCAGGGCAGTTGGCCACGCCACTACAGTGGGTTTTCCGGAAGGAACAAAAGCTGGGGGCTTCCCCTGGCTCTGCGAGGGCTGCAGGGAGGGGCCTCCTCAGAGCCCACTGGTACCTGGGAAAAGCCAAGAGTTGATGGATTGAAAGTAAAATACCTTTGTGTTTTCATGAATAGGGAAGTTCAGGGAACAGCCAGTCTCCTCCACAAAACAACAATGAGATGGGTTTCCTGGGAAATCTTTTTTTTTTTTTTTGAGGCAGAAGGTTTCACTCTTGTTGCCCAGGCTGGAGTACAATGGGACGATCTTGGCTCACTGCAACCTCCGCCTCCTGGCTTCAAAGGATTCTCCTGCCTTAGTCTCCAGAGTAGCTGGGATTACAGGCACCTGCCACCACACCCAGCTAATTTTTGTATTCTTTGTAGAGACGGGGTTTCACCATCTTGGTCAGGCTAGTCTCCAACTCCTGACCTCAGGTGATCCACCCGCCTCGGCCTCCCAAAGTGCTGGGAATACAGGCATAAACCACCGCACCCAGCCTCCTGGGAATCTTTCCACAAAAATTCTACGCTTCTTTGAGCACGTGTGTGAACCTGTGTTCTCTAGAAAATTCTCAGGAGCAACCCCAAATGGGACACTCGGTGCTGGCCTGAGAGGATACAGAAGAGTAACTTACACATATGAAGGCTGGCACCAGACGGGCTGAGTTCAAGTCCCAGCTCCATCACTGCATGATCCTGGGCAGTCCCTTAACCTCAGTGTGCCTCAGTTTCCTCCTCTGCAAGATGTGACTATTTAGTCCCAAACCCAGAAGCATGTCAGGGGCATCAAATGAGTGAATACACTTCATTAGCCAGGTGTGGTGGCGCACGCCTGTACGGAGGCTGAGGCAGGAGAATCGCTTGAACCTGGGAGGTGGAGCTTGTAGTGAGCTGAGATCATACCTCTGCATTTTAGCCTAGGCAACAGAGCAAGACTCGGTCTCAAAAAACAAAACAAAAAAAGGACTGGTGGTGGATAGCCAGATGGAGTGTGTGTCTCTTGGCTGTCATTTGAGCTACTCAGGAGGTTGAGGCAGGAGAATCACTTGAGCCCAGAGGTTAGAGGCTGCAGTGAGCTATGGATTGCGCCACTGCACTCTAGCCTGGGTGACAGAGCCAGATCCCATCTCTTAAAAAAAAAAAGAGGGGGGGGCAGGCACAGTGGCTCACACGTGTAATCCCAGCACTTCAGAAGGCCAAGGCAGGCAGTTCACTTGAGGTCAGGAGTTTGAGACCAACCTGGCCAACATAGTCCTCATAGTTTTGTATTTTTTGTGTCTACAAAAAATACAAAAATTAGGCCGGGCACGGTGGCTCACACCTGTAATCCCAGTACTTTGAGAGGCCAAGGCAGGCAGATCACGAGGTCAGGAGATTGAGACCATCCTGGCTAACACGGTGAAACCCCATCTCTACTAAAAATACAAAAAAATTAGCCGGGTGTGATGATGGGCACCTGTAGTCCCAGCTACTCAGGAGGCTGAGGCAGGAGAATGGCGAGAACCCGGGAGGCGGTGCTTGCAGTGAGCTCAGATCTCGCCACTGCACTCCAGCCTGGGCAACAGAGGGAGACTCCATCTCACACACACACACACACACACACACACACTTAGCCAGGCATGGTGGCAGGCGCCTGTATTCCCAGCTACTTGGCAGGGTGAGGAAGGAGAATCGCTTGAACCCGGGAGGCAGAAGTTGCAGTGAGCCCAAGATCATGCCACTGCACTCCAGCCTGAGTGACAGAGTGAGACTCCGTCTCACAAAATACAAACAAAACCTTCAATAACAAGGAATGCAGTATTTTGAAAAACTGAAATTAACACCAAAATGTCTATGATGAACAAAAATTATCATTATTTTTTGAGATGGAGTGTCTCCCTCTGTTGCCCAGCCTGGAGGCACGATCTCGGCTCACCGCAACCTCCGCCTCCCGGGTTGAAGCGATTCTCCTGCCTCAGACTACCAAGTAGCTGGGATTACAGGCACGCACCACTACGCCTGGTTAATTTTTGTATTTTTAGCAGAGACGGGTTTTCACCATGTTGGTCAGGCTGGTCGCGGACTCTTGACCTTGTGACCTGCCCTTCTCGGCCTCCCGAAGTGCTGGAATTACAGGCGTGAGCCACCGCACTCGGCTCAAAAATTAAAATTTTAACTCGCCAGGGCACATTGGTCTCTAGTCCCAACACCTTGGGAGGCCGAGGCGGGCAGATTGCTTGAGCTCAGTTCAAATCCAGTCTGAGCAACATGGAGAGAACCCTGTCTCTGAAAAATAAATAAATAAATAAATAAATAAATAAATAAATAAATAAATAAATAAATAAATAAAAAGATCTTGGAAGGTGTGCGAGGCTCATTCAGGGCTCCAGGAGTCCCCTGCAGCCCGCACCTGCTGTTCCCACTCATACACAAAGCACTAAGGAAAGTGACTGGATTTGCAGCTCACTCCTGCCCCCTGGTGGTGATTGGCTTAGGCACAACAGCGTTCCAGGGGTTTTTATCCAATGCTTTTACAAATGTTTTCCTGAAGATCCCCTTTCTGGCACTGTGGATGTTGCAAGAAAAACTCCGTGCTCTGGTGGCACCCACAGTACATGGGAGGTGACAATACACAGTTGTGTGTGAAGAAGGGCATGTGGGGCAGGTTTGGTGGCCGAGCATGAGGGCAATTAAAGTAGGTCAAGGAGGGGCTCAGAGAAGTGGCATTGATCTGTGGTCTGAGGGACAAGCAGTCCCCTCAGGCGATGTCCCCCGGGAGAGGTGGGCAGAAGTCTCTACTGGATTGGAGGTATTTCATGTCTTAAACTGATGTGTACCTGGGTGTTTATTGTACTTTGATCTTAGCTCACTGCAGCCTTGACCTCCCGGGCTCAAGCAATCCTCTTGCCTTAGCCTCCGAAGTATCTGTGACTACAGGTGCGCACCACTGCGCCCAGCACTGCACCTGTTTTGTTTTTTTTTTTTTAGGTAAGAGTCTTTTTTTTTTTTTTTTTGAGATGGAGTCTGGCTCTGTCGCCCAGGCTGGAGTGCAGTGGCCGGATCTCAGCTCACTGCAAGCTCTGCCTCCCAGGTTTACGCCATTCTCCTGCCTCAGCCTCCCGAGTAGCTGGGACTACAGGCGCCCGCCACCTCGCCCGGCTAGTTTTTTGTATTTTTTAGTAGAGACGGGGTTTCACTGGGTTAGCCAGGATGGTCTCGATCTCCTGACCTTGTGATCCGCCCATCTCAGCCTCCCAAAGTGCTGGGATTACAGGCTTGAGCCACCGCGCCCGGCCTAGGTAAGAGTCTTTGTTGCCCAGGCTAGAGTGCAGCGGCGTGATCTTGGCTCACTGCAACCTCCACCTCCCAGGTTCAAGCAATTCTCCTGCCTCAGCTTCCTGAGTAGCTGGGATTACAGGCACACACCACCATGCCTGTAATTTGTTTTAGTGCAGACTGCGTTTTGCCACATTAGCCAGGCTGGTCTTGAACTCCTGGGCTCAAGTGATCCTCCCGCTTTGGCCTCCCAAAGTGTTGGGATTATACGTGTGAACCACGCCTGGCTGTGCACACTCCTTTAAGACTTTTCCTGTGGCAGAAATATTTTGTAACTTTTGCAGAGAGCCAGCAAGTGCCAAGTCCCCGTTCAGACAATGAGTGCCAGGTGCCAGTTGTCTGAACCATTACCTCACTTGTCCCCATCACTACAGCCTGAGGAGGGCACTAGTGCGACGATGTTAGCCCTAAGAGCAGGGACACAGGCTCAGCACATCACCTAAGCCCATACTAAGAGAAATTCCAAGTGCTCAAGGGCCAGCATGGAGTTGGGGACAGACAACAGGGCAGGGAGGTAACAGGCAGATGGCGCTGGGGCCTGGTCAGTCATAGGAAGGACTTTGGCTTCTGTTCCCAGGGAGGGGAGTCCTGTGAGGCTTTTGAGCAGAGGTGGGACATGCCCCGACCCTGATGTTCACAGATGCCCTCTGGCTGCTGCCTGTTGGGGAGCTAGCTTGGAGTGGTGAATGGGAAGGAGGCTGGGGCAGGAATTAGAGCCAGAAGGGATGGGGACCTGGAGGCCACAGGGACAAAAGGCAGTGGTCAGAATCAAGATATCTGGGGGGGGGGGGGAGACCAGGTGTGGTGGCTCACACCTGTAATCCAAGCACTGTGGGAGTACAAGGTGGGCGGATCACTTGAGGTCAGGAGTTCGAGACCAGCATGGCCAACATGGTGAAACTCCGTGTCTACTAAAACACAAAAAATTAGCTGGGCGTGGTGGCGGGCACCTATAATCCCAGGAGGAGGCTGAGGCAGGAGAATCACTTGAATCCAGGAGGCGGACGTTGCAGTGATCCGAGATTCCACCACTGCACTCCAGCTCAGGCAACAGCTAGACTCTCAAAAAAAAAAACAAAAAACAAAACAAAACAAAAAAAAAAACCAAGGCCGGGCGCGGTGGCTCAAGCCTGTAATCCCAGCACTTTGGGAGGCCGAGACGGGCGGATCACGAGGTCAGGAGATCGAGACCATCCTGGCTAACACGGTGAAACCCTGACTCTACTAAAAAATACAAAAAATTAGCCGGGCGAGGTGGTGGGCGCCTGTAGTCCCAGCTACTCGGGAGGCTGAGGCAGGAGAATGGCGTAAACCCGGGAGGTGGAGCTTGCAGTGAGCTGCGATCCGGCCACTGCACTCCAGCCCAGGCGACAGAGCGAGACTCCGTCTCAAAACAAAACACCAAAAAACCAAAACACATCTGTTGGGGCCAGTGCTGGCCATAGAGTGGGGAGATATAGTCCAGGATGCTGCTCCAAAAGGTGGTAAGGAAGCTGGAAGGCCGGGGGTCTGCGGGCAGGTGGGCAAGATCCACAAAACCCTAGGGAATGTTGACTTGGTTTGCAGATCACTACTGCCCTCTGGTGGTGATCAGCTTCAGCAACCCTGCTTCTAGAGGTTCAGGTAGGGACAGGGGAGTGGGTAGGTGAGAACTGAAGGTTGGAGGCTTTTGAGGCCTCTGGAGGAAGACTGTTCCAAGTGGTGGAACAGCATGTGTGAGGCGAGGACCCACGATGGCTGGTGGGCAAAGGACCAGAGAAGCACAGGCTCAGTCCCCAATAATTCCACCAGGTTTCCCTCCCACCTAGAAGAGATGAGCTGCCTGAACAGCCCTCCAGCAGCCCAGAGAGCATCTGAAATTCTTTATTGGAACATCATTGCTGTTTGCCAAATAGAAGACACAGACAGCAGACGAACAGTGAAAACAGAGCCCAGTGACCAGAGCTGGCCCCTTGGCTGGGGACCCTCCCCTACTACCTGGTGGACCAGCCTGGCAACCTCTGCCCCTCCCCGGACCCCCGGGCCTTTGGCATAATGCTGATGGGGGGCTGCAGGCAGTGAAGCCCCTTGACTCAAAGCAGAGACTTGAATGGGCGCTGGAGAGTGGGGACAGTGGAGAGGCCAGGGAGGGCTGGGCGGGCCCCCCGGGCTGGGCCGAGCAGCGCAAGTGGAGGAAGCCAGGAGCGGGCGAGATGGCATCTATCTGTTTTCTGAAAAGGGGCACATAGGGGCCTGGAAGCAGGTGGTGGTGGTAGCTGGGGCAGGTCACACGCTGACATCCTTCTCATCTCCCGTCTTGGGAACAGCTTCCAGCAGCGGGTCCCCAGGACCTGCCTCCTCTCCCTCCTTGGCCTCACTGGCCTTAGAGTTGGGGACCCAGAGGCCGGAGTCAATGCAGCGTTGCATGTGGTACTTCGCGTCCTGTGAGGAGAAGGGCAGGCAGATGAGGTGGGGCCACCACCCAGGGGTCCCCATTATCCCCTGCACATCCCCAAGCTGGCTTCCTGCCTATTGATATTTAACCAATTTATTTGAGATGGAGTCTCACTCTGTCACCCAGGCTGGAGTGCAATGGTGCAATCTCGGCTCACTGCAACCTCCACCTCCCAGGTTCAAGTGCCTCAGCCTCCCAAGTAGCTGGGGTTACAGACGCCTGTCACCATGCCTGGCTGATTTTTTTACTTTTAGTAGAGATGGGGTTTTGCCATGTTGGCCAGGCTGGTCTCAAACTCCTGACCTCAGGTGATCCGCCTGCCTTGGCCTCCCAAAGCGCTGAGATTACAGGCGTGAGCCACCGTACTCAGCTGGAACTTTAAATTTTATTTAACTTTAATTTAAATTTAGATAGTGCAATCTAGAACAAAAGCCAGCAAATTTTTTTAGTAAAGGGACTGACTAAATATTTCTGCTTCCGCAAGCCATATGGTCTCCGTCACGACTCAACTCTGTGGCAGAGCAAGATCGGTTGTAGATGACAGTGAAACAATTGAGCATGGCTTCTTTGTTGCAATAAAACTTTATTATAAAGACAGGCAGTGAGTCTGGGAGCTGCGGTTTGCAGAAGCTGGTCTAGATGGCTATGCCCATAGAAGCTTCTAGAAACTCATGGCCAGTCCTGCAGCTAGACCCATTTTACAGACGAGAAAACCAGGGTGACCAACCAGTGAGCCAAGTGGTAGGAATAGGGTCAATCGTGTCCTACTTAGATTCAACGTCTATTGCCACTTCCAAAAATACAGCCAGTGAGACCTTCTTTATAAAAACATAATTTTTAGGAAAAAAATCAGTGAGATGTCATGGTGTCAGCCTATAATCCCAGCTACTTGGGGAGGCTGAGGTGGGAGGATCACTTGAGCCTGGGAGGTGGAGGCTGCAGCCTGGGTGAGAGAGGAAGACCCTGTCTGTCAAAAAAAACAGATGGCCGGGTGCAGTGGCTCACGCCTGTAATCCCAGCACTCTGGGAGGCCGAGGTGGGCGGATCACGAGGTCAGGAGATCGAGACCATCATGGGTAACACGGTGAAACCCTGTCTCTACTAAAAAATACAAAAAATTAGCCGGGCGTGGTGGTGGGCGCCTGTAGTCCCAGCTACTCGGGAGGCTGAGGCAGGAGAATGGTGTGAACCCGGGAGGCGGAGTTTGCAGTGAGCAGAAATAGCACCACTGCACTCCAGCCTGGGTGACAGAGTGAGACTCTGTCTCAAAAAAAAAAAAAAACAAAAACAAAAAAAAAAAACACACACACAAAAACAGACAAAATCCAATTAACAGCCAGCATTTACCAGCCCCTGCCATGTGCTCAGCTCCTTTCCCCACACATTTTGTGAGCTGATATTGAGAGAAAATATGGTTTGCATAAGGAAACTGAGGCTGGACTCAGTCACAGTAACAGTGACTATCAGTCACAAGGGACATACGCTCAAAGCTCAGCATTTATCTGCTGGATGCTGGGACACAGTAGGTGCTCAATAAATGTGGGTGTGTGCCAAGGTAACACGACCCCCCTTAGTCCTTGGAGAAGCCTTGGAGGGGCACTTTCACCAACTGGCTTCAGAGACTTGGGACACAGGGCTGGGGGAGACACATGGCCCGCTGGAAAGGCATGGGACGTGGGGGTTACTCACGGTGGGGTCCATCTTGCTGATGGCATCTTGCAGCATCTGCACGTCCTTCACATCGAAGCACTTCTGGAGTTCCTGGGGGTATAGAGGGGCTGGGGTCAGGGGCTGGGTCCCTGTGCCCTGCGGGGTCCCGCTCAGGGTCCTCCTGCTGCCCGCCTGGGCTGGGGAGCCGCACCTCAGGGAGGGACTCGTAGACCTCGACAGGGTCCAGGCCGCCGGGGCCAAGCCGCTTCTTGCGCTCCTCCTCCTCATACTCCTTCATGGCCTTCTCAATGCGCAGCTTGGCACGGCCCCGCACACGCTCCTTGAAGGCTTCTAGCTCGTCGTTGAAGCCCTCCATGTACTGGCGATCGGCTGTCTATGGGGGTCGGGCAGTGCTCACTAGACTTGGCCCAGTGCTCAGGAGGGACTGGGGGCCCAGGACCCTCCAGCCACAGCTCCTCAGAGGTGCCCCAGGGCTCCCTAAGTCTGTTCCTGACTTACATAAAGGGCTTCCCAAGGCCTGGGCTCCCCTGCCAGGGACCTCATCTGGCATTTGCTAAAGACCACCTCCTTGGGAGCCCTGCTCTACTGCAGATCCGAGACACTCGTGTCCTCAGTGTCCCTGCATGGGCACCTCTAACTCAACACGGCCACCTCCCAGCCTGCCTTGTCCTTGGTCTCCCCAGTCTTGGTAAGGGTAGCCCTGTTCCTCCAGGTGCGCAAGTTAAAAACCCGAGAGGCTGGCAGGCGCCTGTAATGCCAGCTACTTGGGAGGCTGAGGCATGAGAATTGCTTGAACCCAGGAGGCAGGGGTTGCAGTGAGCTGAGATCACGCCATTGCACTCCAGCCTTGGTGATAGCAAGACTCGGTCTCAAAAACAAAAAAAAGCCCAGAGCCCTAGAGGCACCCTCACCTCTGTCCTTTACCCACATATCCACATGGGGACCTCCAGCACATCCTAGTGCTCCCATTTTTTTTTGTAATGCAGTTTTGCTCTGTCACCCAGGCTGGAGTGCAGTGGCACACCACAGCTCACAAATTCCTGAGCTCAAGTGGTCCTCCTGCTTCAGCCTCCCAAAGACTTGGACTATAGGACTCAGTCACCAAGCCTGGCCTGACCTCCACTTTTTTTTTTTTTTTTTTGAGACGGAGTCTCGCTCTGTCGCCCAGGCTGGAATGCAGTGGCCGGATCTCAGCTCACTGCAAGCTCCGCCTCCCGGGTTCGGGCCATTCTCCTGTCTCAGCCTCCTGAGTAGCTGGGACTACAGGCGCCCGCCACCTCGCCCGGCTAGTTTTTTGTATTTTTTAGTAGAGACGGGGTTTCACCGTGTTAGCCAGGATGGTCTCGATTTCCTGACCTAGTGATCCACCCGTCTCGGCCTCCCAAAGTGCTGGGATTACAGGCTTGAGCCACCGCGCCCGGCCCTGACCTCCACTTTTAAAGTCTGGCAGCATCCGCCCACTTCTCTCCCCCTCCTTGGCCCCGCCCTCTCCTGATCTAGGATTTGGTGATTGGAGGGGCTTGAGTCCCAGTGGACAGGAGTCGGCCTTACCCAGAGCACTGTGGGCTGGTTCCCTGCGGAGGGGGCCTCCAGCCACCTGGCAGCTCAGGGGACCCTACCTTAATCTTAGTGAAGAACTGCCGGAAGCAGGCCCGGGGGTCCACCTTCAGGCTCTTGGCCAGCTCCAGGATAAACTGCATGACGATTGTCTGGTGGGCCACCTGCTCCATGAGTGCACATTTCTGCCAGGGAGAACAAGCACAGTGTTACCAAGTGGCGGCCTCAGGGCAGCGCCTTTTCACAGCCCTGGGGAAAGCTCCACTCACCTCCTCCACCTCTAGGTCAATGCACCAGATGACCAGGTAATTGGCCGTCTCCTCGCACACCAGGTGGACATTGTCTGACAGGTACTTTTGGCTGTCATCCCAGCGGCGGAGCATGCCTGTGGGAAGATGCTGGCAAGGTGCTGGAGGGCCCTGGAGGCAAAGGGCCTGCCCCGACCTTGCCCCCCATAACCTCACACGCCCCACTCACCAAAGTGCTTGATCTGTTTCTCGTACTTTTCCACGAAAGTCTTGTGTTTCTGCTCCCTCACCTCCTCTGAGTCCTCCTCTGTCTTCTCGGGCTTGGTGTTGACCATGCTCTGTGGTAGGGTGAGAGGGGGAGTGGGCTGGGGCAAGGCTGCGGAGCGCCTCGAGTGCGGCCGGGCGGGCCGTGGCCGCAGCGCCCATCCCATCCACGGCGGAGGTGGTGACGAAGCCATGAGCATCAAGGTGGCGGGAGCGTGGGCATGGGCCTTGGGGCAGATCAGAGGAGGGGACCGGTGGGGTGTTTCATCCGCCCGGCCCTCCAAGCCTGTCCCCCCTCCCACGTGGCCCCCGTCCGTCCCTCAGCTCTCCGCCCCACACCACGCTCTTCAACTACACCGCCGCGGTCCTCCCCTGACCAGGCATTGGGTGCGCATGCGTCCTGGCTGCATACACGCTGGCTGCGCAAGTGCACTGCCCGCCCCGCCCGCCCCACACACCTTGCTGAAGCCGTCTTTGCTGAGCGTGTCCACGTTCCAGGGCATGCTCTTCTCCTTCTTGCGCATCTCTTCCAGCTTCTGCTCCCAGCTCCGCTCCTCTTTGCGCAGCTGCTGTGCCTCGGCCTGCAGCCGCTCCAGCTCTGCCTTGCCGCCCTCAGCCACCTCCAGCTCCTTCAGCTTCCTCTGGCATTCGGCCACCTTGCGCTTGCACTCGCGGCAGCCCCTGTCCAGTTCCTCCTTCTCCTTCTGGAACTGCTCCATGCGCTCCACCCGGGCCTGCGGGCAGGGGCGGCCTATCAACTCTGGGGAGCGGCCTGTCCCTTACCCCCAGCCCCATACCCAATCCCCGCACCAGAGATGGCCCCGGGAAAAAGTATGCCTCCACCTCCCGTGCCCTGGTCTCCCAGCTTCCGCCCCTGCCCCCACAGGTGCTGACACACACCCAAGTGGGGTCCAGTCCCTCCGTCCTCCGCTCAGAACCCTGGCGGATCCCATCTCACTCAGAGCAGAGTCCAGGTTGTCACCACAGCCTACATAGGCCCTACACAATCTGCCCCGGCACCTCCTCTGGTAACTCTTCCTTCCAGCCACACTGGCCCCTCACTTTTCTCACCTTTTCTTGAGACCATTTTTTTTTCTTTTAGAAAAAAAACAAAAAAACAGGGTCTCACTCTGTCGCCCAGGTCAGAGTGCAGTGGCCCAATGACGACTTACTGAAGCCTCGACCTCCCTGGGCTCAGGCAATCCTCCCACCTCACCTCCCGAGTAGCTGGGACTACAGGTGTGCACCACCACGCCCAGCTAATTTTTGTATTTGCAGTAAAGATGGGGTTTCGCCATGTTGCCCAGACGGGTCTTGAAGTCCTGGGTTCAAGCGATTCTTCCGCCTCGGCCTCCCAAAGTGCTGGGACCACAGGCAGGAGCCACTCTGCTCTGCAGAGCCTGCTTTTTTCTTGAACTTCAAGGCCTTCACACTGGCTGTTCCAACTACTTGGAATGATTTTCCCTCAGATCCCCCCACAGCTGACTCTATGGCACCCGTACCATCTGGGCTCCATGTTGCCTTAGCGGGGACCCCTTCCCTAACCACCTTCCTATTGATGGCAACCTCCCGCTGCCCCCGTCTGGAATTCCCTGCCTCAACACCAGCCACCACTCACATCATATGACAATTATTTATCACGTTTTTGGGTACTGCCCCGCCCCGCTCTCTAAATATGGGATTGTGTTTGCCATTTTGTCTCCAGAACCAGGAACTTGGCCTGGCGCAAAGCAGGGGCTCAGCAAATGCTTGTTTTTTTGTTTTTATTTTGTTTGGTTTTCTTTGAACAAGGTCTTGTTGTCATGCAGACTAGAGTGCAGTGGTGCGATCATGGTTCACTGCAGCCTTGACCTCCCAGGCTCAAGAGATCCTCCTGCCTCAACCTCCCAACTAGCTAGGACTAAAGGTGCACAGAAACCACCATGCCCGGCTATTGGTTTTTTTTTGTTTTTTTTTTAGATGGAGTCGCCCAGGCTGGAGTGCAGTGGTATGATCTTGGCTCACTGCAACCTCTGCCTCCCGTTTTCAAGAGATTTTCCTGCCTCAGCCTTCTGAGTAGCTGGGATTACAGGCATGCACCACCACACCAGGGTAATTTTATATTTTAAGTAGAGACCAGGTTTCTCCATGTTGGTCAGGCTGATCTGGAACTCCTGACCTCAAGTGATCCACCCACCTTGGCCTCCCAAATTACTGGGATTACAGGCATGAGCCACTGTACCAGGGCCCCTTCTAGATGTTTCTTTGTTCCACCCATAACCTTGCTCCAGGATCACTGCCTAGGCCCCCTTAGCTCTGTCTCCAGCCCAGCATGCCCTCCTAAGCCCCAGCTTGGTGTCTACCTGCATCCCGCTCACCAGAGCCCCAGATGTCACTCCCCAGGCATTCCTTTCTCCTGATAACAATGCCTCATCTCCTCAGGCTCCTGGTCCCCACCTCACTCCCTGCCTCGCTCAGACCTCCATCTGGGTCCCCATCGGATCATTCAGGACCCTCCGGAGACCCCTATGTGGCTCCACCATCACCCCTCCTGAACCTCAGTGGGGGCTGTTCTATTCAGAGCCGCTGATCAAACCCGGAAACATGCCACCACCTTCAATTGCTGTCCCTCTCCAATCCAGGCACAGCTGCTGCCAGGGAGGCCGGTGAAACCCACGCATTTCACCACGTGACCAGAGTCCTCCCCACTACCACGTCTTGGGGGGTCTGAATTCAGATGGGACTTCTGATCCTGGCATCCTGGTCCTGGGTCCCAGGCAGATGCTGGCCCTCATGGTTCCTGGAAAGTGTGGCCTTTCTCTTGCCTCTTGGCCTCGGCACGTGCGGTTCCCTTACCTGCTTTGCACCCAAAACTCAGCTTCGACAGAGCCTTCCCCAAATGTTCCCTGCCTGGGGCACCACTGATCCCCAAAGGACCTCCTGTGACCATCTGACATGGTGAGGGTGCTGGAGGACAGCCTTGGGGAACCGGCCCTGGGTCCTAGCCCACAGCCACCATGTACTGGCTGGGTATCCCTGGGCCATCCCCTAACCTCCTGGAACCTCAGTTTCCTCATCTTGTCAAACAGTCAACAATGCTGACCGCACAAGCTTGTCTCAGAAGAAACTAAGGAGATGATTAAAGTAAAATGTCCCGAGCCATGCGGGCCCTCAGCATGCACCCTTCCTGCGCTGGCCAGGGTCATTACCATCTGTGTAAGGGGATAGTCTCTCTCTCTCTCTCTCTCTCTGGGGAGCACTCTGGTGCTTTAAAAAGGAAATGTCATCAAATGCTTAGTTTAATTTCTGGCCCAGAGCACACGCTCAATAACTGGGAGTGGTTGTTACTACATGGTCACAGCACCCGGCTGTGCCACTGATGGGAGATGAACTTTGGCCATGTCACTGAAACCTCTCCCGGCCTTGGTCTTCCCCTCTGTGAAACGGAGTCTCACAGGATCACTGTGAGGACTGAATAACTCTATGGAAAATGCTTCCAAAACAGCCCTCAGTAGGCGTGTCCCACTGTTACCATCTCCGTCCTTGTCACTGCCACTTGAATGGTCTGCTGACTCATTTCTGTGCCTTATCTGAGGCTGTGTCCCCAGGTTCTAGGGCAGGGCCAGGCAGACCTGGCCCCTATTCTAATACCCCAGGGGACTGACACAGCCAGCCTGAGCCTCGGATTCCCCCATATGAATAAGGGGTCAAGAAGGCCTACATGGTTGGGCGTGGTGGCTCACGCCTGTAATCCCAGCACTTTGGGAGGCTGAGGCGAGTGGATCACCTGAAGTCAGGAGTGTGAGACCAGCCTGGCCAACATGGTGAAACCCCATCTCTACTAAGAATATGAAAAGTAGCTGGGCGTGGTGGCGAGCACCTGCAATCCCAGCCACTCCAGGGGCTGAGGCAGAATCGCTTGAACCTGAGGCAGAAGTTGCAGTGAACCAAGATCGCGCTAGTGCACTCCAGCCTGGGTGACAGAGCATGACCCTGTCTCAAAAAAAAAAAAAAAAGCTACCCCTCATGAGATAAACTGCAGCTGCAGGCTGGCACAGTGGCCCATGCCTATAATCCTAGCACTTTGGGAGGCCGAGGTGGGAGGATCACTTGAGATCAGGAATTCGAGACCAGCGTGGGTAATACAGTGAGATTCCATCTCTTAAAAAAAAAAAAGTTGCTGGGCAGGGTGGCTCACGCCTGTAATCCCAACACTTTGGGAAGCCAAGCGGGCAGATCATGAGGTCAGGAGTTTGGGACCAGCCTGGCCAACATGGGGAAACCCGGTCTCTACTAAAAAAAATAGAAAAAGTAGCCAGGCATGGTGGCACGCACCTGTAGTTCCAGTTACTCAGGAGGCTGAGGCAGGAGAATTGCTTGAACCCAGGAGGTGGAGGTTGCAGTGAGCCGAGAGGGCACCACTGCACTCCAGTCTGGGCAATAGAGTGAGACTCTGTCTTAAAGAAAAAAAAAAGCAACTGTGGCCTCTGCAACTCCCTTCCTCCACGATGAGCCTGTGTCACCCTGGAGCCTGCCTGCCACCCTGCAAGCCACTGCTGGGCAGCCATCAGTCTCCCCTGTGTCCTCTGAATAGCCGCCAGGGAGGCCACAGCTAAAAAAGGCCTCTTGGAGTTGGTGGGGGCGGCAGCCTGCCCAGCCTGGGCTTTACACCTCCTATTGGGCAGGGGCTGTAGCAGGCTGAGCAGGGGAGAAGCTACCCCAGCAAGCAGGGCCCACAGGTGTCACTACCCTCCTGCCTTAGAGTTAGGGAAACTGAGGCTCACGAAATCTCAATGTCATACAACTCATTAGAAGAAACCATTAACAGCAGCTATCTCTGGGCAGGAGAGTCGGCGAGCTGGGGCTAGGAAAAGGGATTCATTTGTCCCCTTTTGGAACCTTTGGAATTTTTTTTTTTTTTTTGAAAAGACAAGGTCTTAGGCCAGGCTTGGTGGCTCACACCTACAATCCCGGCACTTTGTGAGGCTGAGGTGGGTGGATCGCCTGAACTCAGGAGTGTGAGACCAGCCTGGGCAACATGGTGAAACCCTGTCTCTACCAAAAATACAAAAATCAACCAGGAATGGTGGTGTGCACCTATGGTCCCAGCTACTCAGGAGGCAGAAATAGGAGGATCACTTGAGCCCGGAAGGTGGAAGTTGCAGTGAGCCGAGATGGCACCACTGCACTCCAGCCTGGGTGACAAAGAAAGACCCTGTCTCAAAAAAAAAAAAAAAAAATCAAAATTAAAAAATAGAAAAAAGAAAGACAGACAAGGTCTTGCTATGTTGCTCAGGCTGTACTTGAACTTCTGGGCTCAAATGATCCTTCTGCCTCAGCCTCCTGAGTAGCTAGGACTATAGGCATGTGTCACCACATGTGGCTGTGGAATTTTTTTTTAACCACTCACAAAAATTATTTAAATGATGATGACGGTAATAGCTACTGCCCCAAAAGGATTACAAATATTAAACGAATAAGGTAACCCTTACAACAACCCTATGGGGTGGACATCATTCAGATTCTCAGGTGCTCAGGCACAGAGCAATCAAACAATTCCCTGGCACTCACGCAGCATGTGAGTGATACAGACAGAGCTGAGATTTGCACCTAGTCAGGCCTGTGCTCAGAACCACAGCGATCTCTCCTTCCCCTCCACAATGCTTCCTTCCAAACCTGCCCCAAGTTTTCCTGACCCAGTCTTAATTTATTCTTACAAAAGTCTCAGGGAGGTGGGGTCATAGTATCCCAGGTTTCATACGGGATCAGGGAGGCCTGAGTCTTGCCACATCAAAGAAAGAAAGAAGCAGCAAGAGGCAGGACTAGGATTGGAACGCAAGCTTGCCTGTCCTTGAACCTGTGCTGGAGACGCTGAAGCCCCCTGACTCCCTTACGTGCCACTACAACCACCGGGTTCTCAGCGGTAGGACAGGAAAAGCTCCGTGCCAGAGGGAGGAGGGTGTGGCAGGTACACTACGCTGCAGGAGGGGGGCCCTCCCACTCGGCAGGACCAAACCATTCTCCACAGTAGTAAAGATTAACCTCTTTATGTGACAGAAATAGGTCTTCCCAAGAATAGTCTTTGGAGCTTTGTGGAAGTCTTAAATATTTCATAATAAAATGTTACACACGGCAAGAAATAGAAGCGCTAGAACTTTCTTCCCACACTCCAGTGGCTCGCTTGGCAGGTACACTACCCAGGAGACTCAGGATTTAAGGAAGAGGTCTGGAGGTGGGACTGGGAGCTAGATAAAGAGACTAATGCCGTATTCTGGAGTATTCCAAAATGATGGGGAAGGGACCTTCTAGTTGTTTCTTGGATAAATGATGGGGAGTTGTCCTATGGGAGGGTGGGGTAAGAGATCCTCACTAGAAGGTTCTGAAAGGTATATGCCCTTAGTTTAAGAGTACAACATGGCTGGGTGCAGTGGCTCACGCCTGTAATCCCAGCACTCTGGGAGGCCGAGGTGGGTGGATCGCCTGAGGTCAGGAGTTCGAGACCAGCCTGACCAACATGGAGAAACCCCGTCTCTACTAAAGATACAAAATTAGCCAGGCGTGGTGGCGCATGCCTGTAATCCCAGCTATTCAGGAGGCTGAGGCGGGAGAATTGCTTGAACCCGGGAAGCAGAGGTTGCAGTGAGCCAAGATTGTGCCACTGAACTCCAGCCTGGGCAACAAGAAGGAAACTCCATCTCAAAAAAAAAAAAAGAGTACAACAGACACTGATATGTGATTTGGGGTAGCAGGAGGTTAAACCTTTAAGTCTTAGTCACCCCATTGGCTTGTGAGCACTGAGGGGGTGGTAGGACATGGATCACTCAGACTTAGGATTCTGGGGTCTGGATTTGGGGGTTCTGTTGTGGTCTGATAGAAGAAGGGGTAGTGAATTTAGAATCAGACCAGGAGTCCCTGGAAAAGAGCAGGGACAATTTGGGTCACAGAGTAGCGATCAGGTTGGGGACACAAGGTGGGGTGGGTTTGGGGTCCTGGGCTTGAGTTAGGGGAGTTTCCAATGCTGGCCAAGGCTCATACAGGAAGCCAGTCTGGGAGGTGGGTGGTGACAGGGTCTGCAATACCAAGTAGGGGCAGGGGCTCTGGCTGGGCCGGAAGCCACGTGGGCAGGATTTCCTGGTCTAATGGGAAATGGGTCTACCCGAGGCCAAAGGAGAGGCTGGAATGTGAGGCTCTGTCGGGGTGGAGCTGGTAGTTAGATCCAGAGGGGAACCAGGTTCCACAACCGAAGTCCTCGGTGAGACTAAGGATCCTGAAGGGGGACGGCTCTACACTCTAGGAAGGGGGTCCCGGGTGTGGGCAGGGACAGGAATATCAGAGTAGCACAGAGTTCCTTGTACCGTTTAGAAAAGGAGTGGCGACTCCGGATCTGAATGGGAACCCCGGATCAAGATCCCGGAAAGTAGATCCCAGGACAGACCAAAGTATTGGGGGTCCAGACTACGGAGGTGGGGGAGGGCGACGTGAGATCCCAGATAGGGAGTGGATACCCGAATAGGATGAGGGATCATCTAGAAGAATTTGGGGACCAAACTTTGAGGCAGAGTTCTGGGTGTAAATGTTAACTCCGAACAGAATTAGGGAGACTCGTCTAAGGGAGTCCAGACTGAAGAAGTTCTAGGGGGTGAATAGGGAATCCCACGCAAAAATCGGAGCAGGGGGTTGGGGGGAGATCCCGAGCAGGGACTCAGGGTACCAGTGGTACTGGGGTCCTGGAGTTGAATCGAGGCTCCTGAAAGTCCAGACTGAGGGGGTGAGAATCCTAGGTGTGAACAGTGGGGTCCCTGGGCAGTATCGGGGACCACAACTCTGGAGCGGGGTCCGAGAGTGGGGAAAGGGATGGGCGCGCGCGCCTTACCTGATGCCGCCAGCGGAAGAGGCTGGCCGTGTCGATGTTGGGGTGCGTCTCGTCTTCATCATCAGACACCTCAATGTGGTCCCACACGCTGTAGTCCACCATCTTGCCTTGGCGGCCCAGCCCGCTACGGCTCGGTTGGCGGCGACGGCGGCGGCGCTGGAGACTTGGTGCGCGGAGCCCCGCCCCTTCCGCTTCCGCCCGAGTGCGGGGGAAACCCCGCCCATGCCTGACGTCACATCCCTAGTAACCGCGGCAGCGGCACTGGCTACCCATTCTGCCTTAAAGGGCCTTGCGCAAGCGTTCCAGTCCCCTGGAGTTCCCGCAGAGACTCCACCTTATCGGGCGCAGGGGCTCCGCTAGGTCTCCTGGGGGCATACGAGTGGGCACTTCAACTCCTAGCCCCCCTCATCTCCCGCCTCTCCACGGTGGGCGTTTGGGGTGGCAGGGAGAGGACGGTTGATGAGACTAAGAGGACTGTCCCCTCAGCTACGCCGCAGTGACGTCTGCAAGGGGTACGGACACGGCGGGAAGGCCCTTCCCCTGCCCTTCGTAAACGGGGACCTAAGCCTGCTCTGGAGAGGGGCGCCTGACGACTCCTGGGACTTTCTCAGCCCGAGGAGGACTGGACCTGCCCTGGGGGTGTCTAAATCGAGGGTGGTATGGCCCTCCCCTTGAGGGGTTAAACATGGAGGGGAGATTGTGGCTCTGCCTTGGGAGCCTTCTCCTCGTCCTCCAGCTCCGGCCATTAGCAGCAAGGACTCGCGCGCGCGCACACACACACACGCGCGCGCGCGCGCACACACACACACACACACACACACACACACACACACCACACACACACACACACACACCACACACACACACTTTGGAATCACCCGGACCCCCCATAACGGGTCTCGGCGCCCCACCCCGCGTGACCGCTGGGTGTCGCTAGAGTCTAGCCTACGGCGCGTATTCCTGGTCCCGCGCTTGGTGGGGGAATCTTGGAGGGGTGGAAGGGGGCTTTCCTTTTCGTCACAGTCTGGGGTCACGCATAGTCCCTCCCCGTTTGTCTGGGGGTACCCTTCCTCCGCCGGGGCTCTAAGGACTCCATTACTCTAAGCATGCAGGACCCTGGCCTCACACTTCCACGCATCCCAATCCACGCTTTTATACCAGGATAATAGGCCGCGTTGCAGTCTCGGGCCAGGATTATTTTAGATTTAAGGGTGCTCCATCGGGGGTCAGGCTGGATTGGAGGAGCTCCAGCCACTTGGGTGAGGGGCGCCTCTTCCCAGTCTCCCCTGGAGCCGACGTCGCAGGCGGTGCCCGGAGAGAGCGAGCGAAAGTCTCCAGATGGGGGGAATTCCCCAGTGCATGGAGGGGGAGGGGCCATCGGACAAAAACGCCCTCCCGCTGCCGCCCCTCCCCCTCGCGCTTCATTCAAACCCGCGAGTGGGCGGCCAGGGGCGGAGGAGTCCCCATCTCCTCTCCCTCCCTCTTCACCTCTACCCTGGCAGTCCAGCACATCAGTGGCTGTCACGGCCCGGGCACGCGCGCGCACGGACCCACACCCCGGCGGCTCTCACAATCGCACACACACATACACACACACCAGCAAACAAAGGGTCTGGACACCCCCGTCCCCTCCCGCCCCCCAGGCCAGAGAGGGCGGGGCATCCCCTCCCCAGCCCCCCCGCAAGGTAAGCTTGGGGCTGCGAGCTGCGGTGGGGAGGGGGACCCGGTGCCATGGTGGGAGGGGGCCAGGACTGTAGGGAGTTCCCCGGCTCCCCAAGAAAGCCGTACCCCCACCCCCACCGTATGCCCTTCAGGGCTTCGGCCCGGTCAGCAGCATGGGGGTGTTGGGAGAGAATCCGAGATGTCAGGGATTCCCGGATCGGCGCGGGGGTCTCTTCCTGGCTCTGGAGACTGGAGCTGCCCAGCTTCAGCAAAACAGCGTTCCCGGAGCCTCAGCTTCCAGAACCGGGGATAGGGCGCCGGAAGCTTCCCCATCAACGCCGAGCATTTCCTAATCTGCCAGTACAGCACCTCCAGCCCTGGGGACTGAGGAGAGAGACCCCTAAGTTGCTTTGCACTGTCGCTGTCCCCGGTCCCTACCCCACCCCCCATCGGTGCAAACCCTGCTATGTGTCTCCTGCCTGTGATGTGGATGGGGGGGGGGGGGTTGCGGGAATTGGGAACGTTTTTTTGGGGCTACCCTTGCTTCTTCTGCTACATCCCATAACCACATAGCACTGAGCTGCGATGGGGCTTTGCCTTCCTGAGTCTCAATTTCCTCCTCTGCAAAGTGGGTAACGACACACACCTAGGATTCCGCGAAATCGTGCTCGCAGAGCCTGCTTTTGCGCCATCGTTTTGTTTATTAGCTCATTTTACATCTCTTTACCAAGTGTCTACTTACTATGTGCTGGGCACTGTGACCAGGCTTTGGGGCAGCAGCAACCAACCAACCCAGCAGGGGGCCCTGCTCCCGGCTAGTGAGGGAGCAGGATCCCTGTATAAACATACAGATCCCCACAGGTGATTTCCTACTGTGAAGACTAAAATTCCATCCTTGGACAGAGAGAGCCTAGGGGTAAATGCACTCAAGATTAATGAGGGAGCTGGGCGCAGTGGCTCACGCTTATAATCCCAGCACTTTGGGAGGCCGAGGCGGGCGGATCACTTGAAGTCAGGAGTTCGAGACCAGCCTGGCCAATATGGTGAAACCCCATCTCCACTAAAAATACAAAAATTAGCTGGGCATGGTGGCAGGTGCCTGTAATCCCAGCTACCCCGGAGGCTGAGGCAGGAGAATCGCTTAAACCCGGGAGGCAGAGGTTGCAGTGAGCAAAGATCACACCACTGCACTCCAGCTTGGCGACAGAGTGAGACTCCATCTCAAAAAAAAAAAAAAAAAAAAAAACCAGATTAAATAAGACTTCTGGATCCTGCCTGCCTTCCTCCTTGGGTCTGCGCTCCATGAGGGCAGGATTAGGTCTAGAACAGTGGCTGGCACACAGTAGGTGCTCAATAAATGTTGAATGAGCCTGGCACCCTGGTGTGAGCCTATAGTCCCAGCTACTTGGGAGGCTGGCTGGAGGATCCCAGCAACACCCGTCTCTAAAAAAATAAAATAAAAACAAAAAATAAATCCTTAGCTGGGCATGGTGGCACGCGCCTATAGTCCCAGCTACTTAGGATGCTGAGGCAGGAGAATGGCTTGAATCCAGGAGGTGGGGGTTGCAGTGAGCTGAGATAGTGCCATTGAACTCCAGCCTGGGTGACAAGAGCGAAACTGTCTCAAAAAAAAAAAAAAACTTAAATGACTTAAAGAGGGGATTAGATTAAGACTAGATTCTAGAACTGTAGATTAGGAAGAAGGCTTAGCATAAACCAATCCACCCCCACTCCCTTGAATTTGATACAGGAGACAGTGAGTCCCAGAATGTCAACATTTCTATAACATTGAAGATGGGCCCAGCACAATGGCTCACATCTGTAATCCAAGATACTTGGGAGGCTGAGGTGGGAGGATCGCTTGAGCCCAGGAGGTCGAGGCTGCAGTGAGCCATGATCACATCACTGCACTTCAGCCTGGGAGACAGAGTGAGACTCTGTCTCACCAAAAAAAAAAAAGAAGAAGAAGAAGAAGAAGAAGAAGATGGTTAAAACAAGTGTTGTGAACAACTGGGGACAGAGACCAGAACTGAGCACTGGGCACCCCAGGAACTCCTGGTGTCCAGCCAGTGCCCACTCTTCCCCACATAGCATATAGACACAGCACTGCTTTCATCTATTCAATATTTATTCAGCACCTACTATGTACCACGTGCCAGGGACACAGCGATTAAGAGAACAAAACTGCCTGCCCCAGTGGAGCTGACATTTAGTGGAGGAAACTGAAATGAAATAACATGATCAAAAAGATGTAATGACACATTGTGATGAAGACACTGATGGAAATAGAGGGCGTGTTTGGGTATTTAGAAAGACTTCCTGGAGGGAGTTGAATTCAGCACGCACACACTCAAACCCAGACAAACAGAATCCCGCTACTACACAACACAGGCAAGTGGTCATGGGTACTGAGTGGCTGAGTAGAGATTTAAACCTGGAACCTGCATTTCTTTTTTCCTTCTTCCTCTTTTTAACTAATTAATGTATTTATTATACTTTAAGTTCTGGGAAAAATGTAGAGAACGTGCACGTTTGTTACATAGGTATACACGTGCTATGGTGGTTTGCGGCACCCATCAACCTGTCATCTACATTAGGTATTTCTCCTAATGTTATACCTCCCCTAACCCCCAACCCCCAACGAAGGGCCTGGGTGTGTGATGTTTCCCTCCCTGTGTCCATGTGTTCTCATTGTTCAACTCCCACCTATGAGTGAGAACATGCGGTGTTTGGTTTTCTGTTCCTTGTGTTAGTTTGCTGAGAATGATGGTTTCCAGCTTCACCCATGTCCCTGTAAAGGACATGAACTCTTTTTTCTTTCTTCCTTTCTTTTTTTTTTTCTTTTCTTTTTTTTTTTTTTAATTGAGACAGAGTCTCACTCTGTCACGCCCAGGCTGGAGTGCAGTGGCTCGATCTTGCCTAACTGCAACCTCTGCCTCCCAGATTCAAGTGCTTCTCCTGCCTCAGTCTCCCGAGTAGCTGGGATTACAGGCACGTGCCATCACACCCAGCGAATTTTTTGTGTTCTTAGTAGAGATGCGGTTTCACCATATTGGCCAGGCTGGTCGAGAACTCCCAACTTCAGGTGATCCAACCACCTTGGCCTCCCAAAGTGCTGAGATTACAGGCGTGAGCCACTGTACCCAGCCTTCCTTTCTTTTTACAGACAGGATCTTGTTCTGTCACCCAGGCTGGAGTGCAGTGGCAATCGTAGCTCACTTGCAGCCTCAAACTCCTGGGCTCAAGCAATCCTCCTGCCTCAGCCTCCTGAGTAGCTGGTATTACAGGCACCTACCACCACGCCTGGTTAATTTCTTTTTTTTTTTTTTCATTTTATTTTAAAGATGGAGTCTCCAAGAGTTGGAGGCTGCAGTGAGCTATGATCGCACCACTGCATACCTACCTGGGCAACAGCAGGAGACCCTACCTCAAAAAAGAAAAGAAAAGAGATGGGGTGTCGCTATGTTGCCCACGCTGGTCTCAAACTGCTGGCCTCAAGTGATTCCCCTGCCTTGGCCTCCCAAAGTGCTGGGAATATGGGCGTGAGCCACTGCGCCCAGCCCCCGGAACCTGCATTTCTAGGCACTGTGAAATATTGTTTTCCTCTGCATCTTCACACAGTGACACCCCCACACACCTACACATTCATATTACAGTCACACAGGCACAGCCAAACTCTTATTCACATAGACTCATGTGGTATTGCCCTAACACATAGATTCCTGCGGGTACAATTTAGTTTCAACTACGCAACACTTAGACTCACAGAAAGTTCCACTAGCCCAGTTGCACAGGCACAGACAGGTATGAAGTTCATGCACATATATGCATGTATTTGCACACACGTGCACACATGCCTGGAGCCCTTCACAATCCTTCTAAGACCTGCGTCAGCTTTGAGCATAGAGCTTGGGCAGCCGTGAATATTCAGTGCCACAGCGTAGGCAGGGGCTTTTATTCTCACTTCCCTGTTATTTGCTGCACATCGCCACATCCTTCTGTTGAAGGAAGTGGGGAGTGGGCAGGATGTCAGGCTGGGTGACATCAGCTCTCCTCTACCAGGCCAGGCCAGTGGCTCCCAGGCTGGGCTGGTAGCTGATGGTGCTGACAACATGGTTGGGGGAAAAGGACTCTGGCGGCCTGAGCCTGATGCCAGCTGTCCAGAGCAGCCTGTGCTGCCATCTGGACCCCCCTCCCCAGCAGCCTGCTGTCCAGGGGAGGAGAAGGCAGGCTTAGAAGCATCCTCCACCCTGAGCGCTCCTGGGCCCTGCCTCCCTCACCTGGGCTGCGGCCAGGGCCGATTGCCGCAAATGTGCACTAGTGTCCTGACAGCAGTAAGGGGCATGACTCTGCCTCTCTCGCCTGGCCAGCTGGACTCCTCCAACATCGCCTTCTTCATTGCTTTTTTCATTTCACAAATCCTCGAGGCTGGCAACAGAATTTGCAGAGCCCAGGGAAAATGCACACACAGGGTTCCTCTTCAAAATTACAAACAATAGGCCGGGAGCAGTGGCTCACGCCTGTAATCTCAACACTTTGAGAAGCTAAGGGAGGGGAATTGCTTGAGGCCAGGAGTTTGAGACCAGCCTGGCCAACACAGCAAAACCCTGTCTCTACTGAAAATGCAAAAATTAGCTGGGCATAGTGGCAGGCGCCTGTAATTCCAGCTACTTAGGAGGCTGAGGCAGGAGAATCATTTGAACCGTGGAGGCGGAGGTTGCAGTGAGTCAATATCATGCCATTGCACTCTAGCCTGGGTGACAAGAGCTAACTCCGTCTCAAAAAAAAAGTATAAGTCTAAGGCAAAGAAAACGCAAGCAGAGTCAGGGGGATAGGAAGAACATTAGGATATTTGAGGTCTGAATATGTTCTAGGTGTTTGAAGAACAGCAAAGGGGCTGGTGGGTTGGCCAGACATTGTAGCTCATGCCTGTAATCCCAGTACTTTGGGAGACTGAAGCGGGAGGATCACCTGAGCCAGGGAGTTCCAGACCTGCCTGGGCAACATGGCAAGACCCCCCTCTCTACAAAAAATTTTAAAATTAGCTGGGCGTGGTGGTGCTCGCCTGTAGTCCCAGCTACTTGGGAGACCGAGGCTAGAGGATCACTTGAGCCCAGGCATTCAAGGCTGCAGTGAGGAGTGATAGCGTCACTGCACTCCAGCCTGGGCAACAGAGTAAGACCCTTATCTCTTAACAAAATGAAGACAGGCCGGGTGCTGTGGCTCACGCCTGTAATCCCAGCATTTTGGGAGGCCGA
Source organism: Macaca nemestrina (assembly GCF_043159975.1). Lineage (NCBI taxonomy): Eukaryota > Metazoa > Chordata > Mammalia > Primates > Cercopithecidae > Macaca > Macaca nemestrina. The sequence continues at coordinate 9,866,415 of NC_092144.1, forward strand.
GGTGGGCGGATCACGAGGTCAAGAGATCGAGACTATCCTGGCCAACATGGTGAAACCCCGTCTCTACTAAAAGTACAAAAATTAGCTGGGTGTGGTGGTGCGTGCCTGTAGTCCCAGCTACTTGGGAGGCTGAGGCAGGAGAATCATTTGAACTCAGGAGGCGGAGGTTGCAGTGAGCCGAGATTGTGCCACTGTAGTCCAGCCTGTCAACAGAGAGAGACTGTCTCAATAAACAAAATTTGTTTTAAAAAAGGGAACAGAAATAAATTCACATGCATTACTTCACTTCATCCTCACAACAACCCCATCAGATGGGTGTGAATATTATTCCTATTTTACAGATGATGAAACTGAGGGCCAGAGAGGCTGAGTAATTTGCTCAAAATTATACAGGCAGAGCTGAGAGATACTGTGAGTTCAGTTCTAGACTACCACAATAAAGCGAGTATCACGATAAAGTGATACACAAAATTTTTGGCTTCCTAGTGCATGTAAAAGTTATGTTGACACTATACCATATGTGCATATGCAATATATACATTATAGACAATATAGACTATATACAATATAGACATAATGCAATAGCATTGTGTCTAAAACAGCATCATACACCTTAATTTTAAAATACTTTATTAGCTTGGGCAACACAGGGAGACCTCGTTTCTACAAAAAAATTTTTTTTTTTTTTTTTTTTTTGAGACGGAGTCTCGCTCTGTCGCCCAGGCTGGAGTGCAGTGGTGCTATCTCGGCTCACTGCAAGCTCCGCCTCCCGGGTTTACGCCATTCTCCTGCCTCAGCCTCCCGAGTAGCTGGGACTACAGGCGCCCGCCACCTCGCCCGGCTAATTTTTTTGTATTTTTAGTAGAGACGGGGTTTCATTGTGTCAGCCAGGATGGTCTCGATCTCCTAACCTCGTGATCCGCCCGTCTCGGCCTCCCAAAGTGCTGGGATTACAGGCTTGAGCCACCGCGCCCGGCCCAAAAATTTTTTAAATTAGCCGGGCATGTTGGTGCTCACCTGTGGTCCCAGCTACTTGGGAGGCTGAGGTGAGAGGATCGCTTGAGCCCAGGAGGATGAGGCTGCAGTGTGTTATGATCACAGCACTGCACTCCAGCCTATGCAACAGAGTGAGACCCTGTCTCAAAAGCAAAACAAAAAAACCTTAAAAACTTTATTGCTAGGCCAGGCACGGTGGCTCAAAAAATTAGCCAGGCGTGGTGGCAGGTGCCTGTAGTCCCAGCTACTTGGGAGGCTGAGGCAGGAGAATGGTGTGAACCCAGGAGGCGGAGGTTGCGGTGAGCCAAGATCCCACCACTACACTCCAGCCTGGGCGACAGAGTGAGACTCCGTCTCAAAAAAAAAAAAAAAAAACCCACAAAAAAACAGTAAACTTTATTGCTGCCCGGGTGTGGTGGCTCACGCTTATAATCCTAGCACTTTGGCTGAGGCGGGCAGATCACTTGAGCCCAAAGGTTTGAGACCAGTCTGGCCAACAGACTGTCTGCTGGATGTGGTGGCAGGTGCCTGTAGTCCCAGCTACTTGGGTAGAAACCCCGTCTCTACCAAAAAAATACAAAAATTAGCCGGGCATGGTGGTGCGCACCTGTAGTCCCAGCTACTCCAGAGGCTGAGGCAGGAGAATTGCTGAAACCCAGGAGGTGGAAGTTGCAGTGAGCCGAGGTCGCGCCTCTGTACTCCAGTCTGGGCAATAGAGTGAGACCCCGTTTCAAAAAAAACCAAAACCAAAACCAAAAAAAAATCTTTATTTCTAAGAAAAGCTAACCATCATCTGAGCCTTTGGCAAGTCATAATCTTTTTCCTAGTGAAGGGGCCTGCCTCAGTGTTGATGGCTTCTGACTGATTAGCGTGGTGGTTGCTGAAAGTTGGGGTGGTTGTGGCAATTTTTAAAAATAGGAGAACAGTCGGGCACGGTGACTCATGCCTATAATTCCAACATCTTGGGAGGCTGAGGCAGGTGGATCACTTGAGGTCAGGAGTTCGCGATTAGCCTGGCCAACATGGTAAAACCCCATCTCTACTAAAAATACAAAAATTAGCCTGGCATGGTGGTGGGCACCTGTAATCCCAGCTACTTGAGAGGCTGAGGCAGGAGAATCTCTCGAACCCGGGAGGCAGAGGTTGCAGTAAGTCGAGATGGCACCGTTGCACTCTAGCCTGAGTGACAAAGAGAGACTCAGACTCAAAATAAATAAATAAATAAATAAGATAATAATAATAATACTTGAAAGTCAAATGTACTCCTTGATCAATGGGCTGCAGAATGGATGTTGTGTTAGCAGGCATGAATATATCTCCTGTACATCTCCATCAGAGCTCAGTTGCATTGACAATGAGCAGCCATATTTTGAAATGAACCTTTCTTCTGCACAGGAAGTCTCAACTGTCGGCTTAAAATATTCAGTAAACAAGGCCGGGCACGGTGGCTCAAGCCTGTAATCCCAGCACTTTGGGAGGCCGAGACGGGCGGATCACGAGGTCAGGAGATCGAGACCATCCTGGTTAACACGGTGAAACCCCGTCTCTACTAAAAAAAAATACAAAAAATTAGCCGGGCGCGGTGGTGGGCGCCTGTAGTCCCAGCTACTCGGGAGGCTGAGGCAGGAGAATGGCGTGAACCCGGGAGGCGGAGCTTGCAGTGAGCTGAGATGCGGCCACTGCACTCCAGCCCGGGCGACAGAGCGAGACTCTGTCTCAAAAAAAAAAAAAAAAAAAAAAAAAAATTCAGTAAACAGATGTGCTGTCACCCAGGCTTTGTCGTTCTATTTATTGCGCAGAGGCCTAGTACACTTAACATCATTTTTTTTTTTTTTTTTTTTTTTTGAGACGGAGTCTGGCTCTGTCACCCAGGCTGGAGTGCAGTGGCGCGATCTCGGCTCACTGCAAGCTCCGCCTCCCGGGTTTACGCCATTCTCCTGCCTCAGCCTCCCGAGTAGCTGGGACTACAGGCGCCCGCCACCTCGCCCGGCTAGTTTTTTGTATTTTTTAGTAGAGACGGGGTTTCACCGTGTTAGCCAGGATGGTCTCGATCTCCTGACCTCGTGATCCGCCCGTCTCGGTCTCCCAAAGTGCTGGGATTACAGGCTTGAGCCACCGCGCCTGGCCAACATCATTCTTAAGGTCTCCAGGATTTTCAGAATATTAAATAAGCATTGGTTTCAACTGAAAGCCACCAGCTGCATTAGCCCTTACCAAGAGTCAGCCTGTCCTTTGAAGCCAGTCATTGACTTCACTTCTCTCTAGCGTGAAAGTCCTAGCCGGCGTCTACTTCCAATAGAAGACTATTTTGTTGGGCGGGCGCCGTGGTTCACACCTATAATCCTAGGAGCGCGAGACCAGACTGAGCAACATGGCGAAACCCCGTCTCTATAAAAATACAAAAAATTACTTGGACATGGTGGTACATATCTGTAATCCAGCTACTCCGGAGGCTGAGGAATGAGACTCGTTTGACCCGGGAGGCGGAGGTTGCAATGAGCCACGATCTCACCATTGCACTCCGGCCTTAACAACAGGCTCTTCCCATCCCCCTGACTCTGTCTCAGAAAAAAAAAAAAAAAAAAAAACCGGGCGTGGTGGCTCACACCTGTAATCTCAGCACTTTGAGGGGCTGAGGCAGGCGGATCATGAGGTCAGGAGATCGACACCACCCTGGCTAACATGGTGAAACCCCGTTTCTTCTAAAAATACAAAAAATTAGCTGGATGTGGTGGCAGGTGCCTGTAGTCCCAGCTACTTGGGAGGCTGAGGCAGGAGAACAGGAGGCGGAGCTTGCAGTGAGCCAAGATCATGACACTGCACTCCAGCCTGGGCGATAAAGTGAGACTCCGTCTCAAAAAAAAAAAAGAAAAGAAGAAAGAAAAAAAGACTATTTTGTCTACACTGAACGATTTGTTGTTGATCGTAGCCACCTTCATCAATAATTTTAGCTACATCTCTTCTGGGTAACTTGCTGCAGCTTCTATTTCTTTTTCTTTTTCATATTAAAACACGTTTACTTTTTAGGCCGGACATGGTGGCCCATGCTTGTAATCCCAGCACTTTGGGAGGTTGAGGTGGGAGGTTGCTTGAGCCCAGGAGTTCCAGACCAGCCTAGGCAACATAGCGAAACTCCATCTCTACAAAAAATACAAAAATTAAGGCCAGGAGTGGTGGCTCACACCTGTAATTCCAGCACTTTGGGAGTCCGAGGCAGGTGGATCATGAGGTCAGGAATTTGAGACCAGCCTGACCAACATAGTGAAACCCTGTCTCTACTAATAATACAAAAAATTAGCCAGGTGTGGTGGTGGGTGCCTGTAATCCCAGCTACTCAGGAGGCTGAGGCAGGAGAATCACTTGAACCCGGGAGGCGGAGGTTGCAGTGAGCTGAGATTGTGCCATTGCACTTCAGCCTGGGCGACAGTGCAAGACTCTGTCTCAAACAAACAAACAAACAACAACAACAAAAAAAAATTAGCTGGGCATGGTGGTGTGTGCCTGTAATCCCAGCTACTCAGGAGGCTGAGGTGGGAGGATTGCTTTAGCCTAGGAGGTCAAGGCTGGGGGCCACAATGAATGGGTACCATTTCTTGCTCTGTTTGCTGGAGAATACAGGTTACAATCAGAGTGGTGAGTGCTTCAATGGGGGTAGAAAAACCTGCAGTGGGGGTGCAGAACATGGACTGGAGCAGTCTGGCTGAAAAATGGAGGTGACCTTTAAGCTATCTTTATACATTTATCCATTTGTTCAACAAATGTCTGTTGAGGGCCCACCAGGTGCTAAAGGCTAGGTTGAAGAAATGATGTTTACATTCATTTCCATTAATTTACATTGAACTGAAGTGCTAGCTAAGGCAATAAGGCAAGAAAAAGAAATAAAAACCAGACTGGGTGTAGTGGCTCATGCCTGTAATCCCAGCACTTTGGGAGGCTGAGGCACAAGGAGTGCTTCAGTCCAGGAGTTTGATACCAGCCTGAACAATATGGCAAGACCCCATCTCTACAAAACAACAAAAATAAAAATTAGCCAGGCATGATGGCAAGTGCCTGTAGTACCAGCTGCTACTCTGGAGGCTGAGGTGGGAGGATAGCTTGAGCCTGGGAGGTCAAGGCTGCAATGAGCTGTGCAATGATGCCACTGCACTCCAGCCTGGGCAACAGAGTGAGACCCTGTCTCAAATAAATAAATAAATATTTAAAAATAAAGAAATAAGAACTAGGCTGGGTGTGGTGGCTCACACCTGTAATCACAGCACTTTGAGTCTGAGCTTTAGTTTGAGCTCAGGAGTTTGAGACCAGCCTGGGTAACATAGTGAGACCCCAGTCTCTATTTAAAAAACAAAAACAAAAGAACCAAAGTAGGTGACAAACCAGCTAGTACATAGTAGAACTGTTAGGAACATTACACTATCAGGTTCTCAACAATAACCTGACATTGAACAGGTTATTAAACACCTATTATGTTCCGGATTCTGTTCGGGACACTTGGGAGATAGTAATGAATAATACTACATTATTATTAATATCATAATTAAAGTTTTCGTGCCCTCCTGCAATTAATATTCCAGTGTGGGGAGACACAGACAATAAATGTAATAAATAAATTACATAGTGTGGTATGGGGGGAAGAGCAGGAAAAGGGGGACCAGAAGTCCTAGGAGGTTGTATTATAATTTTTTTTTTTTTTTTTGAGACAGAGTCTCAATCTGTCACCCAGGCTGGAGTGCGGTGGCCGGATCTCAGCTCACTGCAAGCTCCGCCTCCTGGGTTTATGCCATTCTCCTGCCTCAGCCTCCCAAGTAGCTGGGACTACAGGCGCCCGCCACCTCGCCCGGCTAGTTTTTTGTATTTTTTTAGTAGAGACGGGGTTTCACCGTGTTAGCCAGGATGGTCTCGATCTCCTGACCTCGTGATCCGCCCGTCTCAGCCTCCCAAAGTGCTGGGATTACAGGCTTGAGCCACCGCGCCCGGCCTGTATTATAATTTTAAGTGGGGGTGGAGTAAGAAAGAAAGAAATGCCTGAAAGGATGAGATGTAAACAAAGACCTAAAAGAGGTAAGGAACCTGTGGATTTTTTTTTTTTTTTTTTTTTGAGATGTAATCTCAATCTGTTGCCCAGGCTGGAGTGCAGTGGCCTGATCTCAGCTCACTGCAACCTCCGCCTCCCAGGCTCAAGCGAGTCTCCTGCCTCACCCTCCCGAGTAGGTGGAATTACAGGCTCCCGCCACCACGCCCGGCTGATTTTTATATTTTTAGTAGAGATGGGGTTTCACTATGTTGGCCGGGCTGGTCTCGAACTCCTGACCTCAAGTGATCCATCTGCTTTGGCCTTCCATAATGCTGGGATTACAGGCCTGAGCCACCACACCTGGCCAACCTGCGGATATTTGGGGGAAGAGTTCCAGGTGGAGAGAATTGGAAGTACAAAGGGCCAGAGGCACCAGCATGCTTGCTGTGTCCAGAGACAGCTAGACCAGTGTGGCTGGAGCTGAGGGCAGGGAGGTGACTGGGCATATCTAGCAGGACTGTGTGGGCCACGTGAGGGCTTTGACTTTTCCTCTGAGTGAGGTAAGAGCCATTGAGGGCTCTGGGTAGAGGAAGATCATGATGTGAATCCAGTTCTAACAGGCTCCCACGGGGTCAGATGTTACCATTTATTAAACATTTACTGAGTGCCAGACACTATTCTGTTCAATATGATTTGATCTCATTTCATTTTCACATGGACCCTATAGAGAATATCATCCCATTTCACAGAACAGAAACTGAGGCTCACAGAGTTTAAGACACTGACCCATGCCCAAACAGCAATAATCTTCAGCGCCTGGGTGCCAAGGTAAAGTAAGCCGGCCTTTCCCTCCCCCAAGCATTTCAGACAAGGATCGGTGGCTGCAGAGCGCACCCATCTTCGGGAACGGCGTCTGTGTCCCTGTCTGTCTGTTTCTATTTCCACACGTCCCTGTCTGTCTCCACGCGCCTCTGCCTGTGCGTCCCCCATCTGTGCCCAAGCCGTCGTCTCTCTGCGCCCGGCCCCCGCACATCGGAGCTATTTCGGGTTTAAGGCTTAAAAGCCCAACAGCTCGGAGGAGACGCTTCCTCCGGCCCCCGGCTCGGACCACGCGCCGCACGCGGCCAGCTCTGGGAGCTCCCAGTTTTTTCTGCGGGATCCCCGAGCCGGGAAAGCCCCCGCGGGAGGAAGGGTGGGGGCTGGGGCGACCCGGGCCCGGAGGCTCTCGGCCCCCCAGTGGCCAACCCGGGCATTGACGCCGTCAGGAGCCCAGTCGTGCGTCAGCTGTCGCCCTGGCAACGGGCGGGCGACGTCACCCATTGGTGGTCCGTCAGTCACCCGCTGACGTCACGTCCCAGGAGGGGCAAAAGGCAAGGCGCGGGGGCGGGTTCTAGGCCCGGCCGGCAGGGGGAGCCCCGGGGCACTGATGGCAGATGCGTTTGGCTTGGTCTTGCAGGAGGCCCTGGCCCTGCCAACATGGCCACCGCAGCCCCAACGGCGCGCTAGGTTGGCAAGATGAAGAGGAGTCGCAGTGCCCTGTCCGTGGCAGGGACCGGGGACGAGGTGCGAGAGGAGGCGCTTGGGATGGGGCGGGGCTTCGCCCCTGGGGAGACTAGCGCCCTCTAGTGACCATGGCTATTTCTTGAACGCGGCTTCACTACCTCCAAGCTGTGAGGAGTTTGATCCCTTTGTGCCTCAGTTTACTCCTTGATTCCATTTTTCTCCTGCTGCCCAGATTAAGAGGCTCTCAGCCGGCCCAGGGACAGAAGGCAGAGGCTTCTCAAATGAGGAGAGGATTTTGGCGAGGAAGTGGGAGGGGGCGCTAGGGGTGGTGAGGTCTTGAGAGTCTCAGATGTGAGGGAGGGGAGGGGGGCATTGACATTAAGACCAAGAGGGGCCCTCTTAGATGTGGAGGTTGGGAAGAGACCCTAAAAAGGTGATGTGTTAGAGAGATCTCACACTTAAGACAGAATGTCTAGATGTGACAGACCCCCAAGGCTAGGGCATCGAGAGGGGACCCCACAAAAATTATGGCTGAGAAGGGGCACTCTCAGACCTAAGAGATGGTAGGGCACCCTTTGTGGGAGGGGTCAGCGAGTGGTTCACACGTGAAGGGGAGCCTATACACCCCATTAACTACTCCCTTAGACATCTAGGTAGGGGTGTTCTTGCGGAGCGGGGCTCAGAGCTTCCCAGCCAGGCCACGCCCCCATTCCACTTTATCCCTCCCCAGAGGCCGAGGGAGAACCCCGAATCCGGCCATGCCAACATGCTGGGGGCCGACCTGCGTCGCCCTCGCCGCCGCCTCTCGTCCGGTCCTGGCCTGGGCTGGGCCCAGCCTGAGACCTCGGACCCTAGGGTCCCTCTGCCGCCACGGCCCACCACGCTGCCGCTGCGGATCCCACCGCGGATTTCCATCACCAGGGCGGAGAACGACAGGTAGGTAGGAGAGGGAGCAGAGTGGGAGCTGGGTTGGGGAGGCACAGTGCCAACTGGGCTAGGTCCAGCCACCAGCCCTTCCCGATCTCCACGCTCCCTGTCGTTTGCAAAACTAGTTGCAACTTGTACTGTGGCGGGCTGTGACACCCCTCCTCCAAGGCAACCTTCGCAAGCTCTAGGAAACCCTTCTTTCATTTTCCAGCTGCCTGAGTCAGCAAGGGGCAGGACTGAGGAAAGGGGTGTCATGTCTCCAGCCCCCAAGATGCTCCCATATTCACAGAGCTGGGGCAGGTTGATCAGGCGGCTGTGCACCGGCTTTCGTGTCCCCGCTGGGAGGATCAGGTTTCTTCTCCGCCTTGAAGGGGATGGGATGGTGGAGTCTTGGAAGGGGTCTGGACTGGCATTTTGCTTTCTCCTGGGGAGATGTGAGAAATATCTGCGAGCTCTGGGTTCACACAGCACCTCTTGCTGGTTCTCATCTGGGGACCTTCCCGGTACCCAACCAGTTTCTCAGAGTACTCAACCCCCTTCTTGGCTCAAGAATGAGCTGGAAAGTCAGACAGCTGAGCTAGTCCTGGCTTCTGGCCGGCCCCTGCCCCCATGCCCTCCTCTGGTCACCGCTCTCGGCAGTTCCAGTCTACCCCCACCCCCATCTACTCAATTGGAGAGTTCCAGGGTCTCTGTTTCCCTCATGGTCCAAGGTTCATTTCCAGACAGGGAGAGCAAGTGACTGTCACTCGCCCATGGAGCTGCTTAATTATACCTCCCCATGTCCATCCCACTAGCCTCAGGTCCAGATCAGTTTATCCCCCCGCTCAGATCACCGTTCCTCGTTTCCTCCTTCTTCTGCAACCCCAGCTGTGGCCTGACATCCCCACCCGCCTCGCATTACGCACCCCCACCCCCCTCCACATCTCTAACCAACGTTACAGCTTTCCCCCCGCCAAGAATTTGGCCCAGCCCAGGACTCTCAAATATGATCTGGGGAGAACTCGCAGCCCCTGCAAATTCCCTAGAAGCCGTTTTGAGTGTGTAATGGCGGGGGGTGTTCCTGAGAGAAGTGGGGGACACAGTTCTGGCCCTTGGGATACCCCGCGGCTGCTGAGGGGGGCCCGGTTTTTGCTCGGCGTTCGCCCACCCCGGGAGCCCCCTCTGGCGGGGAGAATAGTGGCTGTGGGGGTTGAAGACGGGCAGTCTTTTTTTTTTTTTTTTCAAATAAGGAGAAGAGCGCGGGGGGAGGGCGGTAGCAGACGGCATCGCCTGCCCTGGGGAGCCCGTGAGAGGGGGCGCACGGGGGCTGGGGTCTGGTCCCCGGGTCGCGCAGCAGAGCAGTTTCGCGTTCAAGCTCTTATCGGCGTTGGGGGTGGGGGTGGGACACGCGGGCGCGTGCACTCCCCCCGCCCAGCAGCCAGCCTTGGGGGGGGGTTGAGGGGGATGGGGGCGCGCTCGGATCCCGCTTGCTCTCTGCTCGCTCGCTCGGCGCAGCGCTGGGGGAGGCGGGAGCGTGAGTCACGGCGACTCCCGATTTAGGTGCCGGAAGGGGGGCTCTGCTGGCGGGGGCCGCAGGGAGGAGGCTCGCCTGTTTACTCGCCTGAAAAGGGCACGGGGGTGCGCTCCGCAGCTACCCGGGACCTTCCTCAGTTTACCTCCCGCAGAAGCGCTTTAGAAGAGGCAGCGATGTATAGAGCGGTGGGCGGGCAGCTGGGGTATCCGCCATAGGGTGTCCTCCTGGAGCCGCAAGGGAACCAATGGGACACACCCCAGAAACACCCCAAAGAGGCCCCAGGCCGACCACACACACACGCACGCACACGTACACGCACACACTAACATACATAGACGCCCTCCGACACTACAGACGACAGAGGCCGAATCTCGTGCACAACTCCGCAAGCACACACCGACCACAGACTCATCCAAGCGCTTGAGAACATATTCACAGTCCCCAGGCCACCTGAAAAAAGACCACGTAGGGATGCACATCCTCCAAATAGGTAGCACATGTGCGCACACATCCTTCATCCATAGACACACACAATTATACACACAGCCAAATTCAGAGAAACGGGCAGACAACAGCAGCCAACCACGTGCGCACACACACTTCCAGCCGACACTGAAAACACAGACAACCCTTGGAAGAGGCCACGTGCGCGCACATCCCGCCCCGGGCCCGCACCATCACTATCCTCCGACGCACAGACAGGAGATCCCACACACTCTGCCGCCGCCCGCTGCAGGCACCGCGCCGGTGGCACCAGGACCACTCCTCAAAAACTACCCCCGGCCAGGGGTAGCGGCGAGGACACGCCAGCACCGGACTCCGCCCTCGCCATGATGGACCGACTGACTGACACTCTGGCAACCAGTCCGGTGTCTTCTTCCAGATCGGATTAACCGTTTAACTCCTTCGTGCCCGTGCGCGCCGCGGCCAAGCAGGGTGCTTTGAAGAGAGCCGAGTTTCAGCGCCCCCTCCCACCCCGGAGCGGGGATCTGCGTGGGCGGGAAGGGCCCCCCCTCCTTAGGTAGCTGCCCCCCACTGGCCCGGACGGAGGAGGAGTGGGGCGGCGCTGACAGCCGCGGCGGGCGGGGGGCGGGGAGGGGCGGGACGGGGCGGAGGAGCCGGGGCTGGCGCCGAGCGGGGCGCGGAGCGCGGAGAGCGCCGCCCGGCACTGAGCAGAGCTCCAGGCGCCGAGAGGAAGCCGCAGAGCCCGGCCCGGGGGCGATTGGCCCGCAGCGCCCCCGGGTCTGTCCCCGGGGCGCCATGGCCCTACCGCGGCCGGGCGCACCCGCGGGGCCCTGGGCTCGCTGGCTTGAGCGCAGCTGAGGGGGGTGTAGGTTGGAAGGGCCAGGGCCCTCCGGGGCGCAAGTGGGGGCCGGCGCCATGGAGCCCCCGACCGTCCCCTCGGAAAGGAGCCTGTCTCTGTCACTGCCCGGGCCCCGGGAGGGCCAAGCCACCCTGAAGCCTCCCCCTCAGCACCTGTGGCGGCAGCCTCGGACCCCCATCCGTATCCAGCAGCGCGGCTACTCCGACAGCGCGGAGCGCGCAGAGCCGGAGCGGCCGCCTCACCGGCCCATAGAGCGCGCCGATGCCATGGACACCAGCGACCGGCCCGGCCTGCGCACGACCCGCATGTCCTGGCCCTCGTCCTTCCATGGCACTGGCACCGGCAGCAGCGGCGCGGGCGGAGGCAGCAGCAGGCGGTAAGACTCCCCTTGGCGGATGCGCGCGGAACCGATGGGCGCGCAGGGAGGAGGCAACTCGAGCCGCCGGCCGCAGGGGGCGCTAGGATGCGGGTGGGGTCGGTTTGGCTGGCGGGGGCGGAGGGAGTTCGGCTGCGGGGGCGTCTAGGACCTGGCCGCTGGTTGCCCGCGCTACGGCTTCCTGCTGGAGCCCATCCTGGGGTCCATTTAGGGGGTGCCATGCTGCGCGTGGTGTTAACGAGGTCTGGGTTGGGGAAGGGGGCTGCACCTTTAGGGGTCTGTATTCTTAGTGACAGTGCAGGACAGCGGCTAGGCTGGGAACCACTTGGAGGGACCTTCCTGGGGACACTATTCTGAGGGCTAGATTCGCAGTGTTTGGGGTACCGTTGGGGCACTCTGTAAGCGGGTGCCTGCTAGGACCAGGATCTTTAGTTCAGGGTCGGGTGCTCTCAGGGTTCTATGGGGTGGAGGACTCTATTGCGGGGATGTTAGTGGACTCTTCCTGCAGCAGCTGGGGTCGGAAATCCAGAGGGTGCCTCTTGGGGGAGCACTGTTTTGGGAGCCTTGTGTTAGGTTGGAGTTTCCCTCTCAGGGCAAGAGTGTTAGGGTTCAGTAGCTGTTCAGAGGCAGGAAACAGTGGAGGGGGGGCACAGTCCCAGCACAGAGGGAAGGAGTCCCCGACTGCAGAGGTGACAGCATAGTGAGGGTGTGTGTGTTGAGCTTGGTCTTCTCCGACGGTATCCTGCGACTGACCTGCATTTGCTCCAGCTGTCCGGGTATGACCAGCTGTGGCTGCCTCAGTTGTGGGCTCTGCGTGAGCTTCTGGGATCTTGTGATGGTGACACGATGACTATGTGTTCTCCAGGGACAGTGTAATTGTGACAGTATGACTGTGTATTTCCCGGGTAGTGTGACTGTGTGTTTCTGGGACACGGTTTGTGACAGTGACTGTGTATGCTTCAGGAATGCTGTGAGTGTCACAGGGTGACTGTGTGGCCTCATGGGATGCAGTGATTGGGACAGTGACTGTTTCTGCTCCTAGGACAGTGATTGTGCAGTGGTGTCGGTGGTCTAGGGACAATGATTGTGACAGTGTCATTTCTGGCATGCAGTGATTGTGGCACTGGGGTGTTTACACTTGGAAAACAATGTGATTGAGTTCGTGGAACAGTCTGTGCTGCTTGGACACTGATTGAAACACCGTGGCTGTGTGTTAGTCTTCGCCAGGTGCTCACGTCTGAGCGTCGGTGCTCTGACATGTGGCCTGTGTTCCCTCTGCCTGGTGTATCCTAAGAACTGGTGTCCTCTAACCACCTGGTGTTCTTAGTTATTGTTCCTGCTCTGATGGTGCTCCAGGGTCTGATTGCATGTGCTCCAGCGATGTGTGCAACTGACAGCTTTGCTCATGTGCTCTACCTGGATGCCCCACTGCTGGGGATATCACCAAGACGGTCAGATTCAGGCTTCTTATCCCTGGAGTTCCTGAGTGAGGCCCCTCTAAGATGTAGCCCTACTCTTCCTAAGTCTCTTTGGGGGTCTTCAGCAGTCATTGCAGCCCTCCAGGCCACCCCCACCTCTGTTCTGGTCACCCCCAAGCCCCAGTCCCCCTGCACCCCTGTACCCACCAGGAAGCAAGTGTCATGGGTCTAGTACATATGGGCTAATATTTCCCAAAGGGAACTGGAGAGAGACTGAAGGAAGAGAAAGCTGGAATCAACAGAAAATGCTAAAACCGGGGGCAAGGGGCCAAACTGTCACACGTCACTGTCCTAAGACACCAAGGGGTGGGTGAAATGCAGTAGGATCCAGGCCCCATTTCTTTGCAAGGCTCTAGAGACTCCTCCTAACCTGGTCTCTGGGGTGCTGAGTCTTAGGGGACAGTGGCTGAGCGGTAATAATCATCATTTTGGTGGGTATCCATCTCGCAGTGGGTCACCCTCGGGCTCCATGCCAGGGACTTTTCCATGCATCCTCATCCCCAGTGCCAGGGTATTCCAGCAGGGTATCCCTGCTGGCATATGGGGAAACTAGGGCCTAGAAACAAAACGCTTTCTCTCTCTCTTTTTTTTGATGGAGTCTTGCTCTGTCACCCAGGCTGGAGTGCAGTGGCGTGATCTCGGCTCACTGCAACCTCTGCCTCCCGGATTCAAGCGATTCTCCTGCTTCAGCCTCCTGAGTAGCTGGGATTACAGGAACCCGCCACCACACCCGACTAATTTTTGTATTTTTAGTAGAGATGAGGTTTCACCATGTTGGCTAGGCTGGTCTCAAACTCCTGACCTCAGGTGATCTGCCCACCTTTGCCTCCCAAAGTGCTGGGATTACAGGCATGAGCCACTGCGCCCAGCTAAACCCTTTCTCTTTCTCACCCAAGCTCACACATCCGGGAGATGGGGGAGCTGGAATTGCAATGCAGGTCTGCCCAATTCCTGTGCATCTTTGTATAAGTGTCTTGCCCTCTCTGAGCCTCAATTTTCCAGTCTGTAAAGTGGGGCTGTTGTTGGCATTGCCGTGTGGGGGTCAGTTTGAGGGTTCTGTGAGCTTGGGGATGTGTGTAAAGGACTTAACATAATGAGTAGATCTCCATTCAGGGACCTGGACTAAGGAGGGGGGACCTGAGTGGATCCCATTTCTCCAGGGTGAGTAGAAAAAACAGGAACCTTAACCACATCCCCACGTAGACTCCGGTTTCTGTTTCACTGTGGGCCTGTGCACCCTTCAGTGTCTGTGCTGAGGTCCAAAGCTGGGACTGATGGGTGGGCTGTAGCTGGCATCGGTACCAGCGTCCTTCCCCCTCCCCAGGGAGAAGGAGAAATGTCTCTGATGGCAACCTCAATGCTTAGAACGGACATTTCTTCAAAAAGGGGATTTTAGCAGGGCACACACAGGATTCGGTGCTCCCCATATTGGAGTTCATCCAGCTACCACAAGGAGAGTCCAGTGAGCTCCCCCATTTGGGTCAAAGGAATCCCCAGAGAGAGGGCACTGCCCCCCGCAACCCGAGATGTCATCCAAACCTCCCCTGAGGATGTATGAGACGGCTGAGTCACGGCACAGCCACAATCTGTCAAGAGGCAGATGGAGAGGGAGGAAGAGGAGGACTTTGGTGGGGGGGAAGTGGGAAGCTGTCTGAACTGGGGACGGGGCCAACATACAGACCCCGCGTCCCCCCTCCCTGGGCCCTAAAATGCTCCCCATCAAGGTGGGGGCACAGCGTGGCCCCAGGAGCAAGTGGAGGCAGCCGAGCTGGGGTCTCCGTCTGGTCGCTGGTCTCTGTCTCCACTTGGGTCCTCGCCTCCCCCTGTCCCTGGCGCTCCCAAGTCCCTGGATGTGGGTTGAGAGCGGGTCTCCCCGCGCGCCCTCTGCCGGACGACGAGGAAGGCACAGCCTCGGTATGCGCTCCGAGCGCGGACCTGCCCCAGGGACACCGCCAGTCCCGGAGCAAAGCAAAGTCGCCATCACCGTCGCGGCGCCCAGTATTATTATTTCATGCTTATTGAGCGTCCTGGAGAGCGGGCGCCAGGCCGGCTGACCGCAGGCTGCGTGTGGGGTCCTCGCCCTCCCCGGCTTGGGACCAGGCCGCTTTCCCCATGCGCCAGCCCCTGCCACACGCTGCGGGGACTGCCGCCTGGAGGACAGGGAGGAACCTGGCCGAAAAGTTGCAGCGGTGGAGTTCCCGTCCCGCCTCCGCTCGCTTGCCGGGCAGCCTGATGAACTCCAGCATCCTTGGCTCTGCACTTCTGTCCGGGAAAAAGAGACCATGGGACTTACCCAAGGTCACACAGCGAGGAAGGTGAGAATGGGAGTTAAAAACCAGATCTCGGCCGGGCGCGGTGGCTCACGCCTGTAATCTCAACACTTTGGGAGACCGAGGCGGGCGGATCACGAACGAGGTCAGGAGTTCAAGATCATCCTGGCCAACATGGTGAAACCCCATTTCTACTACAAATACAAAAATTAGCCGGGTGTGGTAGCACGCGTCTGTAATCCTAGCTACATGGGAGGCTGAGGCAGGAGAATCGCTTGAACCCGGGAGGCGGAGGTTGCAGTGAGCCGAGATGGCACCACTGCATTCCAGCCTGGCAACAGAGCGGGACTCCGTCTCAAAAAAAAAAAAAAAAAAAGCAAAACAAAACAAAACAAAACAAAACAAACAGATCTCATCCACTCCAGACCTCTGAGTAACATTCACATGGCAGCCCTGCCTGCTGACTCGCTGAGTGACTTGGGGCCAGTGATTGTGCCTCTCTGAGCCTCAGTTTCCTCATCAGTCAAACGGGGCTGAAAAATAAGAACTGTCCACCCCCAGGGCTGTGGTGAGGCTGATATGTTTGACGTAGGCGCTGGGCAGCCAGGAGCTAGTGTTCTGAGAAAGTACTTCCTCAAATGACATCAGCAGAGAGAAAGGGGGCGTCCCCCAAACCGCAAGCCCGGCTGGCGGGGAGGGTGCCCCATATTTCAGTGGTAACAGATTGACTGCAGGCTCTTATGACTTTAGGAAAACTGGGGCTTTGGACCTGGGAGAGCCACAGTCTGGCAGGGTGAGAACAGAATTGTGGGGACATCTGAGCCCATTCTTTTCATTGTGGAGTATGAAAGAGTTCAAATCTGACTGGATGCAGTGGCTCACACCTGTAATCCCAGCACTTTGGGAGACTGAGACGGGTGGATTATTTGAGGTCAGGAGATTGAGACCAGCCTGACCAACATGGTGAAACCCTGTCTCTACTAAAAATACAAAAATTAGCCAGGTGGTAGTGGCGCACACCGAGTAGCTGTAATCCCAGCTACTCAGGAGGCTGAGGCAGGAGAATCCAATCGGTTGAGCCTGGAAGGCAGAGGTTGCGGTGAGCTGAGATCGGGCCACTGCACTCCAGTCTGGGCGATAGAGTGAGACCCTGTCAAAAAAAAAAAAAAAAAAAAAAGGAAGGAAGGAAGAAAGGAAGAGAAGGAAAGAAAAGAGTTCAAATCTGCTTTTGGCCAGGCAAGGTGGCTCACACCCAGCACTTTGGGAGGCTGAAGCGGGAGGATTGCCTGAGGCTGGGAGTTTGAGACCAGCCTGGGCAACATAGTGAGACCCTGCCTCTACAAAAAGAACAAAATAAAATAAGTAAATCCAGCTTTTGTCCTGTACTTGCTGTGTGACCTTCACCTGTCAGAGCCTCAGTCTCCTCATTTCTAGCAGATTCGTTCATTCCACAAACGCTGAGCACCTTCAGAACTGTGGCTGAGAATGCTGTAGACCAAGTTTGTCCAGCCTGTGGCCCAGGATGGCTTTGAATTCGGCCCAACACAAATTCGTAAACTTTCTTAAAACAATGAGATTATTTTGTTCGTTTTTTTGTTTTGTTTTGTTTTTTGTGTTTTTTTGTTTTTGTTTTGCTCATTAGCTATTGTTAGTGTCAGTGTATTTATGTGTGGCCCAAGACAATTATTCTTCTTTCAGTATGGCCCAGGGATGCCAAAAGATTGGATACCTTTGCCATAGACACAATCCCTGCTGTCCTGAAATTGTCAGACTACAGGGTGAAGCAAAAATAGTAAGTAAAGGGCCGGGCACAGTGACTCAGGCCTGTAATCCCAGCACTTTGGGAGGCCGAGGCAGTTGGATCACTTGAGGCCAGGAGTTCGAGACCAGCCTGGCCAAAACATGGCAAAAACCTGTCTCTACTAAAAATACAAAAATTAGCTGGGTGCACGCCTGCAATCCCAGCTACTTGGGAGGCTGAGGTGGGAGGATTGCATGAACCCAGGAGGCAGAGATTGCAGTGAGCCGAGATTGTGCCACTTCACTCTAGCCTGGGCGACAGAGCCAGACTCCGTCTCAAAAAGGAAAAAGAAGAAATAGCAAGTAAAGCTGTATGATAATTCAAGATGGTCACACACAAGATATGGAAAAAAGAGGGATCCTGAGGTCAGGGAAGGCCTCTCTGAGGAGGTGACATTTGAACAGAGACCCAAATAAAATGAGGGAGGTAAGGGCTGGGCGCAGTGGTTCACGCCTGTAATCCCAGCACTTTGGGAAGCCGAGGTATGTGGATCATGAGGTCATGAGTTCAACACCAGTCTGGCCAGGATGGTGAAACCCCATCTCTACTAAAAATACAAAAATTAGCCAGGCGCGATGGCGGGCGCCTGTAATCCCAGCTACTCGGAGGGTGAGGGAGGAGAACTGCTTGAACCCAGGAAGTGGAGGTTGCAGTGAGCCAAGACCATGCCATTGCACTCCAGCCTGGGTGACAGAGCAAGATTCCATCTCAAAAAAAAAAAAAAAAAAAAAAAAACTGAGGGAGGTTGCTACGTGGGTATCTGATGGAAGAGGATGCCAACCAGAGGGAAGAGCCAGTGCAGAGGTCCTGTGGTGGGAGTGTGTCGGATACGTTGGAGGCAAGTGTGTCTGAGGCAGAGTGAACGAGGAGGGAGTGGAAGAAAAGGAGGGAGTGAGGTGACAGGAAGCTCATGTAAGGACTCATAGACCATGAGGCCATGATCAAGGTTGGCTTTAGGCCTCAGTTTACATCTGGCTTCCTAGGACGGGACAAGCAACATTGAGCTGGAAGGAAACTCATCCATAAAGGGCTTGTGTAGCCTCATGGCTAAAATTCCTGTCTCTGAGGCCAGACATCTGGGTCCATGAGCCAGCTCTGATCTTTCTAGATTGGGAGACCCTGGCCAAGTCACTCCTCTCTGGGCCTCGGCTTCCCTGTCTCTGAAATGGGCCTAGTAAGAACTGTATTCCCAAGGGCTGATCTGATGAATTGGCAAAACAATTCAGGGAAGCTAAGTGCACTGAAACCTTAACTGGTCAGTGAACAAAAATGCATTTCTGGGACCGGCATAGTGGCTCATGCCCAACACAGTTTGGGAGGCTGAGAGGGGGTGGATCGTTTGAGCCTGGGAGGTGGAGGTTGCAGTGAGCCAATATCATATCACCGAAAAAAAAAAGAAACAAAAAAGAATATCACCTGTTAGGTATCTGGTGGGTATTTTGTGAGGATTAAATGAGATCACAAGACCAGGTGTGGTGGCTCATGTCTGTAATCCCAGCACTTTGGGAGGCCAAGGCAGGCAGGTCACCTGAGTCCAGGAGCTCAAGACCAGCCTGGGCAACATGGGAAAACCCCATCTCTAGAAAAAATACAAAAAATTAACCAGGCATGGCCGGGTGCGGTGGCTCACACCTGTAATCCCAGCAATTTTGTGAGGTCGAGGCAGGCGGATCACCTGAGGTCGGGAGTTCAAAACCAGCCTGACCAACACGGAGAAACCCTGTCTCTACTAAAAAATACAAAATTAGCCAGGCATGGTGGCGCATGCCTGTAATCCCAGCTACTTGGGAGGCTGAGGCAGGAGAATTGCTTGAACCTGGGAGGCGGAGGTGGTGAGCCGAGATCACGCCATTGCACTCCAGCCTGGGCAAAAAGAGCGAAACTCCATCTCAAAAAAAAAAAAAAAAAAATTAGCTGGATGTGGTGGCACACATGCTACTCAGCTACTGAGCTACTTGGGAAGCTGAGGTTGAAAGATCACTTGACCGCAGGAAGTTGAGACTGCAGTGAGCTATGATCACGCCACTGCACTCCAGCCTGGATGACAGAGTGAGATCCTGTCTTAAAAGAGAGAGAGGAGAGACAGAGAGATCATAGCAGGATATAGAGAGATGCGCAGGAAGCTTTCTAAAGGATTAGTTGCTATCATCACCATCATGGTCATTATCATCATCGTCTATATCCTCTGGCTAGTATAGTGACTTTCATATTATAAACCCTCAGTAAATATTTGTCAAATAATGATAATAACTGTAGCTCATATTAAGTGAGTGCTTACTATGTTCAGACACTTTTCTGAGCCCTTTATGTGTCCATTCATGGGGTGAGTGTAGTATTATACCCATTTTACAACTAGGGAAACTGAGGCTCAATGAAATGAAGTGACTAGCCCAAGATCAAATGGCTAAGAAGTGCCAGAGGCCACACGCAAGCCCAGGCCTCCTCACTCTGGCCCCCATGGCATCAGAGCCAACACTAGAGAAGAAAAGATATTTCACAGAGGTGGACTCGAAAATAGAGATGCACTGCTGGGGCGCGGTGGCTCACACGGGTAGATCACTTGAGGCCAGGAATTCGAGACCAACCTTGCCAACATGGTGAAACCCCATTTCTACTAAAAATACAAAAAAATAAAAAATTAAAAAAAAATTAGCCAGGCATTGTGGCACATGCCTGTAATCCCAGCTACTTGGGAGGCTGAGGCATGAGAATCCTTTGAACCTGGGAAGCAGAGGTTGCAGTGAGCCAAGATCGTGCCACTGCACTCCAGTCTGGGTGACATTGTCTCAAAAAAAAAAAAAAGATAGAAAGCAAGAAAATAGAAATGCATCCCCTTTTCTTTTTTTTTTCTTGAGACAGGGTCTCACTATCTCAAGATGGTGCAGTGGCACCATCGTAACTCACTGCAACCTCAACCTCTTGGCTCAGGTGATCTTCCCACCTCAGCCTCCAAAGTAGCTGGGACCACAGGCTCATCCCACTATGCCTGGCTAATTTTTGTAATTTTTTTGTAGAGATGAGGTCCTGCCATGTCACCCGGTCTGGTCTCGAACTCCTGGGCTCAAGTGATCCTCCTGCCTTCACCTCGCAAAGTGCTGGGATTACAGGCATGAGCCACCAGGCCCAGCTTCTAGGGGTGTCTTAAGAGTTGTAAGACACACCAGGAGAGGTGGCTCACGCCTGTAATCCCAGCACTTTGGGAAGCTGAGGCGGGTGGATCACGAGATCAGGAGTTCAAGACCAGCCTGGCCAAGATAGTGAAACCCTGTCTGTACTAAAAATACCAAAAAAAAAAAAAAAAAAAAAAAAAAAGAAAAATTAGCCGGGCACAGTGGCAGGCGCCTGTAATCCCAGCTACTCGAGAGGCTGAGGCAGGAGAATCACTTGTTGCAGTAAGCCAAGATCGTGACACTGCACTCCAGCCTGGGCAACAGAGTGAGACTCCGTCTCAAAAAAAAAAGGAAAAAAAGTTGTAAGACACATCTCAGGACCTGTGGGTGGCATTCTAGGTTGTCCCCAAGGACTGTGGGGTGCATCTTGGGATTCTGTTCTAGGGTGTGAGACTGTCTTAGGAGCTGGAGAGGAATCTAGTTGTGTCCCTGGGGTCTATTGGGGCACCCCAGATTTTGCTGGCATCTGCATGGTTACTAGGGCATTCCCTGAGTCTGAAGGCATTCCCGAGGTTGTCTTGGGGTCTCAGCACTTGTGGGGGCATCTCAGGGATGCTGTAGAACCATTCAGGGATTAAGGGACATCTGAGGGACTGTGGAGATGTTCCCGGGGTCTGTGGAGGACTCTAGGATTTGGGGGGAACCTATATTTGGTCTATGAAAATGGCTCTGTGGGTGTGGGGGATTCTGGGGGGACTCGGGGGAGGGTCTATGCATGATGGGATGATGAGAGTTGGGGATGATGGGGAGCTCTGGAGGAATTTTGGGACATCTGAGGAACTGTGGTGAGGGTTCTGGGATCTGAAGGGTTTTCCCTGGGATCTCAGAGCACCACTGTCAGGGAGTTTGTGGGAGCGCCCCCAGAGATTTGGGGGTATCCCTGGCATTTGTGGGTGCACGCTGGGATTCTTGGGGCACTCCTGGGGCTTGTGGCATGTCTCAGAAACAGTGAGGACACTGCTAGGATTATGGGGGCATCTGGGGAGCTATGAGAGTGCCCCAGGGTCTATGAGGGTGTCTCAGAACACGCTACGTTGTGCTGAGAAGCCTTGGGATTTGGGGGGTACCCCTGGACTTCTTGTGTGGGGTTGTCTCAGGGACAGTGAGGGTGCTCCTTGGGATTCTGAGGGACTGTGGGGTGGCTCCTGGGGCTTATGGGTCCTGTCAACACCACGGGGAGTTTGCAGGAGTGTCCCCAGAGATTTGGGGGTGTCCCTGGTGTTTGTGGGGACGCGTCCGGCGATTGTGAGGACATCAGAGCCAATGCGGGCGGCTTTGGGGTCTGCGGAGGAGTCCCCGCCAAAGCCGTGCGGGCGCCCCAGACCCGCCCCGCCTTGGGGGCGGCTCCAGCGCGAAGCCGGAAGGGCCGAGGCAATAGGGCGGGGTAGGGCCCGCGGGCCCGGGGCTGGGCAGGCGGCCTGCGTGGGCCTCGCGGGGTGGGCGGCGCAGCTCCCCAGCGCCCGCCGAGGCGGGGCCGCCCCGCGGCCATGGCACGGCCACGCGGCCTAGGTCGCATCCCGGAGCTGCAGCTGGTGGCCTTCCCGGTGGCGGTGGCGGCTGAGGACGAAGCGTTCCTGCCCGAACCCCTGGCCCCGCGCGCGCCCCGCCGCCCGCGTTCGCCGCCCTCCTCGCCGGTCTTCTTCGCCAGCCCGTCCCCAACTTTCCGCAGGCGCCTTCGGCTTCTCCGCAGCTTCCAGGATTTGAGCCGCCAGGCGTGGGCTGGGGCTGGGTAAGTGCAGCGCTGGTGGCCGTGGGTTCAAGTCGCCCCTGGCCACCTGGCGCGCGCCGAGGTCTGGGGTTCGTGGCTCACTCTCTACAGCCTTACTTTCCTCTTCTGTCACATAGCAGCGATCAAAATCATCCCTGCCCGCGAGGGTTGCCGTGGAGACCTCTGATAGGGCATGCAGTAGAAGTTTAATAAATGTTGCATCCCTCCCACTTCCTGTGCAAACCTGAAGCTGCGGTCATGCTTTGGAGGAGTGAGGGCGACCTGCCATCCAGGTCATGTGTTCATCCTGGGGATATGTATTCAGTTCTGTCAGCCTCAGTCTACTAGCCTGTGAAATGGGGGCAGTCGTGCCCTCTGGGGGTGGCCGTTTGGTGAGGCTCGGTGTCACTCCTTGTACCGGGCCACGGAGGGCAAATGGAAGTTCCCTTTCTGGCCAGACGGGGTGGGCTGCGGGGGCGGGAAGTCTGGGGGTGACAGGCTCCGAGGCCACATCCGGTC
This sequence comes from Macaca nemestrina, assembly GCF_043159975.1. NCBI lineage: Eukaryota > Metazoa > Chordata > Mammalia > Primates > Cercopithecidae > Macaca > Macaca nemestrina. The sequence continues at coordinate 9,889,011 of NC_092144.1, forward strand.
TGGTTTTCTAATGTCCTTATATCCTGGAGGCAGAAGTTGGCAGCCCGGAGTTGGGCACTGGCTGGCCCTGGGGGCTTCTCCGGGTCCTCTGCCTCCCGCTCTTCCACCTACTTTACGTGTGCAACTGAGGCACAGACCGAAGGAGGGCACGGCGGGGCAGGATCAGGTCCAGCGACTGGCCCCAGGAACGAAATGGGGCGGGGACAGAAGAGGAGGAGGGGCCGGGGCCTTTGGGAGCCCCGCGTGGGGTCCGCAGGGTGTGTGGAGGGAAATCATTCCCTCTCTCCGGGTCTCTCTCTCTGCGTCCTGCATCTCTGTCTCCATTTCTGTCTCTTCTGTCTCTGTTTTGTCTCTCCTCCCCACCCCTGAGCTGCACCTTCCCCTCCCCTGGGTTTGTGTCACCCGACCCCACACTCGGAACGAGTCCCGTTTCCCGGGGGCGCATGGCGATCAGAGACCTCGAGCGGGCCCAGCTCGACGTCAGGGCGGGGAGGGGGGAAAGGCGGGGCCGGAGGCGGTGGCAGGAGGGCGGGCCTGGAGCCGGGAAACCGGAGCCCCGGGGCACCCCAGAGGCCTAGGAGGGAGGAGGCGGGGGGGGGGGGGGTGGGGGGGGTGGGGAAGTGTGCGTCCGATTCCACAGAACCCCTGCAGGGGGAGGCAGACAGAGCGCCCGTGCGCTCCCCTCCCCCGTGCAGACGCGGGAACGCCCGACCGCCCGGGGCTGTCCCTGGGGGGGTCACCAGAGGCGTGGAGGCGGTGCCGGCGGTGGAGGCCGCAGACACCTTGGGCCTGGCCAGCAGAACGCGCCACACCGCCCTGCCGCCGTCCCCATGCGCGCCCCGACGACAGCGCTTGGCTCCCATGCGCTCCGGTGCAGCGCCCCGGGCCCGGCCCCGGCCCCCTGCCCTGGCACTGCCCGCCACGGGCCCCGAGTCCCTGACCCACTTCTCCTTCAGCGATGAGGACACCCGTCGGCACCCTCAGGGCAGATCTGTCAGGTGGGTGACCCGTGGCCAGTCAGTCCTCTTTTTTAATACTGAAGGGCACTGGCTGTGCTGGGGGGTGGGGGTGCTGAGTCTACTTGGGTGAGCCCCCTAAGTGGCTTCCAGGATCTGGCTGGGGCCCCACCCCCTTTCCTAGCCCTAAAGGCCTGGGGTGCTGCTGAGGGCTTCTTGAAGGTGGCGGCCCCCAAAATGGGTGCTGGGTCCATTCCTGCCTATCCAAGGTAGGACTTGTCACCCTCTTTGTGCCCCTAAACCTGGGCTTCTGGCATTCACTTTGACTGCAAATATGGGTGTCCAGCGTCACCTGGGCTCCACTCCCAGGCCACTGGCCTAGAACCAGGTCCCTAAGTCCCTGCCTGGCTTAGTGTCTCCAGCCTTACCTTCCCCACCCCCTCTCATGCTGGAGCTGCCAGGCTGTAAACCAAGCTGGGCTGGGGGTGGGGCAGGGAGATTCTGGGATGCATGGAGGGTGTTTAGAATAGGCTGGACTGAGCTGGGGTTGTGGGTGGCCTTTAAGTTCTGAGAACTCTCAGGGGTTTCTAGCCTTGTTCTTGCTTTCCTGCTTCATGGTCTGTAACACAGACACGCACACAGGGCCACACGCAGGGCAATCCCGGTCGCCTGGTGTTTACTGTACTAGATGTGGGTCTTCTGGCTGCACCGAGAGGACCCTGCAGTTGACTCATAGCCGCACACAGGTGACACACAGACCACAGCAACCCTGGCCCACCCCTCGCACATCCTCGTCTACACTGCGTTCCTCCACAGTGAGGAACTCTCTGTGAGAGTGAGACACACTCTCACCAAAATACACACCCAGGGCCCACACGTGTTCCTGCAAGCTGGACTCCCACCTGCACCAGATCCACACAGGAACGCACCTCATGCCCACACAAGGGTCAGGGACTGTCACAGTATCAGTGCGACACGGTCTCATGAAGTCACCCAGACTCAGAAATACACAAAGACACAGAGATGCACACAGGCACCCATGAGCACCCAGCTCCTGTTCACACAGGCAGATATGCGATGCCACAGAGATGTCTACTGTGCGACGCCCAGGGGCACACAGACCTCCCTCTCCCCCGGACTCTTACATACTCAGCCCCCCAAACAGCTGTGTCACCTGGCACCACGCGCCTGCCTGGGAGACACACACCAGTACCCGCCTTCAACCTCTGTGTGACCTTCACAAAGCAAATGCCAGGCCTTTCCATAAAGGCTGCCTGGCACCACCTACAAGTGAGTCAGGTGGAACAGCACGGGGAGCCAGGGGAGACACCAGGCCTGCCTGCTCTGTGAGCCCCGGGGGAAGACACTCGACGCAGATTTGTAGCTAAGCTGCCTGGGTTCAAATCCATGTTCTAGGCCGGGTGTGGTGGCTCATGCCTGTAATCCCAGCACTTTGGGAGGCTGAGGTGGGAGGATGGCTTGAGCCCAGGAGTTCGAGACCAGCCTGGGTAACATAGCAAAACCCTCATCTCTATAAAATAAATAAATATTAAAAGAAATCCATGCTCTGCTACTAATACCCATGGCATTCATCCTTTCTGTGCCTCAGTTTCGTTTCCTTTCCTTTCTTTCTTTCTTTCCTTCCTTCCTTCTTCCTTTCTTTTCTTTTCTTTCCTTTTCTTTTGACAGGGTCTCGCTCTGTCACCCAGACTGGAGTGCAGTGGAGCGGTCTTGGCCCACTGCAACCTCTGCCTCCCGGGTTCAAGCAATTCTTGAGCCTCAGCCTCCTGAGTAGCTGGGATTACAGGTGTACACCACCAGAGCCCAGCTAATTTTTTTGTATATTTAGTTGAGACAGGGTTTCTCTTTGGTGGACAGGCTGATCTCAAACTCCTGGCCCCAAGTGATCCATCCGCCTTGGCCTCCCAAAGTGCTGGGATTACAGGCATGAACCACCGTACCCGGCCTCAGTTTCTTTGTCTGGAAAATGGAGCATTAATGCATGTTACAGTATGCACAATGCCTAGAATGTGGCCTTCACATAGTTTGGCTTTTTTTTTTTTTTTTTGAGACGGAGTCTCGCTGTGTCTCCCAGGCTGGAGTGCAGTGGCGTGATCTCGGCTCACTGCAAGCTCCGCCTCCCGGGTTCACGCCATTCTCCCGCCTCAGCCTCCCAAGTAGCTGAGACTACAGGCGCCCGCCACCACGCCCGGCTAGTTTTTTTTGTATTTTTAGTAGAGACGGGGTTTCACCATGTTAGCCAGGATAGTCTCGATCTCCTGACCTCGTGATCCACCCGCCTCGGCCTCCCAAAGTGCTGGGATTACAGGCTTGAGCCACCGCGCCCGGCCGAGCCTGGCTTTTTTTTTTCTGAGACAGCATCTCTATCACCCAGCCTGGGGAGCAGTGGTACCATCTCTGCTCACTGCAACCTCTGCTTCCCAGGCTCAAGTGATGCTCCAACAGGCATGAGCCACTGCGCCTGGCCATAGTTCTTGTTATTGTAATCTTTACCAATGTATTCCATTCCCCTGCCCCCATTCCCTAGCTTGTTTGTGTCCCATCAGTCCCTGCAGTAGTCATCCCCAAGGCCTAGACTCTCCCTGGGCTGCACAGCCCTCAACAAGCCCAATTTCATGCTCCCAAAAGCCCTCGTGGGAAGGCCTAAGGGCCACATGGAGGGGGAAACAGGTAGCAACTTCATTTGAAAGTGTCACCAAATGGTCAGCCTGAGGCCAGATGTGGTGGTCATGCCTATAATTCCAGCACTTTGAGAGGACGAGGCTTTGGGAGGCAGATTGCTTGAGTCTAGGAGTTCGAGACCAGCCTGGGCAACATGGTGAAACTCTGTTTCTGCTTAAAAAAAAAAAAAAAGCAAAAATTAACTGGGTGCGGTGGTGTGCGCCTGTGGTCCCAGCTACTTGGGATGCTGAGGGGGGAGGATCGCTTGAGCCCAGGAGGCCAAGGCTGCAGTGAGCCATGATGGCGCTACTGCACTGCAGTCTGGGTGACAGAGCAAGACCCTGTATCAACACACACACACACACACACACACACACACACACACACACACACACACACACAATGATTAGCGTGCCTAAGAGGGAGTCTCGGGCAGGTCATTTCACCCCCAATGGAGGGTCTGGGCACGTGGCTGTGATGTAAGGCTGGCAGCTGCCTCTGTGTCTGGGTTGCAGCCTTGGGTCCCCTGGTGATGTTGCTGGAGTGGCCTCTGGCCTAACTTTGGGCCACCCTGAGCAGTCAGTGGCAAGCCAGGTAGGGGTGACTCTCCATGGCTCAGGGGTCTGATTCTGGGGCATAGCTGGCCCTGACTCTCCCCTATCCCCACCAACTCCCAGTCAGCAATCCTATAGCCCTGTCCCCTCCCCTCTGTCCTCCCTCAGCCCAGGGGACATTGGCTTTTGAAGCACAAACAGCAGGGCCCCAGGGAGCGTCCTTTTCCCATCCAGGCCTCTGGGCTCCTGCTGACGTGAGCTGAGTCCCTTGGGGCTGGTGGATGTGCCAGGATGCTAGCTGGGCACCCGCTTGGGAACACGGTCTCACCTTCCTAAACTGCAGCTTAAATTCCTAGGCCAGGGAGTTGGAGGTGGGGCATCGTCTGTGTGTAGAATTCTCTCCCCTTCTCTGGAGCTGAAAAAAAATCCATCCTGGGCCTTAGGAGACAGGACATGGTTCTTAGACAATGAAGCCACCAACCCCTTGTCTTCTTATGCCATGGGAATATTAACAGGACCTATATGTTGCTGGATACAGTGGCTCACGCCTATAATCCCAGCACTTTGGGAGGCCGAGGCAGGTGGATCACCTGAGGTCGGGAGTTCGAGACCAACCTGACCAACATGGAGAAACCCTGTCTCTACTAAAAATACAAAAGTAGCTGGGCATGATGATGCATGCCTGTAATCCCAGCTACTCAGGAGGCTGAGGCAGGAGAGTTGCTTGAACCTGGGAGGCGGAGGTTGCGGTGAGCCGAGATCACGCCATTGCACTCCAGCCTGGGCAACAAGAGCGAAACTCTGTCTCAAACAACAACAACAACAAACTAGGACCTATATGTTAATTTATAGAGTGAGTTGGAGCCTTCTATGGGTTAATGTATATAAAGCCCTTTTTTTTTTTTTTTTCTTTCTTGTGATGGAGTCTCGCTCTGTTGCCCAGGCTGGAGTGCAGTGGCACGATCTCAGCTCACTGCAAGCTCCGCCTCCCGGGTTCACGCCATTCTCCTGCCTCAGCCTCCCAAGTAGCTGGGACTACAGGCGCCTGCCACCACACCCAGCTAATTTTTTGTATTTTTAGTAGAGACGGGGTTTCACTGTGTCAGCCAGGATGGTCTCGATCTCCTGACCTTGTGATCCGCCCGCCTCGGCCTCCCAAAGTGCTGGGATTACAGGTGTGAGCCAATGCACCCGGCCATAAAGCACTCTCGTAGTGTCAGGCACACAACAAGCATTCAATAAATATCTTGTTATTATTACTCTATGCCTGAAAGGATCTAACCTGGCACCCAGGACACAGCAGATGCTCAATAAATGGACATTATCAGCCGGGCGTGGTGGCTCACACCTGTAATCCCAGAACTTTGGGAGGCTGAGGTGGGTGGATCACCTGAGTTCAGGAGTTCGAGACTAGCCTGGCCAACATGGTGAAACCCATCTCTACTAAAAATACAAAAATTAGCCAGGTGTAGTGGCACGCGCCTGTAATCCCAGCTACTCGAGAGACTGAGTCAGGAGAATCGCTTGAGCCCGGGCGGCAGAGGTTGCGGTGAGCTGAGATTGCATCACTGCACTCCAGCCTGGACGACAGAGCAAGACTCCATCTCAAAAATAAATAAATAAATAAATAGGCCGGGCGCGGTGGCTCAAGCCTGTAATCCCAGCACTTCGGCAGGCCGAGACGGGCGGATCATGAGATCAGGAGATTGAGACCATCCTGGCTAATACGGTGAAACCCCGTCTCTACTAAAAAATACAAAAAACTAGCCGGGCGAGGTGGCGGGCGCCTGTAGTCCCAGCTACTCGGGAGGCTGAGGCAGGAGAATGGCGTAAACCCGGGAGTCAGAGCTTGCAGTGAGCTGAGATCTGGCCACTGCACTCCAGCCTGGGCGACAGAGCGAGACTCTGTCTCAAAAAAAAATAATAATAATAAAATAAATAAATAAATAGCTAAATAAATAAATAGACATTATCATCAAAGGCCCAAACTGATGATCTATGATTATCTCACCTTAAGAGTGGGGTTTTTTTTGTTGTTATTGTTTTTGTTTTTTTGAGACAGTCTCTCGCTCTGTCGCCCAGGCTGGAGTGCAGTGGCTCGATCTTGGCTCACTGCAATCTCCGCCTCCTGGGTTCAAGCGATTCTCCTGCCTCAGCCTCCCGAGTAGCTGGAACCACAGGCTCCCACCACCACGCCCGGCTAATTTTTGTATTTTTAGTAGAGACGGGGTTTCACCATGTTGGTCAGGCTGGTCTTAAACTCCTGATCTCATGATCTGCCCACCTTGACCTCCCAAAGTGCTGGGATTACAGACATGAGCCACTGTGCCCGGCCTCTTTTTTTTTTTTTTTTTTTTTGAGATAGGGTCTCACTGTATCGCCTAGGCTGGAGTGCAGTGGTACGATCACAGTTCACTGCAGCCTCAAAATCCTGGTCTCAAGCAATCATCTCGCATCAGCTTCTTGAGTAGCTGGGACTATAAGCATGCACCACCATGCTCAGCTAACTTCTTAATTTTTTGTAGAGATAGGGTCTTGCTATGTTGCCCAGGCTGGTCTCAAACTCCTGGCCTTAAGTGATCCTCCCACCTCAGCTTCTCAAAATGCTGGGATTTTAGGCATGAAACATCCTGCTTGGCCCATTTTATCCATTTTTGAGTGTATAGTTCAGTGGCATTAATTACATTCACATTGTTGTGCAACCATCACCACTATCTATCTCCAGGATTTTTTTTTTTTTTTTTTTTTTTGAGACAGGGTCTCACTCTGTCACCCAGACTGGAATACAGTGGCACCATCACTGCTCACTGCAGTCTCAAACTCCAGGGCTCAGGTGATCGTCCCACCTCAGCCTCCTGAGTAGCTGGGACCACAGGCACACACCATCATGCCTTGCTAATTTTTTTCATTTTTTGTAGAGATGGGTCCTTGCCACATTTCCCAGGCTGGTGTCAAACTCCTGGGCTCAAGCAATCCTCCCATGTGGGCCTCCCAAAGTGCTGGATTATAGGTGCAAGCCACCTCACCCAGCCTCAAGACTTTTTTTTTTCTTTCTTTCTTTCTTTTTTTGCGACTGAGTCTCGCTCCGTCACCCAGGCTGGAGTGCAGTGGCGCGATCTCGGTTCACTGCAACCTCTGTCTCCCAGGTTCAAGCAATTCTCCTGCTTCAACCTCCTGAGTAGCTGGGACTACAGGTGCCTGCCACCATGCCCAGCTGATTTTTGTATTTTTAGTAGAGATGGGGTTTCACCATGTTGGCCCGGCTGGTCTTGAACTCCAGACCTCAGGTAACCCGCCCGCCTCGGCCTCCCAAAGTGCTGGGACTACACCTGTTTTTGATTGGGGTTACAGTGGTTCTCTCAACAGCAGGTAGGAATGGATTGTTTGTGAGTGGGGAGGAATCAGAGCAGCAGAGAGACCTGATCAGAAGGGATAGTGCAGCAGGTGAGAGAGGAGGCGATGTGACCTCAGGGATGCGAAGAGTCCAGGCCTTCAACAAGGTATCTCTCTGGAACTCAAATCTGAGGCCCAGGAGGCAGGTCAGAGGCTGAGAGACGGGGTGGATGGAGGTAGGAGTGCCCTCTGGCTCCACAGCCCCTTCTCTTGGAGTGAAGAGACCAGCTGTCTGGAGGGGAGAGCAATTGGGAAACAGGACACGGGTAAAGGCCAGTTACAAGTGGCATCCTGGAGAGAAGGTGGCTCAGGACACAGCTGTCCCCAAAATACCCTCCTTGGCATTGCATGCAGGGGATGGAGGAACCCCAAGACCTTCAAAAGTAAAAGTCCCTTCAGGAACCATCCTAATAGGCGTGACATGGTATCTCCTTTTTTTCTTTTTTGAGATGGAGTCTTGCTCTGTCGCCCAGGCTGGAGTGCAGTGGCGCAATCTCGGTTCACTGCAGCCTCCGTCACCTGGGTTCAAGCAATTCTCCTTCCTCAGCCTCCCGAGTACCTGGGATTACAGGCACCCACCACCATACCCAGCTAATTTTTGTATTTCTAGTAGAGACAGGGTTTCGGCATGTTGGCCAGGCTGGTCTCGATCTCCTGACCTCGAGTGATCCACCCACCTTGCCTCCCAAAGCGCTGAGATTACAGGCATGAGCCACCTCGCCAGGCTCATATCTCTTTCTTTTGATTTGCATTTCCCTGATGAGTGATGTTAAGGATTTTTTTTTTTCATGTGCTTATTGACTGTTTGAATATCTTTTCTGCAGAAATGCCTATCAAGTCCTTTGTCTATTAAGCCCAATTATTTATTATTTATTATTTTGAGACAGGATCTCACTCTGTTGCCCAGTCTGGTGTGCAGTGGCACGATATCAGCTCGCTGCAGTCTCTGCCTCCTGGGTTTAAGTGATTCTCCCACCTCAGCTTCCTAGTAGGTGGGATTACAGGTGAGAGCCGCCATGCCCAGCTAATTATTTTATTTAATTAATTTATTTATTTTTTTGAGACAGAGTTTTGCTCTGTCGCCCAGGCTGGAGTGCAGTGGCATTATCTCAGCTCACTGCAAGCTCTGCCTCCCGGGTTCATACCATTCTCCTGCCTCAGCCTCCTGAGTAGCTGGGACTACAGGCGCCCGCCACCATGCCTGGCTAATTTTTGAATGTTTAGTAGAGACAGGGTTTCACCATGTTAGCCAGGTTGGTCTCGAACTCCTGACCTCAGGTGATCCACCCGCCTCGGCCTCCCAAAGTGCTGGGATTACAGGCATGAGCCACCGCACCCGGCCTTGAGTTAATTTCTGTATGTGGTCCAACTCTTCAGTTTTCTCAGCACCAACGTTTTCAAAAGAGTTCTTTCCCCATTGCATAGTCTCTGGGGTTAGACTGGTAGGTAGATTTCAGGCTATGCTCTGACTGGGTGCAAGTGGAGAGGCAGAGAGGATAGGAGCCCCCTGCTTCCCCTTTTTAGGTCAGCCTATGGAGAGTCACCATAAGACTTTACTGGAATGGTCTCTCTACTAAGAAATAAGTTTGAAATCTCCTAGGCCTGCCGGGTGCCTAGAATCCCAGTACTTTGGGAGGCTGAGGTGGGCAGATCGCTTGAGGCCAGGAGTTTGAAACCAGCCTGGCCAACACGGTGAAATGCTGACTCTACTAAAAATACAAAAATTAGCCAGACGTGCTGGTGCATACCTGTAATCCCAGCTACCCGGGAGGCTGAGGCAGGAGAATCGCTTGAACCCAGAAGGCAGAGAGGTTGCAGTGAACCGAGATCGTGCCACTGCACTCCAGATTGGGCGACAGAGTGAAATCCTGTCTCAAAAACAACACAAAGCAAAACAAAAATGTATAAGAAGACACGCTTTGAGTTAGGCATAGTGTCTCATGTCTGTAATCCCAGCACTGTGGGAGGCCAAAGCGGGAGGATCTCTTGAGCCCAGGAGTTACAAACTATCCTGGACAACATATTACTATTACTATTATTACATATTACCTTATTACTATAATTACTAATTACATATTACCTTATTACTGTTACTACATATTATATTACTATTATTACATATTAGAAGTTACTAATATACATAATAGTAATATTACATATTACTATTATTACATATTACTAATATATGTAGTATTAGTAATATTACATACTATTATTACATATTACCTATTACTACAAAAAATTCAAAAATTATCTGGGTGTGGGTGGCACATGCCTATAGTCCCAGCTACTCTGGAGGCTGAGGTCGGGGGATTGCTAGAGCCCAGCAGGTTGCAGTGAGCTATGATGGTGCCACTGCACTCCATCCTGGGCAACAGAGTGAGACGCCATCACTAAATGATAAGCTGCAAACTTGGAGAAAAATACATGATAAGGGATTTGTATCCAGAATATACAATGGGCCAGCTGCGGTGGCTCACTCCTGTAATCCCAGTGCTTTGGGAAGCCGAGGCAGGTGGATAATTTGAGGCCAGGAGCTCAGGACCAGCCTGGCCAACATGGTGAAAGCCTGTCTCTACTAAACATACAAAAATTAGTTGGGCCTAGTGGCGTGTGCCTGTAATTGCAGCTACTTGGGGAGACTGAGGCAGGAGAGCCGCTTGAACCCAGGAACCAGAGGTTGCAGTGAGCCAAGATCGCGCCACTGCACTCCAGCCTGGGCAACAGAGGGAGACTCTCTGTTAAAACATAAATAAATAAAATAAATAAAAAACAGAATATATAGTGAATCCTTAAAACTCAATAATCAGGAGACAAACAACTGGAAAGGGAAGGTTTCTGTCCTCTCTACAGCTGTGTTCTTGTCATTGTATTTCCATTCCAGCCATACCAGCAAAAAAGTCATATCCTGCCTCAGGGCCTTTGCACTTGCAGTTCCCTCTGCCTGGTTTGATTTTTCCCACTTCCTACCTCCTGACTCGTGGCTGGCTCCTTCTCATCCTTCAGGCCTTTCCGAGATGTCACTTCTTCAGGGAGGCCCGTCCCAACCCCAGCATGGTGCAATCTAGTTCACGTAGCCGTTATTCATATGTTCAATGATTCACTCGATGAACTTTTTTTTTTTTTTGAGATGGAGTCTCGCTCTGTCTCCCAGGCTGGAGTGCAGTGGTGCCATCTCGAGTGCTAATTTTTTGTATTTTTAGTAGAGACGGGGTCTCACCGTGTTAGCCAGGATGGTCTTGATCTCCTAACCTCCTAATCCGCCTGCTTCGGCCTCCCAAAGTGTTGGGATTGGATTACAGGCGTGAGCCACCGCACCCGGCTAATTTATGTATTTTTTATTTTTATTTTATTTTATTTATTATTTTTTTTTTTTTTGAGACGGAGTCTCACTCTGTCGCCCAGGCTGGAGTGCAGTGGTCAGATCTCCGCTCACTGCAAGCTCCGCCTCCCGGGTTCGCGCAATTCTCCTGCCTCAGCCTCCTGAGCAGCTGGGACTACAGGCGCCCACCACCCCGCCCGGCTAATTTTTTGTATTTTTTAGTAGAGACGGAGTTTCACCATGTTAGCCAGGATGGTCTCTCCTGACCTCGTGATCCGCCCGTCTTGGCCTCCCAAAGTGCTGGGATTACAGGCTTGAGCCACTGCGCCAGGCCTTTTTATTTTTATTTTTTCTGAGACGGAGTCCCTCTCTGTTGCCCAGGCTGGAGTGCAGTGGTGCAATCTCGGCTGACTGTATCCTCTGCCTCCCAGGTTCATGCAATTCTCCTGCCTCAGCCTCCCCAGTAGCTGGGACTACAGGTGTGCTTCACCACGCCCAGCTAATTTTTTGTAGTTTTAGTAGAGACAGGGTTTCACCAAGTTGACCAGGCTGGTCTTGAACTCCTGACCTCAGGTGATCCACCCACCTCAGCCTCCCAAAGTGTTGGGATTACAGGCGTGAGCCACCATGCCCAGCTCAATAAACATTTACTAGGCATTTACCGTGTGCCAGGCCATCTCCTCAGCCCTGGAGACAGAGCGAACAAAGTAGACAAAAATCCCTGCTCTAGCCAGGCATGGTGGCTCATGCCTGTGTTCCCAGCACTTTGGGAGACCAAGACAGGAGGATCCCTCAAGCCCAGGAGTTCGAGTCCAGTTTGGGCAACATAGTGAGACCTCCCCCCCAAGTGTCTACAAAAAAATTAGCCGTGGGCTGGGCGCAGTGGCTCATACCTGTAATTGTAGCACTTTGGGAGGCCAAGGTGAGCGCATTGCTTGAACCCAGGTGTTCCAGACCAACCTGGACAACATGGCGAGAGCCCCATCTCTACAAAAAATAACAAAATTTATCTGGGGGTGGTGGCATGTACCTGTAGACCCAGCTGCTTGGGAGGCTGAGGTGGGAGGATCTCTTAAGCCAGGGAGGTGGAGGTTGCATTGAGCTGAGATTGTGCCATTGCACTCCAGCCTGGGCAACAGAATGAGACCCTGTCTCATCAAAAAAAAAAAAAAAAATTAGCTGAGCTTTCTGGTATACACCTGTAGTCCCAGCTACTTGGGAGACTGAGGTGGAGGATAGCTTGAGCCCAGGAGATTGAGGCTGCAGTGAGCTGTGAGTGCCCTACAGGACTCCGGCCTGGGTGATAGAGCAAGACTTTGTCTCAGGAAAACACCAGGCTAGGTGCGGTGGCTCATGCTTGTGTTCCCAGCACTTTGGGAGGCCGAGATGGGTGGATTACTTGAGGTCTGGAGTTCGAGACCAGCCTGGTGAACATGGTAAAATCCTGTCTCTACTAAAAATACAAAAATTAGCCAGGTGTGGTGGCAGGTGCCTGTAATCCCAGCTACTTGGGAGGCTGAGGCAGGAGAATTGCTTGAACCCAAGAGGTGGAGGTTGCAATGAGCCAAGATCCCACCACCGCACTCCAATCTGGGTGACAGAGCAAGACTGTCTCAAAAAAAAAAAAAAAAAAAAGATGAATTAAATATGTTTATGTCAAGTAAGCAGCGTGATTTTACTTTGTGTGTGTGTGTTTTAAGGAAGAGAAATGGAAAGTATTGGGCCAGGCGCGGTGGCTGACGCCTGTAATCACAGCATTTTGTGAGGCCGAGGCGGGCGGATCATCTGACGCTGGGAGTTCGAGACCAGCCTGACCAACATGGAGAAACCCCATCTCTACTGAAAACACAAAATAGGCTGGGCGCCGTGGATCACTCCTGTAATCCCAGCACTTTGGGAGGCCAAGGCGGGTGGATCACCTGAGGTCGGGAGTTCAAAACGAGCCTGACCAACACGGTGAAACCCCGTCTCTACTAAAAATACAAAATTAGCCAGGTGTGGTGGTGCATGCCTGTAATCCCAGCTACTAGGGAGGCTGAGGCAGGAGAATCGCTTGAACCCAGGAGGCGGAGGTTGCGGTGAGCCGAGATTGCACCATTGCACTCCACCCTGGGCAACAAGAGTGAAACTCTGTCTCGAAAAAAGAAAAAATATGTTATGTTTAAAATTTTAGCTGGGTTGGTCAGGGGAGGCGTCTCTGTGGCGGTGACATTTGAGCAGAGGCCTGAAGGTGGGAAGGAGGAGCCACTGCAAATCTGGGCTGGAGAAACAGCCTGTGCAAAGCCCTGAGGCAGGACTGTGTCTGAGTTTTTTGTGTTTTTTTTTTTTTTTTTGAGATGGAGTCTTGCTCTGTTGCCCAGGCTGGAATGCAGTGGCGATATCTCGGCCCTGACTGCAACCTCCACCTCCTGGGCTCAAGCGATTCTCCTACCTCAGCCTCCCAAGTAGCTGGGATTACAGGCACCCACCACCACACCTGGCTAATTTTTGTATTTTCATTAGAGATGGGGTTTTGCCATGTTAGCCAGGCTGGTCAAGAACTCCTGACCTCTAGTGATCCACCCACCTCAGCCTCCCAAAGTGCTGGGATTACAGGCGTGAGCCACCTCGCCTGGCCTGTGTGAGATTTTTAGGGAATAGTGAGGAGGACATTGTGGCTGGAGCAGAATTAGTGAGGGGGGAAGGGGAAGTCATGGGATAGGACCTGTGAGCTGCAGTGAGGACTTTGGATTTTGCCCAGAGTAAGGTGGGATCCATAGAAGGTTCTGAGCAGAGGTAGGACTTAACCTCATTCAGGTGTTTCCAAGCTCCCCCTGGCAGCCATTGAAGAAAGATTAGGGGTTGAAAACTGGATGGGGGTACCAGGGCAGAGGTGAATGCAACCAGTCCTGCTAGGGATGAGGGGAGCTGGCCAAGGAGTGGGTGAGAAGTAGACAGACTCTGGACAGATTCTGGCAGCAAGGCTGATTTGAGGTGCAAAGGAAAGAGTGAATGATCCCATAAATTTTGACCTTGGGGTGTCCCCACCACAGTAGTGGGGACGGGTGCCGGCGCGCAACAAGTTTCATCTTTGCCATTCTGTGTCTCCCATCTCTTTTAGGGTATCAGTCTTTCTTCTTCTTTTTTTTTTTTTTTTTTTGAGACGGGAGTCTCGCTCTGTCGCCCAGGCTGGAATGCAGTGGCGCAATCTCGGCTCACTGCAAGCTCTGCCTCTGAGTTCACGCCATTCTCCTGCCTCAGCGTCCCGAGTAGCTGAGGCATCTGTCTTTCTTTAACATCCTCCACTTGGTTGGGCGCAATGACCCAGGCCTGTAATCCCAGCACTTTGGGAGGCCAAGGAGGGAGGATCACATGAGGCCAGGAGTTTGAGACCAGCCTGGCCGACATGGTGGAACTCCATCTCTACTAAAAAGACAAAAATTAGCCAGGCGTGGTGGTGTGTGTCTGTAATCCCAGCTACTCAGGAGGCTGAGGCACAAGAACCACTTGAATTCAGGAGGTGGAGGTTGGTGAGCCAAGATCGTGCCACTGCACTACTCCAGCCTGGGCCACAGAGCGAGACCATGTCTCAAAAAAAAAAAAAAAAAAAAAAATCCTCCACCTGAATCTTTGCCAGGAATTCCCTTGGTCTCCTCATTCCCTCCCACCCCTTTTTTCCTTCGAGATGGTGTCTTGCTCTGTCACCCAGGCTGGAGTGCAGTGGCGCGATCTTGGCTCACTGCAACCTCCACTTCCTAGGTTCAAGCGATTCTCATGCCTCAGCCTCCCGAGTAACTGGGATTACAGACACCTGCCACCATGCCTGGCTAATTTTTGTATTTTCAGTGGAGACAGGGTTTCTTTTTTTTTTTTTTTTTTTTTGAGACGGAGTCTCACGCTGTTGCCCAGGCTGGAGTGCAGTGGCGCGATCTCGGCTCACTGCAAGCTCCGCCTCCCGGGTTCCCGCCATTCTCCTGCCTCAGCCTCCTGAGTAGCTGGGACTACAGGCGCCCGCCACCGCGCCCGGCTAATTTTTTGTATTTTTAGTAGAGACGGGGTTTCACTGTGGTCTCGATCTCCTGACCTTGTGATCCGCCCGCCTCGGCCTCCCAAAGTGCTGGGATTACAGGCTTGAGCCACCGCGCCCGGCCGGAGACAGGGTTTCATCATGTTGGCTAGTCTGGTCTTGAACTCCCAACCTCAAGTGATCTGCCCCCCGCCTTGGCCTCCCAAAGTGCTGGGATTACAGGCGTTACAGGCGTGAGGCGTGAGGCATGAGCCACCACGGCTGGCCTCCTCATTCCTCTTAACCTCCGTCACAGCGTTTCAGCTTCCTGACCCCTCTTCTCACCTATCCCCTGCAGCTTCGAGGCAGAGAATGGGCCGACACCACCTCCTGGCCGCAGCCCCCTGGACTCGCAGGCGAGCCCAGGACTCGTGCTACATGCCGGGGCGGCCACCAGCCAGCGCCGGGAGTCCTTCTTGTACCGCTCGGACAGCGACTATGACATGTCACCCAAGACCATGTCCCGGAACTCATCGGTCACCAGCGAGGCGTGAGCATCCCCCTGCCCACTTGCCAGTTCCCCCAGGCCTGGTCCTGCTGGAAGCTGCCCTTCCCAGCAAGGAGTGGGGGGGCACCCACCCCTATCCTGCTCAACACCCCTAACCTGTCCTCCCCAGTGAAGGGTAAGCAGCCCCCTGCCTCTCCTATAAAGGACTCAGTTCCTCTTTTTTTTTTTTTTGACAGAGTCTCGCTCTGTTGTCCAGGCTGGAGTGCAGAGGTGCCATCTCAGCTCACTGCAACCTCTGCCTCCCGGGTTCAAGTGATTCTCCTGCCTCAGCCTCCCCAGTAGCTGGGATTACAGGCACCCGCAATCATGCCTGGCTAATTTTGTATTTTTAGTAGAGATAGCGTTTCACTATGTTGGCCAGGCTGGTCTCAAACTCCTGACCTCAGGTGATTCGCCTGCTTTGGCCTCCCAGAGTGCTGGGATTACAGGCGTGAGCCACCGCGCCCGGCCTCAGTTCCTTTTTTAAAAAATATATTGGCCGGGCGCGGTGGCTCAAGCCTGTAATCCTAGCACTTTGGGAGGCCGAGACGGGCGGATCACAAGGTCAGGAGATCGAGACCATCCTGGCGAACACGGTGAAACCCCATCTCTACTAAAAAATACAAAAAACTAGCCGGGCGAGGTGGCGGGCGCCTGTAGTCCCAGCTACTCGGGAGGCTGAGGCAGGAGAATGGCGGGAACCCGGGAGGCGGAGCTTGCAGTGAGCTGAGATCCGGCCACAGCACTCCAGCCTGGGTGACAGAGCAAGACTCCGTCTCAAAAAAAAAAAAAAAAAAAATATATATATATATATATATATATATATATTAAAATAGTGATCGGGTCTCACTATGTTGCCTAGACTGGTCTCAAACTCCTGGGCTCAAGTGATCCTCCCACCTCAGCCTCCCAAAGTGCTGGGATTGCAGGCATGAGCCACCCCGCCTGCCCTCAGGCAGGCGTTATAAAATAACATTTTATAGTGTGTCCAGCCAGAAAGGTGTGAGTGTCCACCCACTGCGTCCTCCCACAGTGTGTGCATCTCACCTGACCCACCCCCCGCCCTTCCCCTAGGTTTTCCTGAGCTAACCCCTCTTATCGTGACACTTGTTGAGGTGTGAGCTCCCCTTGAACCTGCTCTGCCTCTTCCTCTCTCACTGGGTTCCTCCAGGCCTTGCCCCCAGCCATTGCTGTGCACACCTCAGCCCCCTTGGCCCCCTTCCTGTTCACTGCTCCCTCATCAAGCCCCGCAACATATTCACCTCAGGTCAGGCTTGGAAGCTCACACTCATAATCCTAGCACGTTTGGAGGCTGAGGCAGAAGGATTGCTTGAGCTCAGGAGTCTGAGACCAGCCTGGCCAACATAGCAAGACTTCATCTCTTTTTTTGTTTTTGAGATGAAATCTCACTCTATCACCAGGCTGGAGTACAGTGGCACAATCTTGGCTCACTGCAACCTCTGCCTCCTGGGTTCAAGCGATTCTCCTGCCTCAGCCTCCCAAGTAGCTGAGACTATAGGCATGCATCACGATGCCCAGCTAATTTTTGTATTTTTAGTAGAGACAGGGTTTTACCATGTTGGCCAGGATAAGATGTCATCTCTTTAAAATAAAAAATAAATTAAAAGGTCAGGCACGGTGGCTCATGCCTGTAATCCCAGCACTTTGGGAGGCCAAAGTGGGCAGATGGTTCCAGGCCAGGAGTTTGAGACCATACTGGCCAGCATGGTGAAACCCCGTCTCTACTAAAAATACAAAAATTAGTGGGGCAAAATGGCACATGCCTGTGATCCCAGCTTCTTGGGAGGCTGAGACAGGAGAATCGCTTGAACCTGGGAGGCGGAGGTTGCAATGAGCTGAGATCACGCCACCACACTCCAGCCTGGGTGACAGAGTGAGACTCTGCCTAAAAAAAAAAAAAAAAAAAATCCCAACCATATTCACCTCTCCTCTCTTCCCTTTTCCACTTTGTCTCTTCTCCCCCGACCTACCTGAGCCACCCTCCTTGACTGCCATTTCTTCCACCATCAGCTCTGGACACATGTCCACCCTTATGCAGGACAAGTGTTCTTTCCCTAGGTCCCACAGAGTCCCCTCCCTCCCGCTCAGCCTCCCTGGGTCCAGCCTCACAGGGCATCTACCCCAGAGAGTTGATACTCTGCGGACCCCTGACCTGCCTCTGTCCTCAATCACAGGCACGCTGAAGACCTCATCGTAACACCGTTTGCTCAGGTGAGACCTCTTCCCAAATGGTTAAGGAAAGAAGGAGATCCAACGCTCCGCCACACTTGGGGACAGGGCCCAGCCCCACCGCCCCTCTGGGGAGACCCCCTCCCAAATGGTTAAGGAGAGAAGCGGCTCCAATGCTCTGCCACACTTGGGGACAGGGCCCAGCCCCGCTGCCTCTCTGGGGGGACCCCAGTCCTCACTGTCGCTCCCCATCCCAGGTGCTGGCCAGCCTCCGGAGCGTCCGTAGCAACTTCTCACTCCTGACCAATGTGCCCGTTCCCACTAACAAGTAAGTGAAGGCTGGGCTGCAACAGCTGTGATCATAAGGTGAAGCATACCCAGGTTCTGCTCTCAGTGCTGCTGTGTGACCTCGGGTAGGCAGGTGACCTCTCTGAACCTCTGTTTGGACAACAGCTCCCAGAGAGCCAGAGAGCCATTGCAGCTCAGGCACCTAAGACACAAAGTGTTTTTGTTGTTGTTTTTTGTTTGTTTGTTTGTTTTGAGATCAAGTCTCACTCTGTCACCCAGGCTGGAGTGCAGTGGCGTGATCTCGGCTCACTGCAACCTCTGCCTCCCGGGTTCAAGTGATTCTCCTGCCTCAGCCTCCCGGGTAGCTGGGATTACAGGCATGCGCCACCACACCGGGCTAATTTTTGTATTTTTAGTAGACATGGGGTTTTACCACGTTGGCCAGGCTGGTCTCAAACTCCTGGCCTCAGGTGATCCACCTGCCTCAGCCTCCCAAAGTGCTAGGATTACAGGTGTGAGCCACCGCGCCCAGCCCAGAGGTTTTTATAAATAAAGATTTAGGGGTCTGGATGCATGGTGGTGAGGCCACAGCCACAGTCCCCAGGCCCACCCTGGGCCTTGACACCAAGTTGCTGGGCAAATGGCATTCCGTGGTGCTTCTGTTGCCCCTCTGTAAAGTGATGATCACAGCCAAGCGTGCTGGCTCATGCCCATAATCCCAGCACTTTGGGAGGTCAAGGCAGGAGGATCACTTGAATTCAGGAGTTCAAGACCAGCCTGGGGGAAACAAAATAAGACCCTGTTTCTACAAACAAACAAACAAACAAAAAATTAGCCCAGCATGGTGGCATGTGCCTGTGGTTCCCACCTACACAGGAGGCTAAGGCGGGAGGATCATTTTGAGCCCAGGAGATTGAGGCTGCAGTGAGCCGTATTCCCACTACTGTACTCCTGCCTCAGTGACCGAACAAGACCCTGGTTCAAAAAATAAATAGATAAATAGAGTGGGGATTGCAATGCCTCCTTTAGATAACTGCTGTGAGGAGAGATGATGTCTAGAAAGTGCTAGAATATTACCCTGCACGTAGTAAGGGCAGAATACATAGGAGTGGATCTTCATTGTTTTAGGGCAAGAGATGTGGCTGAGAGCTGCCAGTCCTTCTAGGCGTGGGAGATAGAGACATCCTTAGGGGCTTGGAGGATCTGTGGGGAGTTAGTCAAGAGAGCAGAGATCTTGGAAACCCAGGACCTGATCTTAAAGCAGATCAGCCACGTGGTCTTGAAGAAGCTGTTTCACCTCCTTGAGCCTCAGTTTCCACATCTATACAATGGATTTTTCTGGGGCTCATTGAGGCTGCAGGCAGAGTACATGGCAGCGTCCCTAGGACACGGCGAGCATTCAGACAAATGAAAATTGGCACTGTTCATGGAAAGCGGGAGGCAGGGACCTGGTGGGGGGACCCAGGCTGATGTTGCAGCCCCATTTTTTTTTTGCAGGCGGTCCCCGCTGGGCGGCCCCACCCCTGTCTGCAAGGCCACGCTGTCAGGTAGCTAAGCCCAGAGGGGTGGGAAGGGGCCCCTCTTGCTGCCCCAGTGGGGGTCCCTCAGCCACTTCCCCACCCAGCAGTCCATTCACCTGGTGAACCCCTTCACCGCGGGCTGGGGCCTCTGGGCTTCTGCCTACAGACCTTCTCAGTCACTACCCTGGCTGCCCCTTCCTTAGAAGAAACGTGTCAGCAGTTGGCCCGGGAGACGCTGGAAGAGCTGGACTGGTGTCTGGAGCAGCTGGAGACCATGCAAACTTACCGCTCTGTCAGCGAGATGGCCTCGCACAAGGTGTGCAGGTGGTGGGCAGAACCCCTGGGCGGGGCTGGTGGGGGCGGGGCCAGTGGATAGAGCCAACCACTGGATGCGAGCAGTGGGCGCGGCCTGCGGATGGAGCCAGCCACTAGGTTGTGCCTGTGGGAGGAGATAGCTACTGGGTGTGGCTGATTAGGGCAGAGCCAATCCCTGGGCGGGGTCTGGTGGAGATGGGCCCTATGGGTGGAGCCAACCACTAGGTTGGGCTTGTAGGCGAGGCCTACTATTGGGCGTGGCTCATGAGGGTGGGGCCAATCTCTGGGTAGGGCATATGGTATGGGGTCAGTCCCTGGGTGGGGCCAATCCCTGGACGGCAGCTTCAAGGCTTGAAGCTCCTGTAGATTCTGACTTTCCCCAGGGCTGGAAGAGCCTGATGTGTGTTGTGGGGTGGGGTGTGTCCGTCTGGTTGTGCATATATCAATAGGTGACCGTTTCCGTTGGGGGGCTTTATGCTTTTATGGTCTGCAGAGGTGTATCTGTGGCTGTAGGCCTGTGTAGCTGCTGGTCTATTGGCTACGCATTTGCAGTGCTCGTGTGTTGGCAATAGATTCTGAAGAGTGGCACGCCAGTGTGTACCTGTGGAGGGTGTATAGGTGTGCACGGGTGATTATGCAGAGCTATAGGTGTGTGGGGCTCTGCCAGAGGGGTGCACATGTCTGCAGGAGACAGTTGGACCAGATGGGAAACTGAATGTGTGGCTCTATGTGTTTGTGAATGTGTGTGTGTTTGCAGGGCTGCAGGGGTGACTGCAAGGCTCCCATGTACAGTTGTGCAGACCGTGCACTGCACAACTCCAACGGACACCATTCAGGAAGCGGGCAGTATGTGTGAATGATGCTTCCTGGAGTTGGAGAGAGTGGTAGCAGCCCTTGTGGGCGGGTGTCTATCAAGAAATGATCTGTAGGTGTGAGTGTCTTTGTTGGGGGGTGCTTACAGCAGTGGGTGGAGGCTTGTATGGGAACATACCAGTCCGAGGGCGATTGTGTCCCTGAGGGTGGATCAAGCATCTGAAATGTAGCTGTGTCTCTGGATATGGGTCTGAGGGTGTTTCTGCAATGGTGTGCGTGTGTGTGTGTGTGTGTGTGTATTTCTGCATCTGTGAGTGTATTTCCTTATGGATTTGTTGGGGTATGTTTGTGTCCAAGGACAGTGGATATTTGCAATGGTTGGAAAGTGTGTCTGTGGGTTTGTTTAGTGTATGTCTGTAAGTGTGGCTGGCTGGGGAGGCCAAGGCAGGCGGATCACCTGAGGTTGGGAGTTAGAGACATGGAGAAACCCCATCTCTTCTAAAAATACAGAATTAGCCGGGTGTGGTGGATGGTGCCTGTAATCCCAGCTACTGGGGAGGCTGAGACAGGAGAATCGCTTGAACCCAGAAGGCGGAGGTTGCAGTGAGCCAAGATCGTGCCATTGCACTCCAGCCTGGGCAATAAGAGTGAAACTCCATCTCAAAAAAAAAAAAAAAAAAAAATTGTGACTGGCATCTCGGTGTCTGTCCCTAGGTGTGGGTCTGGATGTAGGTCTGGATGTGGGTCTGTGCCCTTGGATGGGGTGTGTCTGAAGGCATTTGCTATATGCTTAGCTGTGCACCTGTATATGTGTTGGATATCAGAGTTGTGACTGTCTCCGGGTTTGTGTGTGTGTGTGTGTGTGTGTGTGTGTGTGCTATAAGTGTACAACAGAAAGCATTTGGGTATCTGTGTGTATTCAAGTGTCAAGTGCCTGGATGTGTGTGGGTGTCCCTGGAAGGTGTGTCTCAGGGTGTTTGTACGTTTGTGAATGTAAAGTGGGTGTGTGTTTCTATCTCTGGGTGTGTCCATGGAGGGGACGGGTCCTGATGTGGACAGCCCACCTAGGTTCTGGCTGAGGCCCATGGTCTCTGATGCCCCTTTAACGCCCCCCCACCCCCAGCACCACCTGACATCCCATGCAGCCTGCCAGTGCTGCAGTGAGCACACACGCACACACACGGGTGCACACACAGAGCTCCGCAGCCTTCTCCTGGGACCCTTGCCCTGCCCCCCTCCCATGGGCACGGACCCCCCACCGCCTCCACCCACCACCACGGGGGGGCCCATTGGGGCCCAGGGCTAGCGGACCATGTAACCAGCGCTGCCGCCGGGAGCGCGGAGGGGAAGGGAGCCCCCAGCCCTGCTGGGCCGGCCCAGGCCCCTCCGCGGCTCCCCCTTCCACTACCCACCTGCCCGGCACCCCCTCCCCGGTGGTTATTAACCCCGGGGCTCCCCAAGCCCAGCCTCCGTGTGCAGCAGCCCCAGGCGGGCTAAGTCTCCAAGATGCCCTTGGTGGATTTCTTCTGCGAGACCTGCTCCAAGCCGTGGCTGGTGGGCTGGTGGGACCAGGTAGGAGAGTGCAGGGTAGTGGGTGGGCAGGCATCCCGGCGAGCTGGGCCCCTGGTGTGGGCTTGTGTGTGAAGCTGTGCACGTGTGTGGCCTGGAGATGAAGCCTTGTGACTGTCTCTGTGTGTGGCCCAGGGCTGGGCGTGGATGGCGGGCAGCTGGGGGTGTGTGACTCTCCCTGGGGGTGGACTGCAGGTCCCTCACTGGGTGTGACTGTGTCAGTGCCTGGATGTGTGTGTGTCTGCGATGGTGTGTGTCTGCCTGAGTGTAGGCTTGTTTGCCTGGGTCACAGTGTGGCCCTGTCTAAGATCATCTAGCTCTGACTGTGGTGTTGTGTGTTGGGCTGTGTGTCTGAGCCCAGAGCTGCCTGATATTTTGGGGACATGTGACCCCAAATGTCAGTGACTGTCTTATTTTGCATGCCCTTTGATCTGTGTGTCTGGGTTGTGTGACGCTGTGTAGGACCGAGAGCCTGTGATTGTGTGTGTGGTTGTGTGATATTTTGTGGGTCCATCTTGTGTGGATGTGTGTGTCTCTGCACCCAGGGTCTCTGGGTGGCACTGGGAGGAGGGAGCTCCCTGTCCCAGCATGGGCCATGCAGGCTCACCCCTCCTGCCAAGTGTCCCTCCTGCTTCCCTGGACAGAGTCTGCTCCTGTTTTTGGGGTGCTGTGGCAGAGCTTGGGGGTGGGGAGCCAATGCCCTTTCTCCTCTGTGTACAATGTCACAGCAGAGGCCTGTGCAGAGTGGCATGGGGGGACCAGGAGGGGCCTCCAAGCCCGATTTTGGGTATACTCTGTTCATCCGTGCATCTATCCACCTCTCTGGGGTTGGGGGAGAGGGGGCTAGGATGGGAACCCCCCTCCCCCTCCCCTGGGTGATCAAACTGGGATTTCCTCAGCTCACCATTCTCCCCAGCCCCAGCCAAACCTTTTTGTCCCCCAGAGCTTGGTTATCACGTTCCCTTTTTCCAAACTGAGCTGGGGGCCAGGAGCCAGGACTCCCAGGATTGGGGTCCATGGCTGGGAAGACTTGGGTCGGGGGCAGCTCTGGGAAGGCAAGGGTTAAGGGGCCTCCGGCTTGCCCCCCTTTTCCCCAGCTCAGCAGCTGGTTGGAGGGGGAGTTGCTAAGGAGACTCCCATCGCCATGGCGACGGGATTCTCCTGCTTCCCCATTGGTTCCCTGTTAGGCAGGAGCCCCTCCCTTCCACAGGTGCCCCTGTGGCTCCTCCTTGGGGGAAATGGGGAGGGGAGCCCCTCTTTCCTCAGGCAGGGAGGGTTATGTTGGTCATGATTCCCCAAACCTGGGGACCTCCATCCAGAGCTGGGAGGAGAGGAAGGGCTGACCCCACCCCCCAGCAGTCTTATAGGGCCTCTGTTGGCTGAGCAGAAAAATAGGAGGGACTCATGGGGTCTTTAGGCGTTCTTGGGAAGGACTGACACCCTCCCCACCACTGTGCTTCCCCCATCATTTCTTCCTTGTTGACTTCTTTACCTTAGTTCAAGAGGATGTTGAACCGTGAACTCACACACCTGTCAGAAATGAGCAGGTCGGGAAACCAGGTCTCAGAGTACATTTCCACAACATTCCTGGGTGAGTGAGGGGAAGCACATGGGATTGGAGGGGGGACACTTGGGGTAGAGAGGGGTCTGCCTCTGACCCTGGGTCCTGTTGGTCACATTTTCTTACGGACTCGGACTCTCAACTCCCCAAAGGTCAAAGTCACCCTATCCAACAGCCCTCACATTGCTGATGCCTTCAAACTCTGTGAGACCCCCAGCTTCTATAGAACCCAATATTTGAAATCATCCGTGAGCTGGACACCCTTCTAAACTTTAAAAAGCCTCCAAGCGCCAGGCACGGTGGCTCAAGCCTGTTATCCTAACACTCTGGGAGGCTGAGGTGGGCGGATCACTTGACATCAGCAGTTTGAGACCCACCTGGCCAACATGGTGAAACCCCCATCTCTACTAAAATACAAAAAATTAGCCAGGCATGGTGGTGGGTGCCTGTAATCCCAGCAACTCAGGAGGCTCAGGCAGGAGAATCACTGGAACCCAGCGGGTGGAGGTTGCAGTGAGCCGAGATCACTCCATTGCACTCCAGCCTAAGCAACAAGAGTGAAATTCTGCCTCAAAAAAAAAAAAAAAATTAGCTGGGCGTGGTGGTGTGTGCCTGTAATCTCAGCTACTTGGGAGGCTGAGGCAAGAGAATCACTTGAACCCAGGAGGCAGAGGTTGCAGTGAGCCGAGATCACGCCACTGCTGCACTCCAGCCTGGGTGACAGAGTGAGACTCTGTCTCAAAAAATAAACCAAAAAAAGCCTCCTAGCTGGAAAGCCTCCCAAACTGAGTAGAACCCCAAATTCAATAGAATTTCCAAACTTGGATTGACTCCCTTCCAAACTCAAGAGAGATGCCCAAACTCAGTAGAGTTCTCAAACTTAAGGGAAGTTCTGTGCTTCCGAGTCCACAAAAGGCCCCCAAACTTTAGCAAACCTCCAAACTGAAAAACCCCCCAAATTCAATAGGATCTCCAAACTTGGTATGACCCCCCCAATTCAGTAGACTCCCAAAATTTTAGAACCCTAATCTCTAGAAGATTATCAAGCTTAAGAACCTGTAAGAGGCAGGAAGAGGCAGCTCATGCCTGTAATCCCAGGACTTTGGGAGGCTGAGGCAAGAGGATCGCTTGAACTCAGGAGTTCAAGACCAGCCTGGGCAACATAGTGAGAACCTGTCTCTGCAAAAAAATTAAAAACTAGGCCAGGCACAGTGGCTCACACCTGTAATCCCAGCACTTTGGAAGGCCAAGGTGGGCAGATCATGAGGTCAGAAGTTCAAGAACAGCCTGACCAACATGGTAAAACACTGTCTCTACTAAAAATACAAAAATTAGCTGGGAGTGTTGGCGCATGCCTGTAATCTCAGCTACTCAGGAGGCTGAAGCAGGAGAATTGCTTGAACCTGGGAGGTGGAGGCTGCAGTGAGCTGAGATTGCATCACTGCACTCCAGCCTGGGTGACAGAGTGAGACTACATCTAAAATAATAGTAATAATAATAATAAAAAAATAAAAAATTAGTCGGACATAGTGGTATGTGCCTGTGGTCCCAGCTACTTGGGAGGCTGAGGCAGGAGGATCACTGGAGCCCAGGAGTTCGAGGCTGCAGTGAGACATGATTGCGCCACTGCACTCCAGCCTGAGCTACAGAGCTGAGATCCTGTCTCGAAAAAACAAACACCTGTAAGATTCCTAATTCAGTGGAACCCCAAATGCACCAGAATACCCCAGATTCACTGGAACCCTTAAGTTCATGGGTTCCTCAAAATGCTCAAGCTAAAGATGTCCCCCAAAACTCAAGATAATTTAATCCTGGCAGTTTATCACCACACCCCAAAGGCCCCCAAATTCAGGAACCACCCAGACAAGCTCAAGAAAAGTGTTGGGGCTGGGCGTGGTGGCTCATGCCTATAATCCCAACATGTTGGGAGGCCAAGGCAGGCGGATCACTTGAGGTCAGGAGTTGAAGACCAGCCTGGCCACAATGATGAAACCGCATCTCTACTAAAAATATAAAAATTAGCCAGGCATGGTAGCGGGCACCTGTCATCCCAGCTACTCAGGAGGCTGAGGCAGGAGAATTGCTTGAACCTGGGAGGTGGAGGCTGCAGTGAGCCAGAGATTGTGCCACTGCACTCCAGCCTGGGCAACAGAGGTAGACTCTGTCTCAAGAAAAAAAGTGTTCGGAGTTTCCAGTGCTCCCATCAGTGATGGTGGGGTGTGTCTCTGAGTTCTGAGGATCCACCCAATGGGAGCATAGCATGCAAATGACCCGTATTAGGCCCTGTCATTGACTAGCTAGCTCCAGGTCACAATGGGTGACCTTGGGGAAGCTCTGGGAGCCCCTGAAAGCTCAGGAAAAGGGCTCCTGGGGCTGTCCCCTAGGCAGGCTGGTGCCAAGGTGGGTGGGGGGGGCAGGGACATGGAGCCAGAGACCACCCTTCCCTCTCTCTTCCCAGCGATGCCACCCCCCGCACCAGCACTCTTAACCCCCATGCTAGGGTCTTCCCCACCCAAAAAGGTTCCCTGGGTTGTCGGGGTAGGCAGCGGCTCTCCCTGGCGTCCCCACCTCACTTCCTGACTTCCCATGCCACTCTCCATCCCAATCTGATGATCAACTGGGGCCATCCCAGAGCCCTGGGCCCCTACTCCAGCCCACCACCTCCCAGAAGATTTCCCACATCCCCTCTGGTTTCCTGACTCTGGGTAGCCAACGGCATCACAACTGGAAGGGTTCTGCCCTTTCAGGTGAGCCTTCCCCGTACGTGGTAGAGGGCTGAAGGATAAGGGAGCCACCAGGGGTGGAGGGGGTGTTCACACTTGTTCCCGCTTCCCATCTTCTGCAGACAAACAGAATGAAGTGGAGATCCCGTCACCCACGATGAAGGAACGAGAAAAACAGCAAGCGCTGCGACCAAGACCGTCCCAGCCGCCCCCGCCCCCTGTACCACACTTACAGCCCATGTCCCAAATCACAGGGGTGAAAAAGTTGATGCATAGTAACAGCCTGAACAACTCTAACATTCCCCGATTTGGGGTGAAGACTGATCAAGAAGAGCTCCTGGCCCAAGTGGGTGGGGGCTCAGTAGGGGCAGGGCTGGAGGGGGTGGTCTCCTGGGACCCCGAGAAAGACTGGGTGTTGGGTTATGTCTTAGGCCAGGTTTCCTAGAAGCAGAGCCTAAGGTGAGGGTTTGAGCCCATCTTGAGGCAAGCATGCTGGCGCTTTGTACCTCTGTATCATTCATTGCCTGGGGGCCGTCCCCAGGGGTGGACGTATCACCTCTTCCACGTAGCTCCTGTTGGGACTAGTCAAAGTGGGCAGCTGTGAGTCTTAGCAGGCAACACTCCCAGCTGCAGGGGGATTGGCGTACAGACCAGTAACACTGATCCAGACTGCGCCCCCATAGTGTCCCCAACGGTCCAGACCCGGGTTTCACTCCTAGCTCTTCCAGGAGACAGTGGCAGTGGAAGTGATCCATCTTTGGTGGCTCACTCAGCCGAGGCTCATTGTAACCCTCTTTGAGCCACCTCCTCCAGTGAATCTTCCGTTCAGTCACCTGGCGTTTAGTTATTTATTTATATTTATTTATTTATTTTGAGATGAAGGCTTGCTGTGTCGCCCAGGCTGGAGTACAGTAGCATGATCTCGGCTCACGGCAACCTCCACCTCCCTGTGTTCAAGCGATTCTCCTGCCTCACCCTCCTGAGTAGCTGGGACTAAAGGCATGTGCCACCACACCTGGCTAATTTTTGTATTTTTAGTAGAAATGGGGTTTCACCATGTTGACCAGGCTGGTCTCAAACTCCTGGCCTCAAGTGATCCACCTGCCTTAGCTTCACAAAGCGCTAGGATTACAAGCGTGAGCCACTGCACCCGGCCAACTGGTGTTTATTAAGCAGCTACTATGTGCTGGCTGTTTTCTGGATTCTGGAGAGGCATAGAAAATAAGCCCTTCTTCCTTTCTCCTCTGGGGCTGGTGAACAGCTTAGCTAAGAGGCTGAGCTGTGCTGGGGGCCTGTCGTGCTGGGTTCCCACCCTAGCTTTGCCACTTATAAGCTGCATGATCTTGGAAAAGTCACATTGCTTCTCTGAGTCTTGGTGCCTTCACCTGCCAAATGAGATCAAGTACTTAGAGCAATACTTGGCAGATCATAAGTGCTCAAAAGACAGTGGCTGTGATTGCTTTCGTTATTTTGCAGCCCAGTAGGACGAGGGCAGTACATTCTGTGCTGTTGAACCTGTCACCCACTGGGTGAGCAATAATGGTGCTTCCTTCAGACCAAGGCTTCAAACTCCTAGGAAATATTCTCCAGGGCCCTGAGTTTTACAGGCTACTGACCTCTGGCCTCCGTCTCCACCAGGAACTGGAGAACCTGAACAAGTGGGGCCTGAACATCTTTTGCGTGTCAGATTACGCCGGAGGCCGCTCGCTCACCTGCATCATGTACATGATATTCCAGGTGATGGGGACAGCTGGGAGTGGGCCCGGGTGAGGGGCTCAGAGTGGCACGCTGGGGGCCAGCAGAGGTCACCACCCTGCCCCTGCCTGCTCTCAGGAGCGGGACCTGCTGAAGAAATTCCGCATCCCTGTGGACACGATGGTGACATACATGCTGACGCTGGAGGATCACTACCACGCTGACGTAGCCTACCATAACAGCCTGCACGCTGCCGACGTACTGCAGTCCACCCACGTACTGCTGGCCACGCCTGCGCTAGATGTGAGTGACTGCCCTGTCTCCCCGTCCCCGTCTGTCTTTGTGACTGCCTCTTCAGGCTCCTGTGTGTCTCTCTGACCCTGGTACTCTGACCTCCATCTCTTTTTGACCCTGCTTCTCTCTTTTTTTTTTTTTGAGACAGAGTCTCGCTCTGCTGCCCAGGCTAGAGTGCAGTGGCACGATCCCAGCTCACTGCAACCTCTGTCTCCCGGGTTCAAGCGATTCTCCTCCCTCAGCCTCCTGTGTAGCTGGGATTACAGGCACCCACCACCATGCCTGGCTAAGTTTTTAAAAATATTTTTAGTGGAGACAGGATTTCGCCAAGTTGGACAGACTGGTCTCAAACTCCTGACCTGCCTTGGCCTCCCAAAGTGCTGGGAGTACAGGCGTGTGCCTGGCCAAAAATCTTATTTATTAAAAAAAAAAAAAAATGTTTTAGGCCAGGTACGGTGGCTCACACCTGCAATCCCAGCACTTTGGGAGGCCAAGATGGGTGGATCACCTGAGGTCAGGAGTTCGAGACCCACCTGACCAACATGGTGAAACCCTGTCTCTACTAAAAATACAAAAATTAGCCGGACGCGGTAGGGCACGCCTGTAATCCCAGCTACTCCAGAGGCTGAGGCAGGAAATTGCTGGAACCCAGTAGGTGCAGGTTGCAGTGAGCCAAGATCGTGCCACTGCACTCCAGCCTGGGCAACAAAGCGAGACTCCATCTCAAAAAAAAAAAAAAAATTGGGGAGGTCAGGCAAGGTGACTCACACCTGTAATCCCTGCACTTTGGGAGGCCAATGCAGGTGAATCACCTGAGGTCAGAAATGGCCAACGTGGTGAAACCCTGTCTCTACAAGAAATATTTTAAAAATTAGCCAGGCGTGGTGGTGGGCGCCTGTAATCCCAGCTACTTGGGAGGCTGAAACAGGAGAGTCGCTTGAACCCAGGATGGAGAAATTGCAGTGAGCCAAGATCGTGCCACTGCATTCCAACCTGGGCGACAAGAGCAGAACTCTGTCTCAAAAAAAAAAAAAAAAAAAAATTAAGGCCGGGCGCAGTGGCTCAAGCCTGTAATCCCAGCACTTTGGGAGGCCGAGACGGGCGGATCACGAGGTCAGGAGATCGAGACCATCCTGGCGAACACGGTGAAACCCCGTCTCTACTAAAAAAAAATACAAAAAACTAGCCGGGCGCGGTGGCGGGCGCTTGTAGTCCCAGCTACTCGGGAGGCTGAGGCAGGAGAATGGCGTAAACCCGGGAGGTGGAGCTTGCAGTGAGCTGAGATCCGGCCACTGCACTCCAGCCTGGGCGACAGATCGAGACTCCGTCTCAAAAAAAAAAAAAAAAAAAAATTAAATTTGAAACAGGGTCTCGCTAAGTTGCCCTGGATGGCCTTGAACTTCTGGCCTTGAAATCCTAGGCTCAAGTGATCCTCCCATCTCAGCCTCCTAAGTAGCTGAGACTACAGGCACTCACCACCATGCATGGCTTCAATTCTGTTATTCTAACGTCCGTCTCTCTCTCCCAGGCAGTGTTCACGGACCTGGAGATTCTCGCCGCCCTCTTCGCGGCTGCCATACACGATGTAGATCACCCTGGGGTCTCCAACCAGTTCCTCATCAACACCAGTGAGTGGCCCTCGCCGGGGACGGGGTTTGCTGAGTTGGAGGCGGGGCTGGCCAGGCTTGGGGCGGAACTGACTAGGCTGGAGGCGGGGCTGGCGGGGCTCGGGGCGGGGCTGGCGGGGCTGGGGGTGGGGCTTGCTGGACTGGAAAGGTGATGGCCGGGCTGGGGTAGTTGACTGGGCTGGAGGCGAGGCTGCCCAGGCTGAGAAGGGGTTAGCTAGTTCGGGGCGGAGTTGGCCCTTCTGCGGTTGGGGCTGCACACGTGGGCCCTCCCCTGACCTCCGGGCTGGGCTGCAGATTCGGAGCTGGCGCTCATGTACAACGATGAGTCGGTGCTCGAGAATCACCACCTGGCCGTGGGCTTCAAGCTGCTGCAGGAGGACAACTGCGACATCTTCCAGAACCTCAGCAAGCGCCAGCGGCAGAGCCTACGCAAGATGGTCATCGACATGGTGGGCGGGGCTGGGGTGGGACGGAGCGGGAAAGGAAGCCTTGGAATCGAGGGCTTTGGGGAGGAGTGGGTCTGAGTCCCAGAGGAACCCTCATCCTGGACAGAGCGGGCGGCTTCTACCTGGTGAAAACTTCGGATGCCCGGGTCAGTCTGGTGGTCTGATCAGTCTGGTCAGCAGCCCCAGTGACGCCCCCTTGCCCGCAGGTGCTGGCCACGGACATGTCCAAGCACATGACCCTCCTGGCTGACCTGAAGACCATGGTGGAGACCAAGAAAGTGACCAGCTCGGGGGTCCTGCTGCTGGATAACTACTCCGACCGCATCCAGGTGCCCCCACGCCCCATCATCTAAGGAGGCGGGACACTCCCCCAGCCACACCTTTAGGTCTGGGTAGCTAGCTGCCCCTTCCTCAGCTTCTTTCTCCCATGTGGCCCATCTTCCTGTCTCTTTCGTTTTTCTTCTTCTTTTTTTTCTTTTGAGACGGAGTCTTGGTTTTGTTGCCCAGGCTGGAGTGCCATGGCGCGATCTTGGCTCACTGCAACCTCTGCCTCCCAGGTTCAAGTGATTCTCCTGCCTCAGCCTCTGGAGTAGCTGGGATCACAGGCATGTGCCACCATGCCCAGCTAATTTTGTACTTTTAGTAGAGAAAGGGTTTCTCCATGTTGGTCAGGCTGGTCTTCAACTCCCCACCTCAGGTGATTCCCCACCCCCCCCACCCCGCCTCAGCCTCTCAAAGTGTTGGAATTACAGGCGTGAGCCACCGCGCCCCGCCCTCTTTTTTTAAATTTATTTTTATTTACTTTGTATGTTTAAAGGAGAGCTAGGATCTCACTATGTCACCAGGCTGGTCTCAAACTCCTGAACTGAAGTGATCCTTCTGTCTTGGCCTGCCAAAGTGCTGGGATAGCTGGCGTGAGCCACCACACCTGACCTCTTTCTTTTTCTGTCTGTCCGCTTCTCCATCCTCACTTTCCAATCCCTTCTCTCCTTCCCGTCTCTCCCACCATTTCCTCCCATTTCCCCTAATTCTTCCTGTCTTCTCATCAACCCCTTCCAGGTCCCCCGTCCCTCTCCCTCACCATCTTCTCCATCTTCCCTTCCCTTACCCTCCTTCTGACTCCCCCCATATTTTCTCCATCTTCCACATACCTCTCCCTGCTACCTCCTCTGTTCTCTCTTCTCCCCACTTCCTCTCCCCACTCCCCACACCCTCCCTCCCCAGGTGGGAGATAAGAAAGCCTAAGAGGCTTGGTTTGGTGGCTCATGCCTATAATCTCAACTACTCTGGAGGCTGAGGCAGGAGGACTGTTTGAGGCCAGAGGTTTGAGACCAGCCAGAGCAACATTGCAAGATCCGCTTTCCTCTCCTCTCCTCTCCTTCTCTTTCTTCTTTTCTGTTTTTGTTTGTTTGTTTGTTTGAGACCAGGTCTCTCTGTCACCCAGGCTGGAGTGCACAGACCTTGGTTCCCTGCAA